>NC_045166.1:17611532-17889032 GCF_900700415.2 Clupea harengus
CAAGGGCATTTTGTAACACATATAAGTGCAAAACTGAACACTGATGAAAGAAATTTGAAGGTGCCGGCACACAGGAAAAGGAATATCTTTTGACCTCCATGTGGCCTGTCCTCAGCCATTATGAACATTAGGATTAAAAGAGATGCAACTAAGACACAATACAAGTGACACAAACACTAGGCAGCAACATCACTGGAGCGCACTCAAAGTGAAAAAGTACAAGTATGTCTGAAAACTTGTAGAGCATGTCTACCAGAGTACCAGAGCGTGAGGAAAAAGAGTAGAAATCGATACTGCATGGAACAAACATGCAGTTTATTTCAGTGGGATACAGAACAGAGGAACAGATGTCTGCTAACGACTTGCTGTACCTTTACTCTCAACATCTTGGAAACACCTTGTATGCCAAAAAAGACATCATCTGACACTGATATCAACAGACAGGTCTTAATTAAATTAAGGCACAAAATTTGGCGTTTCAACCTTCATTGCAATTTCTACCAAACTGTCTTGAAGAGAAGAAGTACCTGGTCTCTGGATCGGTTGCCTGGTCAATCAATAAAGTCAGGGCCAGCTGAGCTCTCACAGATGCACCGGCACAGAACACCCTCTATTTACTGCTCAAGCCTGGCTTATAAACAAGCACCGACTTGGCTATTTCATTTTCGACAGGAAATGTGTCGTTGATGTTGTTCACATGGAGAAAGGGGGGGGGGGGCAATAATAAGAAAATAAATAAATATTCCTCAGTGTTCAGCTCAAACCCTGGCACGGATCTGGCCCGAGGCCAGGCCACGTCCAGACCAGATCCCACGCAGCCATTATCAGGGACTCTTTACCGGCCTGGCCCCCCTAGAATATAAAACTCATTTCCAGATCCATCTCCTGCATTCTGATTATTCCAGGCAGGACCGAGAGGATCTGAAATTACTGCTTTTTACAGACCTGTTTGTTTTTACGTCCGGTAACCAGGCAACCGCCATCCCCCTTGGTTTTCGAATGGACCACCTTGAGCGAGACGGCAAATTTTTCTGACGGGGAGGAGAACGAGGAGGAGGAGGGGAGCCAGGCTTTCCTTTACTTCCATCTCTTTGCCCCGATGTTCTCCGTGGCAAATGCAATTTTGGTTTGAAGAGGGCCTTCTGTCTTTTTTTTCCCTTCATACTGTTCTCAACCAAAGAATATGTTATAACGGTTTTACTAATGGATTTGATTCCTTAAACTCAAGATTAGATGGAATATAATAGTGGATAAAATAGATTTAGAATAAGAGGATTACAGCGCCGACAGCCTTTCTGTGCTCACAAGGGTCCGTTTACTGCTCGTAACCCCTTCTCTCAACACACCGGAAACAACAACTTCACAGCAGTTCATTCAATCATGATTATTCTCTCATTCTCATTCTCTTCTACAGTACAGACTTCCACATACAGATGTAGTGGAAGCACATACAACTACGTCACTGAAGCACTCAGCAACACTGATTTTGATTATGTGTCGGTTGACGGATCTGCTGACAACATGAGCAGCGTGTGGTAAATCAAATCGGACATCTGGTGATGTGTGGATTTCCTAGAGGACTAAGACTTTCAGTAGTCTCTAAGCTAAATTAACAACTCTTTTAAAAGCACAGCAAGCTTTTCTTTAAAGACAAAAAAACTGGCCTTGAAAGACTCAATGATACCTTTGCCATCTTATATGTTGTAACTGAAGCAATCACTCTAGATTTTTTTTCAGCTGACTTTCTAATCAAAAACTGCTACCAGTTTATTTGCTTCTGTCCTACATAACAGGCTTAGAGTACACGATCGTGATCATAATTCTGAACCTAACCAATTATCCTTATTTTCTACAAGCGCTTTTGTTTTTAGTGGCAACACATTCTTCTGAAGCTAACGTGACACCAGATACTGCAAAGAGATTGCAGAGGCCTGGTGCAAAAGACTGTTGAGTGTCCCCAAACAACAAGCTTGTGCCACTCATGTGTAGACAGGATGCAGTTGCCCTCAGATATCCCACAATGCACCGCAACATATGTTATCAATCTGATCACAGCTTATTTGGAGTACTGAGGCAAGGCTTTAAATGCTGGAGGTATCTCCTCAAACTACTACTACTACAGACGACTACTACTTTGGTCTGCTGTTTCCTGCCATTCAGAAAGTGTGTGAAAGACACAGGATATATATAGACAACGCTCTCTATGAAAGGTCTTGCACTAGCCCTGTTATTTGTCTTGACTCAGTCAATTAGCATCATGGGATATTGAGTCTATGCACTGTAAGGCTGCGATTTGTCTATGGTTAAAGACAATGCAGAGTTGAGGCTGGCTCCTGACATGACTGCTGAAGGGCTTTAATGCAGATGTGAGCTCTTGATCCCAAAACTCCTGCTCAACACAAGTTCACTAACATCACTTTGACAACGCCGTAGAGGAAGGCCAAACATGTTTGAGCGCAAAGCATCTGGACACAATGAGGTATTTTATATCCTTTGAACACACGCACACAGATTCCAAAACTTCTGGGTCTGGGTTAGATACATCAAAGTTCCAAAGAAGCTCTGGTATGCATTCAAATGTATATCAAAAACAAAGATGTCTCCTCTACTCAACATCTAAAGGGCATAATTCAATGGACAAATTGTTGTTAATAACTGACAGTGGCTTCTCTCAGGCATTTGAGAGTGTTCATGTCAGTCATAAACAGTTATAAGCAATACTGCACATTGGTGGAGGATAAAAGCCTCAGTTGTCTTTAAAACATCATATTTGAGGACAGATGTCTCTCATCATTTCTACAACATCAATGTCTAACAGCATATGGCCACCAAAAATAACTTAAAGGCAACATACCAACTTCACATAAATATTCCGCAAAGACAGAAAGAGAGAGTATGTGAGAGAGACAGAGACAGAATGAGAGAAATGGGTATAGAGGCAAGACAGAGAGAGAGAGAGAGAGTATGTGTGTGAGAGACAGAGAAGATTAGAGTGTGTGTGTGTGTGTGTGTGTGTGTGTGTGTGTGTGTGTGTGTGTGTGTGAGGGAGAGAGAGATAGAGAGAGAGAGAGCATCATATTTACTGGAAGGAAGTTGGGGCAACCCACCGCCACTGAAATAGGATGCTGCGATCACAGCTTCACCACCAAGCACAGGCAACCAACCAATCAAACACCTTCCTATAAAGCCATCAAAACAACAAACTACAATTTGTCTTCTACTGAATCAAACGATGATTCTCCATTTACTCCATCTCAACTATCTACTGGGACGAAACCAGTGCCTCCTGTTCAACCTTTTCTATAGGGTTCACTGCGCAGAGGGAGGATTTAGTGCCCTGAGAGAGTGCTAAAAAGACAAACTACTTATCTCCTCCACGGATAAGCGTGTAGGAGCTTATGGAGATAGCTTTAGGGTTTTATTTGTTTCTACCCTGCCGTGGGTACCTGCCTGAAACGTGATGACCCTGGCCGGGGACGCCTTCCTATCTCATATCACCAACAAACAACAGAAACAACAAGCATCTAAACACACAAAACTGTGGCACCACAAGGCATAACAACAGTGGTGCCTGTATCAGACTATCAGACTCCATTATGCAAAGCAAAAAGGGGACTTTATCAGTTGCATTAACACTGTTGGCACAGACCAGAACTGGACAATGGCATGCTGCCGTCCCACCATTAAACACCTGACCATTCCCTGCCATTGGTCAGTTATAACAAAAGCTATCTCCAGCCATGGGAACTTTGGGGGGAATTACAGGAGACGGGGAAGGAGAGGAACACAATCGCGCTGGCCAGAGTTTTAATCTTTGTCTCAGAGGGGACTGCTCTCAGGGATTGAAGGCCTTGCAGTCCACCAGGCTGATGTCCTCTCCTGAGGATAATCTAGCATGGCTGGATGCAGGATCCTGTCTGACTTTTTGAGTGTGTCCGAACACACCCACACCCACACACACACTCAACATAGTTGCTTGCTTAATGTCAGGAAGGGCATTTCAAGGTGGACCAGCAGAGGTTTGGGGTGCATGGGTCACATGCATTCAGATCCTGCTCTGTACTACCAACACTTCAAGTCAGATAATGTGTCAAATAAATTAGTCTAGAGTAGGCTACCCAATCTTGACACAAGCCCATGCAGATTCCATGACCAAATGGACAGTACAAATCAGGCACACAGACCATCTCTATGGTATAGGCTTTGTAAAAATAAGAATTTGCTAACTTGGGACAGAACTTGTCATTTGAGAACCAAGAAAATGTAAATTAATATTACATATCCAAGGACAGTAGTCATTCGCCAAGACAATCTGTACACATTATAGACATCCGACAGATTTGTATGGAAACGATGTTAGCGAACAGGACCCATCAGGCAATGCAGATATGTATACGTGTAAAAAAGACGTACTATTAAAGACTAATCACACCATCAAACACGCATTCATGTCCACAGAAAAATATACACATTAAAAACCCTCTGTCTCAGTGGTACCAACTGCCTATACGTGGTCTAGCCCAATAAGTTACAACGCTGGCTAGGGGTACCTCTAATGCCATGAAATGGTACGCAATGCCCGATATCAGAAAGACTACAGTAGCCTATCCTATTATACAACTTTCAAATGTGACAGAGTTCCATAAATAGGAATTATGTGAATTTGATGCCGATTATCACTTGGACACAGCGTTGGAAGAGTGCAATCACGAAAGGAGAAACGTAGTCACCTTACCTTTCAACAAATAGCCTATCCGTTTCGAGGACGAATCAGTTCATGAGGCCAGTTGAACTTAAATTTTCGCTGTTAAAAAACATGCTCTTCAGAAACATTAGGGTTTGTATGTTTTACTTGACCAACTCGAGTTCTGTTCAACTTGGAGGGCTTATTTCTATGCAGTCTCTTAAACAGGGACGTCTGCGGAGGATGCTGGATTATCGTTTTACGGCTCAAGGCGTGAGAGGAAACCCGCACGGATGTACGCCTACCGGCTCAGGGGAAGCATCCCTCGACAGAGTATCAGGTCATAATACGAATTAGAAAACCATGTAGTCGTTAAGTCGTGTCTTTCACCAATGAACACATTGTTCTGTACATAACCAATAACCTAGACGCATACAGTTTCAAAAGAGAAAGAGGGCGTATGGTAGTTCCACACGTGCCACATGTTATTTCGTGGCGCATTAGTTAACCTAGGTTAAATAGGATTTAGGCCCAACAAGGCAGTGAGTTTTAAGAGGCACTCCATCACATTATGTTGACCACAATGGGAACAACCCAGTCCCAGAGCGTCAGTTAAACACATTGACATGATTAGATATACAACCACAGAAATGCACTTCGAAACTTTACCTACCCTGCGATTCAGAAGGAACACCGGCTCATTGCTTGGACGCTCGGGCGACTTGTTCGGTTGCTATGTCCATCAATATTCTCAGTGTAAATGGTACCCCTACATACACTCCACGACTCCCTTCGCACTCCCATTAAGCTAAGCAAGCCCTTGTCTGAAATTCCGCCCGTATCGTCGTCCTTATCTGCGCGGTCCTACCGCCGTCGCTTTCAGCCCCGTCACCTCATTTGGCTTTTCCCCTGATGCGCAGAGTTCAGTATGCAATGCAGAGTTCAATGCGTAATGGAGTAGGCCTAATACCAATTGCATTTTTATTTAACCATTATCCATTAATAAGAGTTTACATGGATAGCCTTTCAAATCCAAATAATGAACCAGATGTCAGTTTCACATTAAAAATAGCATATGAATTAGATGAGGCAGGAACGGTTTCCAAATTAAAAGATGAAAAAATACTATTCTATGTTTTTAAAGAACAATAGCCAATCTAGCCTCACTGTGTGTATGACTAAACATATTTATCAATATAGAAAATCCTTGGACACAGTCCCTCGAGAAAATGTAAATGATCCTATAGGCCTATAGGTGTGGTTATGTGCACTTCACTTGGCAGACGTCATATTAACAGGACTAAACGGTCCACAATCCCGTCATTATTATGTGTAGCTAGTGCAATAGCCATGGTCATGTCCATCTTAGGTAGACAGCTGACCACTATGCTTAGGCTATATTGACTGTATTTGCCTACAATTCTGATTTTGAAAAACGTTTGTGTGCGTGGTTATGCGTAAATGTGCAAAACACAAGTGTATTCTGAGAAACCTGCGGGGAGAGGTGGAGGCGAGAGGTGTTTTGAATGTTTCTTTCACCTCTGGAGGGAGCCCTCTCTCCCTCCGGACTTTCCCCGCGCCGCTGCCCGTAAACACGCATTACGAGGCGGGAAAGCCTTCCATTCAGCTCGCCCAGTGTTGAACTATATATGTAAAACAACACAACACCGAAAGCACCCTTTCTTCTGTTTCACATCTTCGAGTGAATCTTATACAGAGTGAAAGAGACATATCTGAACCTTTGAGGCTCACGGTGTTTTCTATTCATCAACATTGAAATTAATGCGCGTATTATGAATGAAGGGCATTATGTCAGTTCTGAAATAATCACTTTGAAAAATGTTTATAACACGATTCAAATCACACGTCATTTAGTATACAAAACCTGATCTCATGAATCTTGAACCTTTTCAAGATTCTTCTGCAATTTCACTATATTGTTTGCATGTTTGAAGCATAATAACGCTTTTTTAGTATCTGTCATGCCCTGTAAAATCTTAAAAAAGAATCAAAAGTATTCTAAACAAAGAATACAAGTTTATAGAATGCACAGCAACATTGGGGAATCTTTTCACTTCTTCTTCTGAAATACTTTTATATAAACAAAACTACTCACTGAATTACCTACACACTACATTTTCAAATCTTTATAACAGTCCTGTAAACTTACATAGGGAAATATGTTTTACTTGTTATCATTTACTATTTATTATTATCTATTATTTTATTACTACTATTATTATCAATTCTCTATCTATTATTAAATTCATTATTTAAAAAAACTGCTTTTACACTTCACAAAGTGTTTACAAAGTCTCTCTCTCTCTCTCTGTCTGTCTGTCTGTCTGTCTGTCTGTGTGTCTCTCTCTCTCTTTCTCTCTCTTTCTTTCTCTCTCTCTCTCTCTCTCTCTCTCTCTCTCTCTCTGTGTGTGTGCGTGTGTGTGTGTGTGTGTGTTTGTGTGTGTGTGTGTCAGTATGTGTTGTTGTGGGAAATTCAGACACATGTTGTTTTCATAAATACAGTGGTAAAGGCATCACACAACACTGACTAAAATTATACACTTGAAGCTCTGTGAGCAAATGTATCACATTGAATCTGCTTTCAATCCTTTATGATGAAAATGGAATGATTGTTGACCTTTAAATGCCAAACTTAAATTCAACCATGTTGAGTGGCTGTGAGATAGGGATAGCTGAAATGACCTATTTGCTAAATTAACTAAAACCACTCTCTTCTCTTCTTTAATGAAGATTAAATCAGATAACCGAAAGAGCCCAAGATAGCTGACTAGAAGTATTAGAAAGCAAGCTTTGACCATGTTTGATAACCCACTTATTCATGATTTACTCCAGATCCTGTCTTATATGAATAGACTGAGCTTTGCTTTAGATAAAGAAGAAACTCTCAGAAGAAAAAAGGATGCTTTCTCCTAAGAGCTGTTGTTTGCGGGACTGTCTGCCACTTCGACATGCGTCAATTTGGTTTGGTATCTAGTCAATTGCCTGACAATAAAACCTTTGTTTTCAGCGCATGCATTTCTATCAGCTTTCATTCAAACAACTTGTTAACTCTTTCCAAATATACCTTAACCTAAACCCTATACCACCTTAAATGACAACTATGGTGTACAAATAAATAAATGAACAACACAAAATAATAATACGTTCTAAACATCGGTTCACATTTGATCTTACATTTTATTCAAAAAATGCATGTTCACTTTTCCTCCTGCAACAAAAGCATTTCTCTGCATTTTTGCCTACAGATGTGTGTATAAGAGGGTGAGACTACCCACGCTGTGAAAGGGAATCCTATGTCATCTGGTGCTGTTCAAAACACCAATAAACATTTCGGCCCCATCATCAACTTGGCTGGATGTCTCTACATTGGACTGTTCTTTTGTTTAGGGAAAACTGATATTTTCAAATAAAAGTCAGTTGTAATGAGGTGATGTGGAAAGTGTTTCAACAAGAGCTCACTCTCACTGGATGATGTGTCAAAACACTCACCCAATCCTTTACAGTTCTTTTATTTTTAGAATTGTTTGCATACTTTTCTCAGACTACAACTAATTTCCTCAAAGCCCCAGACACAAAGCACACAATACAGCATATCTTTTGCAAATGCAACACAACTAAAAACTATACCACTTCTCTTAATAAAATGTTTGCATGAGTTAACACACACACATTACTGATATGACTTGATTGTGTGTGTGTGTGTGTGTAAACCCAATACACTCTGTGGTGCTTAGTGGGGCATCCATTTTTGAGCCATATGCCTTTTTATCACACTTTTGCTGTTAAATTGCACTACACAGATTATTGTGCTCAGAGGATGTTTACAGTTTAACACAATGCAAACAGACAAATAGGCTACTTTACTGTAAATGTTTTTAAACTAAACTAGAATGCATTTCAGAGTGTTGTGCAGAGAAGAACAACATACAATGTAGGACCATGTAAAAAACATAGCATGTGTAAATGGCATGTGCCATATGTTTTAGATATTTATTTTTTTAAACAGAGTGCAGGCCGACATGAAATATGGACAGGTCACAGCATTTCATCAGGACATCACAAGTAATGTCAAACTAGGAAATCACAAGTGTCCAGGTGTAGCATTTTAAATAGCTGTTTCATAATACGTAAATATCGCAGACAACACGGAAAAGGTGTGTATTGTATTTCTAGAAAAGGGAAAAATATGCTTACAGTTAAGCAGCCTGGTACTGAGTTTCAAGCTTTGGAGACTGTGTGCGAATTCCACCTTCTAGTGTAGAGCCAAGTGTACAAACCGTAACCCCTTGCTTCACAGTCTCATCTTAAGGCGGTTTTCACACTTGGTTTGAAAAAAGAGGAAAGCCACAATGTGTTTGACTTCATCTTTTTGGTTAATTTGGTCCTTTTCGCTCTGCCATAAATTATGGGAACTGCTTGGATTAGGAGGTTTGTGCAGAAACAGGAGGCGATGCAAGATGAATCTGAAGCTTTGCTTGCAGAGAATACATGCATACCCTTCAAGCATGAACTGCCATGTAACTGTCCTCTAGTCTATATTTTAAGACATTTTAGAAAATTGCATGTAAAAAATAATTTCACATTTAACGGTGATAAACAGCGTTAACTTGGGATAACTTCCACACCAAATATGAACCGCACTGGAGTTCAGGTGAACCAAATCCCAGACTCTCATTTTCTGTGAGGGGTCTTCGGTTTCTTCGGCAAACAGCTTTCACATCAACAAAACAAACTGGACTACGGCTAAAGCGGACCCCGGCCCATATCGCTCTAGTGTGAAAGCCCCCTTAAACACAGTCAGTGCATCCATTTTGTTGCACTGGTTCAGACTGGACAAAACTGTTCTATGTGATGCAGGAGTCTGTGCAGCTGTTACAGGACATATGGGTTGTTGTGGTTGTTTAAGGGAGCAGTTATGGCCATCTCACCCTTAGCTTGTGGCCTCTTGCTTCCTTTAGGTGTAGCGTCCCCTCAGGGTCGTGTTATTTCTCTCTGTTCTGAGGCAGCATTCAGAGGTTGAACAGGGTAAGGGCTGAAACAGACGGATTATTCCTATTCTCATTGGTTTCATGAAGAAAGGGATTTTCAGACATGTAGAACAATGTCTTTTATAAATGGATGTATGTAAAAATGAAAAGGAAAAAAATATGTGTTTTCCACACAAAACAAGAACTCAACAATTTTTTTAAATTTCCTGGATGTTTTGAATCTTGGGTCAAAATGAAAACAGGTGCTTGTTGTTCAGGAGGCTTAGCCATTTCCAAATCTCATGCAATGACTTTTGGGTTTCATCTGCATGTAGGTGTAAGGTACTGTACACCTAATGATGAAACAGCACACAAATGAAAAGAAAGAAAAGGAAGGCATGAGTGAATCTGGAAAATTCAGTAAAACCTCACCTAAAAAACTAGCAATTCCTAATTTATCCCTATTTCTGGATAAAACCTCAGCACAGGACAGAAAATGACAAGACCATGACCCACCAATGACCTACAGTTGTCCTTGTCACAAATGAATTAGTCTTTATTTAAACCCCTGTTGATCCACACATGGATGGTAAGCGAGAACAGCCAGATTATCAAATTGTCTGTGAAATTGGGCCTTGGAAACGGATGTAATGGACCCATAAATACAGATGTTTCATCCAAGGAGGAGACATGAATTGGAGAGAAAGGTGAACAGATGTGTTGGACCCAGGCGCGCTATGGGCCATTGGGAAGTTCTGGACTCTCCCCGGTGGGTCGGTCTTGCGTGGGCCAGTCAGTTATTAAACCAAAAAACATAGCCCAAAATGTTACAGACCGTGGCTTTGATATATTTTAATAATCCCTCCAGGATTTTGCAATTTCATTTTTGTGATCAAAATGATTTGGTGGTGATTTCAAAACATTTGCGAGAAGTTTTGTTTCTCTTCAAACCCCACTTAATCTCCATATATAATAGACAAATGTATTACAATGGAGACATTAGAACACTCATTTTAGATGCGACATCTGATTTCAAATAACTTTCACAATTGCAGGTCACTTACATGATTATTCCATAGCCTTCCAGAATGTTAATTAAAATGTCATATCTTGGTTGGAACCTTTACACTCTATTCCAAAAGTTCTTGTTAATATTCAGAACAGAAGCCCTACATTCACGAGAAATCGTGAACTGAACGGAGAACATGATTCAAAATGTGTTGCCCATTCCAGGTCTTACTTCCCCGATATTTGACTCACTTTAACTACCCTTCAATAGGCCTATACATTAATCTATGAACGAGCTTTTATTTTGAAACGTCAACTCCGTGCAAGACGAACGGATTTGGAAACAGTTAGACGCACCGCTATGCCTTAAGTTTAATATCATGTTCGAACACTATTTATAATTTCACAACTGAACACAAGTTAGAAAAACACGTGTAAGTAGTTCGTTTAAGTTTTAATGAGCAGCAATGTCGTGAACGTCAAGCGTGTCTAATACCAAGCAAACTTCACTGAGGTTGTCAATCCATCACATAGCCTACCTGACTTTAAACAGTGGCAGTGGTTGAGACGGACTGACTGTGCGTAACTTTTTTTAAGCAATTAAATATATCTCTTGTTCTGCCTGTTTTGTGATATACATGCCTAAAAGGTCCCTAATATTTATATACTGAAATAATATCGGCATTATAATTATTATAACTCTGATGATTTTTCAGTTGCCTATTTTTTTGGTGCCCCCACAGGAGTTGGTGCCCTACGCACAGCGCGTAGTGTGCGTTATGGGAGCAGCGGCACTGATCTTATCAAATATTAGGAGAGGTCGGCTGAGGACAACTGTAACAGGCATACACACGATTGTTTGCAACAGCAAGCTATATTTATAGCACTATTACGAAAATGTGACACCCTTGGTTAAACGACTCTCACTGGTATTTTATCCATAGAAGAGCAAAATATTATTCAATTTTAAAACTGGTGTTTCAATGCGTTTCATTGGTGGTTTTCTCTAAAGTGTTAAAACTTTGGGGGAAATGGTTACCGACTTTGACTGTAAATTGGTAAAATAAACGTACATTTGTAAAATTGACAAATTATGACTTTCATGAAATAATGAATGGGCTACTCATCCCAGTTTTTCGTATTATAACCTACAAAGCAGCAGTACAAATGATGTCTGTTTCTGTACAGTCTAATCAAACAGATGAACATGGCACTGAAAAGAAGGGGAGGCAGGAACCAGCACAGATCCAATAGGACCAGAACACAAACAATACTAAACAGATTGTGCTTTTTAATTAATGGTTCATTGATCGATAAACGTGTGTCAGTTCGAATTTGGCGTATCAAATTGGGGCCACTTGGCGGTAAATTCCTGCTTTTTGTTGCCAGTCCGTCCCTGGTTGTTGTTGGACCATAGCTCCAGGGTCATGTACATCGGGAGCTGTTCGGAAACACAAAACGTAATGTCGTTGGAAGAGCCAGAATGATGGTTAGAGGACAAGGACGCCCGGAGGGCTATGTAATTCTGCCCTAACCTGTGAACGACACGGCCATGTTCTTTCCTCCTGATGGGGAAAGCTTGGCAGGCCGTTTCCTGGAAAGGCCAGGACCTCTGAGGTGACAATTAGAAACGCAGAAACCATCGCTACATCTGCTTCTACAAACAGAAACGATTACCTTATTAGTCCTAATCAAATTTATATCAACACAATTCATTGTAAATTGAGCTGATTTTTTTTCCCGCTGCAAGATTACAACAATCACGAAGACAATTTTTTGTCAGCCATAATCACATTTTTCCCCCTTTTGCCCAGTTAAACTTGAGGCTTCAATACCATTATGTTTGCTCCAGTGCCATGTTCTAGTAGCTGACTGGAGATCTAGGCAACAAAATAAAGGTAGGTAGCATGCGGATATATTTCTAACTCTATCGGAGGCCACCAAATTATCAACTTCCTAAATAGCATTTTCACCATATATGGTAAAGCTGGCAGGACTCATGATTGTTGCTATTTGCACATTTATACATTGCTTGCATCTGGTTTCATGCACTGTAGTCTGATGCTAGACAAGAGTGTAATGCTGTCTCCTTGTGGTCATTTTAAAGAAGTGTTTTCCATGGCCTTTCACCTAGGTGCACTGGATTGGGTGTGATTGTCCCAAATCTGCATGAATACAACCACTATGCAGTTTATTCATGCAATGCCAGGATTATGAAAACAGACAAACAAAGTGTTTCATTATTGATATAGCTTTATTTTTTTCTAGTAGATACAATACTAAAATAAACACAAGTTTTAAAAAAAGTTTGTTCAAACAAAGAAACTGTACAAAACATTTATATATATATGTATATATATATATATATATTATATACTACAATTTAATTACAGAACAGTCTACTGTCCAAAAAAGGCACTAAATTCTTAAAACGGGAGATAAATTGATCCATTGATTGAACTATTTCCAATTGGATACAACATTTTGCATTCAGACACGATTCTCTCTTCGGATTTAAATATCGATTCTTCATCATAGTTATAGTGTTTGTATGTAGATTTAAGGAGGACATGATATGGACTTTGCAGAGAATCACAATGCACCCCCTGGGAACCCATGCTGAGACCCAACCTGAACCACTATGCCAGAGAGCAGCTCAATCTGGCCCAGAACTGACTGGTCCAGGCTGGACTTGTTGACGAGTCTGCCGCAATCTGGAGCTAAGTCTTTAGTGCCGAGTCACTACTGTCTTTACCGTTTCTCTGACTCAGCAGAATGTGCCAGGGCAGAGTAACTGCGGGGCCAATGCCTTGTGAGAACTATATAGGAAGAGGAGGAGGAAGATGATGCACTCTCCAAGGAGCAGAGAGAGAAATAGGGACAGAGACTGAGCATGGAGATACACTTGAAAGAACAAAAAAAAAAAAAATCTCCTCACCAGTTAAAAGCTCACATACGCACCCACACACGCAGATGCTAGACATTAGAGTGAAGGACTGGATGAGAGAATGGCTTGCTCTCTCATATTGTACCAGGATCAGAACATCAGATTAGTTTTACCCTTAACCAAAAGTAAATTCCGTGTGACTCTACACTGAGGCATTACAAGAACATGTAAAAAAAAGGCCTGATAGAAACGAGGTAACAATGATTTGCTGCATATCACATGAATGTTATTCATGCCAGATGAACAAGAAAGTGTGTGTGTGTGGTCTTGACAAACTCATACCCTAGGTTAACGAATACAAAATGTTACTTTGCATAACTGCCATAATATTGACTGGTGACCTTTGACAGATTTGAGAAAAAAAATGTTCTATGATGCATTGTTGGATAACAGCAATGTTAGCCTTGTAAGCCCCCGTGTCTCAGGCTAGTCAAGACCAGCAACCACAGTATGGGATCCCTAACTGTAAATACGTGTATTTTTTGTTTGTTTGTTTAGGCTAATTATTTAACCAAAGGAGGTGCTTTGTCTTCCCACAACAGATAACTGTGATCTGACATATTAGGTATATATATAATATGCTGTAGCAATAACAGCAACATCAGTAAAAGAACATGTACATATCACACAAAAAACAAACAAAAGCTTGAGACAACCGAGTTGTATACGAAATAGAATAAAAAATTTTTTTTTTTAAAAAAATCAACAACCACTGATTAATGCAAACAATAAAAGCATGGTTCTTTTACACATTAAATCACTCAACTAAAAAAAAAGTTTACAGTGTGGAAATAATACAAACTTTAAAAGAACAAACATACATACTCCAAATTCCTTTCAGAATGTCTCTTTTTTTCTATTTGTTTTAGTTAAATATGCACAGTATGCCAAGCATAAGGTTAGTTGATTGTTTAGGAGTTTGAGCTCTGAAGAGACAGAGGTCATTACAAGAGAGAGAGAGAGAGAGAGGTCATTACAAGAGAGAGAGAGAGAGGTAACAGCCTGACCGCCCTTAACCAATACATCTGTTTTATATCCCAGGGATAATTAAAAACCTAATAAGAACAATAAAATAAGACATGACTGACACAAAAAGGGCTGGTCCCACAAATGACACCCTACAGCGTCAGGTGACACCACAGCTCTACATCCGCTCACAATCCTCCCTGCACTGGACTCCTTCTACTCCCTGCAACCCTCTTGGGAACCAGTTTTGGACCAATTGAAGACTTTTCCCCCTCTTAAATGTGTTTAGTATATCTGTGTTGACCTTACCAACATGGCTGCCTTCTGGCTCGGAAACGCTAACCTCAAGTCATGGAACAACGGTGTGCAAAATAAGTTGAAATCCCAACACCGACTCCACCTGATGAATCACATCAGTCATTCATACCTTAAGCTAGTACAAATCAGAGAGACTTGAACTGGGGTTCTGCAGTAACGCTGTCCAACATGCTGCTCTTTTCAACTCATCAAGATGGGCTACATTATTTTCTGCTTCCCACTGCATGATTTTAAATCATTAATTCTTCATTGTTATAATATTTAAAAAACGTAAAACACTAGCAAGAGCATTAAGCCTTAAAGTGAAGGGACCGTCAGCTTACAAAACTTAACACAAAAGAGGGACATTTATTTTGGTGACAACACAAAGACTATACTAGATACTCTGAGAAGCAAGTATACCTGGAGACAGTTGAAAATGGTTTAAAGAAATATAATGGATCTGACTCAGCCCAGGACATGTTTTGGAGAGAGGGTTTTCTTTGCCCAGGCGCCGTGCCAGTCCTCCTGACTTCTATTCATTTGTTTTGAAATAGACGATTTAATTGAATCTCACATTGCAAAGGAAACACTGAAGGAATGATCCATTCCTTACTCCACATACAACGGACAGCTGACTGATCTTCAATTCAAAAGGACACATAAAGCTCAAGGTTTCCCCAATCCAAGATGACTTTGGGTATAGCTGGCTATATATATATATATATATATATATAAATATATATATAAACACATAATAGCTGTTATGGAACATAGAATGTCAAAACTCAAAACAGAACAAACATCTGGTCAGTCTGGTGTTCTCAGTATGATACCTGTGTGTGACCCTATTGGGTCTGGCCCGTTCAGACCGCACCTGAAGGTAAATCCCCACCCAGGCAAGGAAAGCAATCGCAGGTTCTCAATCATGTGCACATCACAGTGGCCATGGAGAATGGGGAGACTGGGCATCATGGTGGCCATGGAGACTGGGGTCTAGAGGGGCCCCCTTCCTCTGTGGCTTTTCACCTGAACCACACGGTTGAGAGATTCCATTTACACCATCACCACACCACAATAGGTTCCTCCCGGCTCTCAGTATCCAGGAAGTCCAGGAGCCGGACAGGTGAAGGGGGCCCAACATGACTTCACCCCCCGTCCCTCAACCATCTTAATTTTCAGAGTCTTGTGTTCATGGTTGACCCCTCCTCCCCCTCGTGAACACACAGGCCCATGGAAGCACACGGTTAAGGATTAAAGAGGTACAAGAGAGAATCCTGCTCTACTGATCTGAGACGGAGATGAGGTACAGAGTGTGTTTGGGTTCCTGCAGGTGGAGGGAGAGGTGAGTTCTGAAAGGGGAAGGAAGCCAAAAGGTATCTGGGCAAAACGTGGCAGAAGATTCCAGAACATCCTCTCTGCTCCTCAAAGTGTCTTTATAAGAACTTGGGTGGGGCCAGGAAATGTAATGCTGTTTTGAGAGTATAAGTGGGGAGGGGGTGGGGCTTAAGCATTGGTTTGGTCATTGCAATAGGTGTCCACCACACACACTCACACACATAGATCTGTGCACGCGTACGCACACACACACAGACAGTTTCAAACGCAGACTTTCATCATCCCCTCCCCTGTGATATTGCGTCCAGCTCACTCATCCTCCAGTGCCTCGGTCTTGATGTCACTGGGGACTCCAACCGTTCCGGGTCGGGACAGAGCCAGGATGGTGTGATTGACAGCCGCCATCTCCACTGCCAGCGAGATGGGGTCTTGGTGGTCGTTGTGACCTGCAGCGTCGTCCTAGAAACGAGAGACAAAAGGTCAAATGTCGGCTGAGTTCTTTGAAAGCTGAAAGGTGGGGTGAAAAGAATCCATTAGGGAACCTAAACTGCAGTACAAACTATACACATGAATTTCCATTTTACAATTTTACAACCTCAAAAAAAATGTATCCAACACGCACTCCATAAGCCATCTGCTAACATCCAGCACGTGATGTTTTGCATGTTTGTCCTGTATTCAACCTGTATTCAATGTGGAGGCTGAAGGAGAACTTCCCTTTGGGATGAGAAGTTAATCTGCTCTAAAACGCAATAAGCTTCTCATCTCTGCTCGACTGCTTCTCACCCTTCTTAAACTCCCAGGGTGCACCACTGACAGACGGTGGATGTGTCACCTTTAGCCCCTACGTCTCTGCCTCCTCCCAGCCCTTCTCTATGTTCAAGGGGGTTTGGATGAATAACACTGTTAAAATGGCAGCCCAGGCTTGACTAACAGCTGCAGACCAATCAGTGGCCATCAGTACATTGGGGATAGTAGCCATTGTTCCAAGGGTAAATAGGGGTCAAACCCAAGATATCTCCAGACTTTGGTTGTAAGGGTAGAGTTGTTAGTACTATGTAATAACATAGATGTTATGCAATCATGTTGAAAACTGGGGCTCTCATTCCTTCAGATGCCGACGCCAGGGTCTCAGCTCTTGTCAGGGTCTTGGCTCTTGCCGCATGGTGAGCCAGGGCGGGTAGTGGTAAGGTGATGTGGAAGCTGGGGCGACGTGGTTCACCTGTGTGGGAGAGGTGGGCTCCAGCCGGTAGAAGCCGAACGGCCGCGTCATGGTCCTCTTCTCAAAGTAGGGGACGTCACAACCCTGCAACGACAACTTTAACTGAACATGTGGGAACAGTCCTGCACAGGTCGTAACGACTGATTCATCACACACACACACACACACACACACTCACTCTCTCTCTCTCTCCCTCTCTCCAGCAAGTTCCCAGATGGAAAACCAAACATCATAAGCACGGTGAAGCTTTTTGAGCAGAGTTAAAAACACAATATGAATATATCCAATTGGTTCTCAGAGACTGATCTATGATGGCATCTTGCTAATTGGTACTGTATGTACTAGTTTTTAAAGGAATCTCAAGGGAGCATATCTAAGGGGGAGTAGTAAAGAATCTTAGGCTTCTTGTGCCATCTTACACCATAACACTTACTTTTTTAACGTTCACCAATTCAAAGAACTTAAATCAATCGAAGGAAAAGGAAATGAGAGACACTGAGAGAAAGAGAGAGGACGGAAGAGAGAAAGCACCATTATGACTACCTGCTCAGCGTAATCGTTGCCGTCTATGTCGTCACTGTTGGAGTGGCCACCAGGGCTCTGGACGTCGATGCCATGGCTCTCCAGGATTGTGGCTTCTTAGTAAAAACACACAGACTGTTATTTCAGAGCTTGGACACACACTCATGACTCATATACACACACGACTCTCACACACACACACACACACACACACACACAAACACACAAACATGCAGTAAGTCTTTGGACTTAGACATATAAACAGAATATATAACTGCTAATTCACACCCACACCCTGTTTACTGCCAAACCTTGGCAGAGTAGCAAAACCCATCATCATCTGGGAACACCATCTCTCATCCTTGAACTTGAGTTACACACACAGAAAGTCTTTGGACTAACACAGACAGACAGAATATATAAATCACTCACACACGCACACGCACACACACACACACACACACACACACACACACACACACACACACACACACACACACACACACAACCTGTCCTTTGCAAACATGTCATGTTCATCATCATCATCTTTGAACCTAACAGAGTGACTCTCTTGCTATTGACTGTCTGTGTATCAGCCAAACACCCCCCCCCCCCCACCCCTCTCTCAACATGGCTTGAACCCCAAATTTCCACCAGGAACAGCTGGGTCACGTTCTGGCTGCAAATATTTAGCTTTTTATGTTGAGCCACTTCTGAAACGTGCTGCGGTGCATTTGGTTGAAAATCACAAGCATTGACCAGAGACGTGTCGCAGCCGGAATGTGAATATGATGTGAATGTGACTCTTGGTGGAAACTGGGAGCAAGACCACGGGCACATTACCAATGTTGGCACGCCGCTTGATCTCCTTGCGGCGGTTGGCAAACCAGTTGTAGACTTTGAGGGAGGTGACTCTCTCCAGGTCAGACAACTTCTTTCCTGCTTTGGGGTGTGTGTGTGTGTGGGGGGGGGGGGGGGGGGGGGGGGGGAGGGCGAGGGAGAAGAAAAGACAGAGCTGATAGGTGAGTGGAAGTAGCATTTTTAACCCAACACACGAATCCAAAAACACACACATTCCCTAGGACTATACACATTTCAAAGTGGTGGATTAAACAGGCTGAGGCTGCAGTCAAAGATCAGAGATTGTGTCTCAAGTCAAACTGTATTGGAAATAGGAAATCTGATGGGGGTCTGAAATATCCATCACAGGTTTGAGTATGAGGTCTGATGGGCTAGTGTCACGGGTGGGGTCTGCCCCCCAGTAAGCGGGTAAACGGCAGGACCCACCTGGCTTCTGGATGACGGCGTTGCAGGCGTTAGCGATCTCCTCTCTCTTGGCTTCATCTGGGTACTGGTTCTCATTGAAGTAACTGGAAGGGAAGAAAGAAAGGAATTTACAGCACAGGGATCACAGCACCATGCAACTCACACACACACACACCTGCTCATCACAGCTGCCGTCCTTGTCCACTGCTGCTGGGTACATGGATCCCCTCTCAAACCCCCCCACCCCCACCACCCATCTCTCTTTCACATTTGTTCTGCTGTGTCTTTCTCGGTCAGTCACAACGACACACTTCTCCCTTCAGCAGAAATACTCGGGCCCACCCCATTCTCTTCTCTCCCTTTGGTCCCTCTCCCTCTCCCACTCCCACTCCCTCTCTCCGTTCTCACCTCTCCATGACGGCAAGGCACTCCTTCCTCCACGTGAAGCGGCTGCCTCTGCGCAGACGGAAGCTCCCCACCGCCGTGCTCAGGGGGGGCGGGGTCTGCCGCCACTCTATCTCATCCAGGGACATGGGGGCGGGCCGCATGTTCAGAGTGGCACCTGTCAATCAATCACTCAGTTAATCAAGCAAGCCATCCATCCACTTTTACATATTATTCCTTACAAAAAAAACAGTCACATGCGAGGAGACTTCTCTCCATTTGTGCCATTGAAGTTCCATTCCTTTCTTCCATTCCATTAATCTGAGAAGACTAGTGCCATCAAGAAACAGGTTCAGGACCCACTACAATACCAGTACAAATACTGAAACTCACTGTGGATGTTCATTCATCAAAGCTATTTAAAGATAAATTTGGCTGGATGTAATGAGAATTTTTTTTTTTTTTGCTCTCTGCATTGGGAGGACACAGTTGCATTTCTCCTCCACAGCAGCAGGTGGAAGCAGTAGGCTAGTTAACGGCTTGCGGCCAACGTGCTCTTGAAGAGCTGAGTGGCTGCAGTCTTCTATAAATAACAGTCAGAGCTTCTGCTGGAGCTGCTACTGGCAGAATTCCGCAGCTCTCCCTGAAGGACGTGCCGCAGGGAAAGGAAAAAAAGAAAACAATATGAAAAAAAGAAAAGAAAACGCAACGGACAAGAGGACAGGAATGGAGAGATGCTTTAATGCCCCTGTCCCTACGTCTACAACTCTCTCTCTCTCTCTCGCTCTCTCTCTCACACACACACACAGCACTTGCTCTGTCCCACCATCGCACTCACACAAGAGCTTTCAAATACACCGCTAATGTCAGCACAAACATTCTACAAAAATGGCATGAGATTTTTTTGTTTTTCATGCTTCAACAGGAATTCACACATATTCCTAGTGATAATGCACATGGATCACTCCAAAATAAAACTCATTTAAAAACAACTCACTACCTTTTGAGGAAATGATCTGAAAGAGTGAAACATCTTCAACAGCACTTCAATGATGAGCCAAAGCAAGGACCAAATTAATTTAGCTGCTTTGAGCACCAATGTTTCAACATTCTCCTTTCCCAACGCTGTCTTATCACTGGCTGGCAGGCACCAAGCAGAGTATCTATAGTTGTGCAACAAACCAAACTGCACTTGTCCTTTCAGTCAAGTGAGATGTACAAAACTTTCCTAGAGATTCCCAGTCACTGCCCTTACTTACATAATCGCACAAAAATCTCTCTGTATGTTGAGTGTTGGACAAAACTGCAGTAGACCCATAATGAGCCAAGAAAGGACAACAATCTTGCCTTGTGTGGGTTTTATACCTGCTAGGGTGCTCATATCTACTAGGGTACGTCATAGCCGCCATTTTGTCTGTCGCGGTTTGACGTATCGACTCCTCATTCGTTAACCTCTGCTCGCGGAGTTCAAGGGCATAGCTGTTGAATATATGCCTAAATGTAAAATGCCTAATATAAAAAGGACCTGATCGCGTTAATGCTGACGGTCAACTATAGTGGTAAACCGTAGTAATAATACCCGAAGCACCGTTGTGGTCAAGTAAGGTCCACGTTTGTGTAGCGGCAAATAACAATCACACTGTGATTGAAGGTTTTTTTTATCGTTTTGTTTGCCATGGATTGGTTAGTTAGTTTAGCTAACGGAAGCTACACAAGCCTAACAGCTAGCGAAACCGTTAGCTTACGCTAGCCACCTCCACACACACACACACACACACACACACATTTGACGATCGTATCCAAGCTGTTATTGAATAAACTTCAACCACTACTTAACACGTACAACCTCCTGTAAAGGTAAGTACTATCTTATGCCATTGTATTACTTTGCAGTTGACTTAGTCCTGTTGTTACATAGGCAAGGTGTATTGGGGCTAGCCTACTGTCATTAATGTATGGATGAGCAAGCACCAGTGTGTCAGTGAGAGCTGTTTTTGTGTACCAATCATGACAACGTTGGTAATCGGCTGTGTTTTCTGTTTATGAAAGTCAGTAAAAACGTCTTTTACCTCTTTGTCTGAGGTAATATAAGTCTGAGGAGTTAGTCGATAACGAGCTATTGAGTGAACCAGCCTCATCACTCTCTAAATTGAAAAGACATAGCTAGATCATTGACATTGTACCCTTTGCAAAACCGCGACAACTTCGTTGCAGATGAGACACATGGGCTTTCCATTAGTGAAACCGGGTAAGATAAAGGCAAAGTTGTCTCCATTTATCTTTATAAGCTCCGTTGTCAACTTTCCTCTTCAGCCCTTTTGACAAAGACATTGTATGCTTATTTCTCTCTGCACGCTATTTTCCTCAAACAATAAACAATGTAATATTGTAAGGAGGCGCATCAACCAACTATTTCGAAATAAAAGTAGCCTAAGATAGACGCTAAGTAGTAGCCTAGGTCTAATTAGGAGGCTCAATGTTGAAAAAACTCTATCATTGCTATTCACAATAGGCGAGACTATATTGACAGAGGGGCATACGAGAGAGTTCGTTAAAATAATTAAATTATTCAAACAGACAACCAATGGGCTCATTCACATGGTTTGTTATCATTAGTTATTTGTAGTAGACCTATCCATTCTCCATGTAGGCCTAGTTGTTGCGAGTGCAGGTAAGGGGCACCTATCGCAGTGTCTAAATAGGCAGTCATTTGTTCTAAAAAACATCTAAATATGTGTAAGTCATGACATGCAAATGGTTTAAACCAGCTTTATGTGTCTACCATATGCTTCATCAGTTTCAGTGACAATGTGTTTTTGGTAGGTACAGATTGGCATTTTTTAAATGTTTGTTAAATTAATTATTGTGTGTTTGTTTTTCCCCTCAGGTTTACCTACAGAGAGGCACACCTAGGAACCAAAGCAACATCCATGGACCCACACCTGGCATACTAAGCACCTGAAGAGCCAACACAAAGCCGATCAGGACTTGCCCCCCACTTTACTCCGCTCTTCCCCCTCACTATGGCTCCCTTGAAGTATCCCTTAGAACAGGCATGCAATTGTTAACACATTTAATACCCATTTGTTTACATATTTACTACAAACATGTTCCTACCTAAACTGACATGTAAAAGAAGGGATCCTTGGAACTGGGGTACTCTTCTTTTTGCTGGACCACTGGTCAGGAACTACCATGCTTACTGTTTCAGCAATAGTGAGGTTATGGCTGCAATATCAGTGGTACACTGCTCTACGGTGTCCTCGACATCGCCCACACGGAGGAGTGTAAATGGAAGAGACTATGCTGCTGAGGTAAATGTCCCTGTGATCCTGATTTTCATTCATTACAATATTATGTCTGGTCCACTGTTTTAATATTGTCGCTCGGCCAACCTGTGCTTTTATGGATCCTGGGGTTAGGGCTGGCCCTGATAGTGTTGTTGCCCTAGCCAAGACTTTACATTCTCCCCCCCCCCCCCCCCAAACTATGACACACTATGCTCTACCTCCAAATGATGATACTGATCTCACTTCTATTGAATACTAAGATACTAATTTATATTAATTGATGTTTGCATGCTCGTCCATGAAACATGACCTGTTGTATTTCATTTGATAGCTATATCAATGTTCAGAAAGGGTATGGGGTGGTAGTAGAGTAGTTCAGTAAGAGGATGACGGTAGTGCCAAGTATCCCTTCCTTTTCACATTTGAGGACATAAAAATGTTTTTAGACGATTGTGTGTTTGCACAAGGCCTCACAGCTGCGAGCAGATTTTTGAAATCAACCTATGGTAAGGAGGAGTGCAGTGAAGCAAGGGATCCTGAGTAATTGTTGGTTCATGACCTCAGCATACAGAGATCCTCCACTTGAAGACCTAACTTCCTGCAATCACCCGACACTAAATGTCTTACATTGAAATAAAAGATAAAACAACTCTGTACACTGTCATAGTTCTGCAATGTTTATATGTGTATTTTTTTTTCAAATGTAATGTAAGGCAAGTTGCATTGAAACAGAGGTGGTGACATGGTTCTGTGCAAAAGTTTTAGGCAGGTGTGACAAAATGCTGTAAATCATCGAGTCTGTCTAGGATTACATGAAGAGACAGAAGGATTTGAGGAAGCCTACATCCAAGAAGATCTGTGGTTAGTTCTCCAAGATGTTTGGAACAACGTACCAGCTAAGTTCCTTCAAAAACTGTGTGCTAGTGTACCTAGAAGAATCACACCAAATATTGATTTGATATAGATTTCTCTTCTGTTCATTCACTGCATTTTATTAATTGATGAAAAAATTAACTGTTAACACTTCCATTTTGAAAGCATTCTTAGTTTACAGCATTTGTTTCACACCTGCCTGAAACTTTTGCACAGTACTGTATATCAGAGACAGTTTAATTGAAAATTAATTGATATTGGAGAAAGTATTGATGGCATACGTGTTGTAAATAAACCAAGTGTTTCGACATTCAGAGCTAATTGTTGGCCAATCCTCATATTCAGACTCACGTAAAAACACGTTAGTTACATTTTCTTAATCTACCCACCGATGTATTTATCGAGTGAATTATACCGCTGTATTTAAAATCAGGTTTGGTAAAAGGTAAATCTCGTAGCTACAGCCGCTAGCTAACAAGCATCAGGTGAATACGGGAATCACCACTTTTCTGAATAGCTGGATCACTTAGCTATTAGCATGCTAAGTAGCTACTGTACAGTTCGCGATTGGTACTGTATTACTCGATACTGGTAATTAATTGTTTACAGGGTCCTACCGGCAAAATAATCGGGCAGCAAATAAATTCTGACCAATGAAGTAGCGGAATGTAATACTCCGTTGACAAATAAGCAGTCGAGACGTCACAATCGCGACAGACTCTATGACGTACCCTAGTAGATATGAGCACCCTAGCAGGTATAAAACCCACACCTTGTACTCCAGTAGCAGGCCATAGGTTGAGTATGAAGTATGAAGTATGAGCGGCATGACTTTTCTTCCTCATGGTCAAATTAGCCAGAAACCGTTGAGAAAAGTCATGCCGCTCATACGTCATACTCAACCTTTGACCTGCTACTGGAGTATTGGAAGTCCTTGTTTTGAGTTTCCATGAAGAAAACATATATATGTCTTTTTTTTTTTTAACCCATTTCTTTGAGGTATGGTGCACCAAGTGCAAGCTGGCCTGGGTAGTTGTTTTACTGGATCCCGACAAAGACACCCTACAATTAGGAGGAGGCCACGCTGCGTGAGAGCCCATCACAAGTACACTAAAACGCTACGCTCTCAACTGTGGAAAAATCACAAGAGGCGCACAGATGCCACTCTCTGGTCACAGTGGCAGCAAACTGAGGCATCATCTAGTTGAGGACGGTTCTCAGATGGTTTATGCTTGTGTGTGAAAGTCTGAGAGTGAAGGAGAGTGTGTTCTACGGCAGTCTGGATAGACAGAGCCTGGGGCTGTTTGTGTGAAGGAGAGGGAAGGCAGAGAGGAGAAGGGAAAAGGTTGACAGAGAAAGAGAGAAGGGAGATAAATGAGGTGATTAGCAACGAGGAAGGAATAAATAGGACGAGGCAAAGACAGAGTGGGAGAGAAGAGAGCAGAAGAGAAGAGAGGGATGAAAGAGAACAGTGGAGACAGCAGAAGTTAAAGGAGAAATCTATGGAGAATGAGAGACAGACAGACAGAGGTGAGAGCAGGGGAGAGTTACTGTGTGTGTGTGTGTGTGTGTGTGTGTGTGTGTACCTGGGGTGGTCTTCTCTAGCTGGTACCAGCGGTAGAAGGCCCTCTTCTTCTGTTCACTCAGGTCTGAGCCCTGCTGCAGCAGCCAGTGTGAGATACGGCTCTGACTGATGCCTATTCACACCCGGCCCGACCCAACCCAACAACACAAACAAATCAGCAGACATAAACACTACAGGATATGACACAACATTTTAAAAAGTAGTTAAGCAAGTGTCTGAAGAGACAGTTGGACACAGATGGAGAGACCAAGGGACTGTGACAGAGGGACAGGCGGAGACCAACAGACGAGAGATACAAAGAGGGATCATGTTTAGATGCGGAAAGAAAATTCTGAAGGATGAACAGAGAAGCTACCAGTTTAGACAAACAGAAAACAATAGCGATATACAATGAGAGACAGAGAGATGCAGATGTGTGTGTGTTGGTGAGTGTGTGAGAGTGTGTGAGAGACAGAGATGCAGATGTGTGTGTGTTGGTGAGTGTGTGAGAGACAGACAGATATAGATGTGTGTGTGTCGGTGAGTGTGTGAGAGACAGACAGATGCAGATGTGTGTGTGTTGGTGAGTGTGTGAGAGACAGACAGATACAGATGTGTGTGTGTCGATGAGTGTGTGAGAGACAGATGCAGATGTGTGTGTGTTGGTGAATGTGTGAGTGTGTGAGAGACAGACAGATGCAGATGTGTGTGTGTTGGTGAGTGTGTGAGAGACAGACAGATGCAGATGTGTGTGTGTTGGTGAGTGTGTGAGTGTGTGAGAGACAGACAGATACAGATGTGTGTGTGTCGATGAGTGTGTGAGACAGACAGATGCAGATGTGTGTGTGTTGGTGAATGTGTGAGTGTGTGAGAGACAGACAGATGCAGATGTGTGTGTGTTGGTGAGTGTGTGAGAGACAGACAGATGCAGATGTGTGTGTGTTGGTGAGTGTGTGAGTGTGTGAGAGACAGACAGATACAGATGTGTGTGTGACGATGAGTGTGAGACAGACAGATGCAGATGTGTGTGTGTTGGTGAATGTGTGAGAGTGTGTGAGAGACAGACAGATGCAGATGTGTGTGTGTTGGTGAGTGTGTGAGAGACAGACAGATGCAGATGTGTGTGTATTGGTGAGTGTGTGAGAGTGTGACGGGGCACCTGTGTGACCCGCCACTGCAGCCTGTAGGCTGCTGCCTTCAGTGGACGGGGTGCAGGTGTCTTGGGTGTGTTGCATGTTTTATGTACGTGAGTTTGTCTGTTTAGTGAACACGGCGCGATTAAGCGCGAGAGTTTTAAAATGGTATATAACTTCCGGGTAAGCCGATGTATTGATAATTATATTTAGGCTGATTTATTATGTGTCTGCTATGCCGGCACCAAGCCACTATTTTACTACTGTGGAGTAGTCTCTTTTCCCAGCTGTTTGGGTACATTGTGTTTAAGTATGGCTGCTGATGGCCACAGGTGTTGGTGCCTGACTATGACACACCTGCATTCAATAATTGGCCTGAGCCAATTGCAGGCTGGTGTCAAGGGTACTTAAACCTGCCTTTTTCTATGTTTCAGGAGAGCTGCCGTTTCAGAAAGACGTAAGTCTTTGGAGCTCTCACCATGGACTAGTTAATGTGGTCCTTTTAATTGACTAGGCGGCTGCTTATAGTGTTTATTTGTATTGAGGCTAGGATGCCTGATTATTTGTCCATGTTGCAACATTATTTTTGTAGTTAGTAATGTCCTTGTTTTACTGCCTTATGGGCCTTATTTGAGGGTATAAAAACCTCATCATTCTTACATCTTCTACCTCCTGAGTCCTCCATGAGTTTCCATCTAGCTCTAACCGTGACAGCTATCTCGACCTTTCACAGAGAGACAGACAGATGCAGATGTGTGTGTGTTGGTGAGTGTGTGAGAGACAGACAGATACAGATGTGTGTGTGTCGGTGAGTGCTGACCTGTGACCTGGGCCACCACGGCCTGAGAGATGCGGCGGTTGGCCAGGAAGGCCTTGATCTCCTCCTTCACCATGCTGCTGTCCCGCCTGCAGACCACCAATCAGAGAGAGGCACAGAGGGGTGAGAGCGGGCCAATTACAGCACATAACTGTAGCAATGCACCAAAGCTGCAAGGATACTGTGGAGTCATTGTTAAGCCGTCTTTGAACACCCACTGATTGCCAGAGCACGTGCGTTACGCCAAGCACTACACTGTCAAACGCATGAGCAACAGACAGCTTAGGGATGGTCCCATGGCTGCCAGCATCTTGTAAAAGAACCATTATCATAAAAACAGCATTTCAACCCCAGAGCTCCACCAAAGGGACAAGCACGCGGTCTCACGAGTGAGACGGACAAATCTACTGGACTATAAGCAACAGAGAATCGATATACTTTAGACCTTTCTCCACTTCTCAAACCGAGGAAACTGAAGTCTACCAGAGGCGCAGTGACATTCAAGACAATAAGATGAAGGAATGAATAGGCAAGATGGAAACCAATGTAACGCTTCACAGCCACTGCCTTCAGTTAAATTAAACTACATTTGCTCTTCACAGTAGTAAGAGGAGGAAGGAAGAAAGACGGAAAGGAAGGAAGGAAGACAGAGAGAAAGGGAGAGAGATTGCAGAAAGGAGAAGGTCAGTAAGGGAGAGCTAGACAATTTCACGCCCTCTTTTGCGAGCCACTAAAATGAGCTAACATGCTAACATGACTGCACAGCTGAATCAATACCCCTCTGTTAAGTGTTAATTAGATGCTGAGGATGCTCAGTCTGCCCTGAGTCTGGACAATCAGATGACCGACCACACACACACACACACACGCACGCACGCACTTGGCCCATCCTCTGAATTTGACCCATGCTATATTAGGACCAGTGAGCCCCCACACATCAGTCTGGGTCATTTCCGTTCTGACTCAGCATTATGTTTATGTTAGTGGTAGAATAGTCATTTTGCTCTGTCACTTGGTTTATTTAACCAGGTTCCCAAGATTGCAATTCTCATGACGTACCATTTGACTGTTTTGATACAACACTTTCATACACAGCATTTACTCACATAAGCGTTTGGGTTGAAGACTCTTTGGGTTTAATACACTAAGAAATGCTAAATTCTACTTTATGTAAAAACGTCCAACTAGCCTAACTGAAAATCTATTCTGTGGTCACTCTTTTGGGACAACTTTGTCTTCTTGACTTGTTGCCCTTTTATGTGATGGAGGACTGATGCTCATAATGGCAGCCCGAATGCTTTCTGCATTTAAGACAGCTGGAAACCTAACTAAAAATGAGTATGCAAAACGTTATTTTTTTTCACATTTTGTCCAGACTAAGTTCCCTGGACCTTGGTATTTCAAATACTCTGCGTCCAACCTTGCGCATGTACACACACGCTGCATGAAGACTATGGCCAAGTCTCCAGAGCACCATCCAGTACAATCACAAAGTAAGAAAACCACAGCGGTTAAATCATCCATAGGTCGGTTGACCATGCTGTGCTGAATCTGTTGATGAGGGCCAAAATGGTTTTTAAATAACAGTTGGGCAAGATCAGGATTAGACACCACCCACAGAATGTCTTAGCTGTTTTAGTGGTCAGTGTGGAGTGAAAGTGTGTGCCTGCTTCAATACTGTAGCAGAAATGCCACCCAAGATGGATGCCAACTAATTTTAGACAGAGATGGGTGGCTTGGGTACGGCCGGATCGGGGCCAAACCCAGTTGCAGACCCAGCTACTTTGAAGACATTAAAAGATGGCCGCCATACCCACCTCATTAGCTCCTCCACCTTGTCGTCTACGTCCATGTCCTCCTCTCCTCCCTCGAAGGGAAAAGCGCGGGCGCTGTTCACAGGGTACCGCGGTGGTGAGAGCTTGCCGTTGGGCGTGGCCGCCAGATTGTCGCGCCCGTTCTGCGCCATGGCGACCAGCGAGACAGGGGAGGGCAGGAGTGCGGCTGACGGGGGTGGGCCTGGGGCAGGGGGCGGGGATGGGACGTAGCTGTTGCTTGGTGATGGGGAGAGGGCGGTGTGGTACTGTGTCTGCGTGGCGATGGAGGTGGTGGAGGGAAGGGATCCCGGGGCGGCCATGATGTCGTTGCTGTTGGCGCTGCTGTTGGCGGCCGTGGAGGTGGCGTTGTTGGTGCCGATGGCGGCGGAGGCCGGGGGTGCCATGGCCGGGGGCGGTAAGGGGGGGCGTCGGCCGAACTTGTCGCTATGCTCACGGTCCAGCCGCTCCAGCGTGTCGAGCGCGTGTAGGATCTCAGCACGCGTCATGCCCGTGCGCCGCAGCCGCTGGAGCAGGTCGATCTGCTCAATGGTGAAGCGAGGCTCATCCGTGTAGTGAGACATCCTGCAGGACAGGGACAAAGAGACAGAGAGACAGAGACAGAGAGAAAGAGCTGTTAGATATAAATATGGGGGATATTTCCGTTGCAGGTCCGCCCACACAGTAGAGAGCACTGCACGGTGTCCCCCTGATCAGACACTTCTGATGGATTCCCCATCCAGAGCACGTAGCTCCTCAGCAGGCCACAGAAACACTCCCAGAGGGCCGACACACACACACGCGCGCACACTCACACACACAGACGTGTACAGATATACAATACACACATGCATGCATGCTACGTAAACACACAAGAACATACAGGCAGACTGACTTTCTTAGCTCCAGCTCAAGTGGGGCTCAACTGTGTGGGATGACTTAAAAAAAAAAAAAGAAGAAAAAAACCCAATTCACTCCAAATATCCATACAGTCTACACAACCCTACACAACACTGGGACATTAATGGAAACAAGATTCCATCTGTTGGGGTCTCCACCCTTGTTCTCTTCTCTGGAGCCTTGCTAAGATCAAAACCAGAACAATCACGTCTTGCTGTCACCGTGGCAACCAGCCACAAAACCAAACAGTTATTGTAAGCATTGATTAGATCATACATGATGAGGAGGGTCTCTCTGCCAAACACTACATAGATCCCAACTACACCAGTACTTCACATACCTTTCTGATGAACTGTGTTAGCCATTCAAGAGATTTGAAAATGCTTTTAGAGGTACTGCACGCTGTAAACGTAATTACATGACTGCACTGTGATAAAAACCCATCAATACTGGTGTTAATATTGACCAAACCTAGATTTATTTATTTTTGTTTTTAAGTGCATTTTTTCATGCTCAAAACGCCATCTACTGGTTTAAATTGGCCCTAAAACTGGCAAGGCCAATGCTGATGAAGAGTCGGCCGGTTGGTACATATCTACATCATGTAATTTATATGTTAATGCCGTCTAATCACTTTAATTTGTTGATTAAGACTCATCATTTACACCCCTATTCCTCAGCCTCCCTTCTCAGCCACTTTGCCCACTTTTTAGCATATTTCAAAATGATTCAGTGTATTAGGCTCAGACCCGGGGGAGAAGTTACACTTTGAAGTGAGGGCTGACCTGTCCACCTTCCCCCACCTGTCAACCTGAGCCCTTAACCTGGGAAAGCTTTTCTAGGATCACTCTTCTACAGCTTCTACAGCAGAAACATAGGCTACTTTTTTCAAAAGCTTCCTAATGGTTGAAATCAGGGACGTTTTTTTCTGCACTGTTGTAAATGTATGCTTACAGTATAGATTTTTTTAAATACATTATGTTGTGAACACTAATGCCAGACATAACATTGCATGGCTAGGACTCTTGAAGTTGTAGCAAAAATGACCTGCTAAACCACACAGCCTTTCTCCTACTGTCTCAATGTAACACAATTGCATTCATAATATTCAGTCTATGACTCGTGTCATAGATAATAATAAAGCTGGTACCTTAAGTAGATTGACGGTCCATCGGTTGTTTGTTTAGACTGAAGGGAGAACTAGTCGACTTCAGGGAGTTGTATTAGAAAGAGAAAGTCAGCCATCAGTGTGGAACAGGCTACACAGATGAGTGAACTTTCTACTGACTTTATGCTTTCACTGATAATGGATAACTAGTTTAACTTAGTCGAGTAACCTTTAAATGACAAACCTGGTAAACATTTTCTGTCATCTAGTAACGTTTTAAAATATCCATTTGGAAGTATAGGAACTAGGCTGAGTCTTACAAAGTGGTTCTCTTCTTATTACCTAGGCTATTCAGGCCATCCTAAATGGCTATGCAGGAGCTATTACACAGCCTTCAATGTACATTCAGATCACCACTTCAACAAGAGGAACAGTGAGTAGGAGAGGGTTCACTGTTACATGAGGCTAGAGCTCATTATACCCTCATCACTAAACCCCCCCCCCCCCCCACACACACACACACACACACACACACACACACACACACACAGACACAGACACACAGACACACAGACATACACACTATGATCTCCCGTTCTCCCTGACTGCTCTGTTTGTACTAGTTTACCGTTAACCATTAACACGAGCCCCTTAGTGTATGGTACCCAAACAAACAAATTACATTTTCTTCACCGGCTTGAAACAGCGGGAAGAACAATGAAAGGAGCTGAAACAATCCCATGCCCTGGTTTTCAGTCTGCCATACGGCGCAGGCCATTAAAGCAGATCAATAATTTAACACCAGTGCAGGCAGCTTTGTGTGGAGTTAGAATAGTTTCAAAATTCACCAATAAATGTCACGCGATTCACAACTGTATTTTGTGATTCACATTTCATGTGAATTACAAATACATATCACGCAATTCTCAAATATATTTCCTAATTCATATTTAAATGTTACGCGATTCACAAATTTAAACACTGTTACATATTTTTACAGACTAACGAATGTGCATTTAGAGAACACTCACCATTTGTGAACATCTCTGCATTTATTTGTGGCCTATCAGATGTCTCTTACAATTGCAGGTAACGCAGTGTGGTCACATTCAAACATACCCTTGAATTTACGTTCATGTGATTGGCTGAAATTGTAATAGACATCTGATAGGCTGCAGAGAATGTCCTGCATTTGCAAATGCATTTATGAATCAAGCAGCGTCAGGAAAGTCTCAAAAATCCACAAATAAATGCAGGGGTGTTCACAAATAGGGATGCACTTTCATTAGTCTGTAAATTACGGAGTTGCAAATTAGTGGACCGACGGATGTAGAGAGTAGCAACATGTTATGCCTGAAATAGATTTTAGTGCCGTTACACTACATTTGGGCAAAGGACTACAGTGATTTTACAAATCCCATATCTGACTGGTCGCCAAAAGTGCCACACAATATTTATTCGACTGGGGCTACACAGCTTTCCATACAAACCTGGTATAGCACTTTCTGCACATAGGAAAACAAGTGTGCAGATAAGTGCACTATGGTCACATGATCACCACCACCCCCCCGCTGTCATTCCAGTTTGAATGCCACGTGTGAGGAGATCTATGGTCATCATCACATCACAACCACGATCATTTGACTGGTTGGGTTCAGTGGAGCATTCTTGGTTCACTATGCGGGCAGACGTGGCCCTAAAGGTGCAGCACTATAGATGTGCAGTCGAATAGGTATAAAGCTAATGCTCAACAGAATGCTGAGTTATGCTAGCTTGGCAACGAAACGTATGGAACCAAAGCCCCAAGTCTCACCACTCAGCAGCCATCTTGGTAACGCCCCCAGGCAGCTATTTAAATTAATGGGGAGAGATCCGTAACTCCACATGGGATGACACACATGTGTGTGTGAGAAAGAGGTACTTGAGGATATTGTATCTGCAAATGAACATAACACAAGTGTGCCAACTATGGTATAAGCAGGATAATGGACTTCACGGCCCCGCTTTGCCTTCGTGGCCCCATTACTACCTCAAACAGCCATTATTTGTCTGCTAACAGAATGCCGTGTCGTCCATTATCCCTTACTTGAACTAAACAATTGTAAAAAGTACACGGTATACAAGGGTAGCGAAAGCTTCTGTGTGCTGCATTATAAAGGGTTCAAGGCCAAACATCCTGTTTGACACTGGTGTCAGAAGCGGGATTGAAGGATGACCACACTGGAAGAGATCAGAGACTTCATCGACCAGCTGCAGCGGGAGGGGGAATGGCCAAAGTCTTGCTGGGAGCCCAACGCCACCACCGCCCCAGCCGAAGACCACCACTGCGAGAACGGAAGGCCCACGGCGAGGGATGATGACATACCTCATCCAAGTCCTCCTAGCAGCCCGGTTCAACACCTGGTCTGCGAAAGAGACAGGTGTCCAGGTCGCTCTCACCCTGGAGGGCAAGTCGCTACAAGTCCTTACAGACCTCCAGCCGGTAGAATAGGCCAGCTAGCCTGACACTGAAGGGCCATTACAGCCACCGGAGTGAGAAAGTGAGCATGGGCGCCTATGCAGCAGACCTACACTGGCATTCCTGGCGTGGCTACCCTACCTTCAACGAAAGAAAGCAGGAAGAGCTCGCTGTCTAAGCGTCTAGGGCTTGAAGTCAGAACGACTCCGGGAGCACACATCGCCTAAGTGCACCCGGGCCTCTGGCGGCAGCCCTGGCCAAAGCGGAGTGAACAGAGCATGTCCTCCGGTCCCTGGCATAAAGCATAGAGTACACTAGGCTGACCTGGAGGAGAGTGAAAAAGAAGGACAAGCGAGCCGACAGTTAACCACTACAGCTCCCTAGCGACCGAGGTAATAAAGTCGTTCTTCTTAGTTCTAAATGCCCCAAAAAAGTCTGCTTTGTCCGTTTATACACAAATGATGATTGATCCAGCAGCTTTTATTTGAGCTGAAGTTCGTAATACTTAGTCGCACACATGTTCCCAAATACATTTTACAGTTCGCACACATCTATTTTTAGTTGCAAACCCTTCCACTATCGAGCCCTGAACAACCAGTGATCCCCTCAACCCTCCAAACACACACACTGGATGGCAAAAACTGTCCAGGAATCTTGTGATTCTTCATCTAGTGGTTCTGGTGAAAAAGTCCTTTAGGGGTGAAAAGGTAAAGGCATTCCTCGGAAATGGTAAAGGTTCTTGAGAAACAGGGCTTTCTATGAGAATGACAAAAATAAAACAGCTATTGTAAGGTTGGGATACACCTGCCTTTAAAACAGGGCAGAGTACTGGCGGTATGCTGACAGGTTTGGCTGGAATATCAGCCATAACAAATGGAGATACAATGACACTAACGTAGGTTTCTCAAAGTGAACGCCTGGAATCTACAAAACACACACACAGAGACACACATGCAGACAAACACACACATTATTAGGTAAATTGTTCCTCTAAATATAATCTGCACCAGATCCACAGAGGGATCACAGTCACAGACGAAATGGCCGTATTTTCTGCCGTAAGAGAGCGAATGAAAGATGAGAGAATAATGTGTGCGACCCAAAGCACCCGGTGGCATACGGAGCATTGTGACAGTCGCTAAAGAATTTATGTGACAAGTCATTTCCATTAGATGCACCGCTAACTAAATATGATAACATTGGAAAATGTAAACGCTACGAATCTCTGGCTTTACCGTTTATCGTTGGCAGTCACTGTAGATTGTGTAGTGCAGGCATGTCGCTAGTTATAATGAGTAATAGGTGGTGGGTGTGGATACGTGCGCATCTAGACTAGGATGAGAAAGCTGCCATCATCATCATCTTTCAATGCTAGGCATACACCAGGCTATAACAGAGGAGCACATTATATTCAATACAAAAATCCCTTCGGGGAAAAACACATTGAAGTCATATGATGGCAACACAACTGCATAATCTAACCATCTGGTTGTCTCTGCCTGCACGCTACAGAGTGGCGCAACGCCCATATTCTGTCCAAAAATAACTGCACACCAGAATCAAATTATCTCCAGGACACACGACCAGAATGCACTGCGAATAATAAGGGAAAGATACGCAAATGGCATAAGTAGGGCACCAATTGGTCTTCCATAACCTTCACTTGGAAGTAAGGCGGCACACAGAAAAACTCCCAGTTGCTGATGGCTAAAGTTTGGAAAACAATGTATTTCTCAAAAACATGTCTTGGTGAAACCAGGTTCCCCTACAATTCTGACTGCTCATTTATCTGTGTATGAGTTTCTGGTATTTGACTTACTCCATCCTTTAGTTTCATGTAAATTATATCAAAGAAGCCATATTTTAATCATGCACATGCAACGCATTTAGACATCACAGTCTGCAGAAAGTGACTGTAGCTAGCCACCATAAGTAGATAGCTAGTTAGCTTGCAAAAACGGGCATAACGTGAATAGCACACCGCATAATCAAAACATCAGTTGACTTCAATGCTATTCTGAAACTTAAATTTAACAGGCGACAGTTGTCTGTTGTCATTAGCATATGTGCCAGATGGTTAAATTAGCTGACACTTAAAGTTGTCGTTTGTGCATTCGATAGATACGGTACCTAGCTGGCTAAATAGACAGCTACAGTAATATCAGCTAGCTAGCTAAATGAGCAGCAGCTTGTTGTAGTAATGTATGCTAGATAGCTTGCTAATGTTAATTCAACAATAATGCAATCTTACCTTTTTTCTCGAATCTTGTCACGGCCTCAGTGCATCAGATCATATAACAGCTGCACCCAGACAACGAAGTCGGACGAATCCTTTTCTACTGTACCGTACGACCACCATCAATTTTACAGTTTTGCCCGGCCCTTTTGACTGATTTCAATTTTCAATCAGAAACGAACTGACTTGCCTTTGTCTGACTGACAACAGCCATTTTGACATCAACACCTGGAAATTGTATGATGGCAACATGGGAGTTGTAGTTTGCCGTATGAGTTTTATCACGTCATTAGATGGGTTTGGACATGTACTAAACTACAAGTACCATCGAGTAAAAACAATCTGTTCCTCAGGAACACATTCACGATATTTATTTTGGCAGGTATCCTTACATTAAATACATGGCATTAAATAAACGTCATAAGATCGACATTACACTTTTTTTGTGAACAACGTCTCACATTGTTTAGAATATAATTGACTCCTCTTCCAAACTCCTTACCACTAGGAGGCCACAATGTACTTAGATGTGGAACTCACGACCAGTTGATACGAAGAAGAAGAAATAGACCAGAGGATTTTGACAATGAAGTTGAGCTAAACAGTTACAGTTAACGAATAAAAATGAAACTGGTGAGTTCTACACAGCTGCCTCCATTTGTGCTGTCCGTGTGTATTAAAATGTCAACGTGTTGGCCATATGTCACTGAAAAACATTTATCCCAGTTTAGTCTTGCAGTGTGTGCTATAACTTAGTTAGCTAGCAAGCTAATGTAGATAAAGTAAACGGGCTAACCATACATGCTGTAACGTATGTTATCACATCTTCAGTGCTCATTGCAACACTGCAGTAGTCATAACAGCGCTGTCAAGCGTGAACTAATTGGTCGTAATTGGCGCTGTATTATTCATCCTACAGTATTGTCTGTCTGGGCATCCGACGTTGCCTTGCAATGTCCTCAAGTTTAAGTCGACTACCATCATGCTGGATTGTGGGCTTGACACAACGTCTGTCCTTCAGTTCTTGCCTCTCCCGCTGGTCCACAGGTGAGGGGGCCCTACCAAGGCTCAGTGTTTTGTGTACATCAGTCTCAGGCTATGGTTATATGGGCTTTAGGTTTTGTTGTCCAGGAAGAAAACAAACAAACGAACAAAAAAAACTGCGATAATAATGCATAGAGTGAACATAACTATATATATATATCTTATGTATATGGAATGTTAACTATAATATATGTTATGATTGTGAGTCTAGATACATTTGTATACATTTTAACTATAACTGCTTTCAACATCTGTGGGGGGAAATAAAACCAGTAAGGATTTATAAGAAGAATTCTGTTCTTATTTGCTTTTTCAAAATGCAGCCAGCGGCTCTCCAAACTACCAGGCTGGGTGTCCAAAGATGGTGCGATAAACCTTGAGAAAGTAAGTCATCTAGAGATTTACCAAATATGACCGAATATTCAAAAATGATGGAAGATGCTAACCCTAGGAGAATCATGTGTACTTTACTTCTCTGATTTTAGGAACTAAAGGAATGCGCAGGGAGAGTTTTTGTTGATTCTCAACCAGAGTTCTGTCTTCCAGAGGTAAAATAATGGAACATATTTTCTATCAGGCTTTTCAAAATCAAATTGCATATATTATGTATTTCTATGTTTAACATGTATTTGATGTATCTGCAGAGTGTATGGATTTCCTTAAATCTTGTTATATTTACTGACCGTAACCTTAACTGTTATATTTCAAGACGGAAAGCTTTATAAGATTATTTCTTCTTTTTGACAGACTTAGTTTGCTGAGGTTCTGGTGCATGGCCTTGGTTGAGTTCAGATGTTTATTTGTCTCCATCTGTAGAAAGAGCTTCTGGACCTGTCCACCATAGACGTGATCCTGATCTCCAACTACCACTGTATGATGGCCTTGCCCTACATCACAGAACACACAGGCTTCACCGGAACAGTCTATGCCACAGAACCCACTCTACAAATTGGCAGGTATGGGGGTGAGAGACAGGGGAACGCATAGGTCTCTTGGATCACTATTTCTCTATCTATCTATCTATTTATTTATTAAGCTCTGTCTTTGCCTTTATCTCTCCCACTGCATTGCGCATGGTAATATATTCTTTCCCCCATGAGTTTTCTGTTCTTTGCTGATGGTTCTTCTTCTTCTCTTTATAGTTGCTGTGCTTGTTGTGGTTGTCTTTGCAGGTTACTGATGGAGGAGCTGGTCAACTTCATGGAGCGAGTGCCCAAGGCTCATTCTGCCACCTGCTGGAAGAACAAGGAAATTCAAAGGTAACTGAGCGCTTCTTGTGTGCGGCACGTAAAACAACAGCTCACTATGAATGTATCACATAACCCGGACCTGAACCATTATGGACTGATCTGCTGAAGACGGAGGCTAGAGAGGACAGTATTACTGTCAAGGTCATTGGGAGTATGAGAGAAACTATTGTGATATTGACAAAAATGAATTTTTTAAATGAAAAACCCATCATACTAGAACTCAGTTTGTTATGGTTTGCAGTTCCATTGTGGGTCGTGTGATGAAGTGACAGATTTCTGTTCCCGTTGTCATCTGAAACCCAACGTTGTCAGCTGATGTTGGGTAGAGTTTGACCGTCACTCACAATGTCTCTGGAAATTAACTTGGAAATGGAGACCCGTTGAGCATTAGATTAAAACAAGGGCACATCACACACAAAAACCTTGGAAATTGGAGTTTTGATCAAACTGTGTGTTTATATGTGTGTATGGCTCTGTTCGGATTAGTTTTACATGGTGAGGTGTGGAAGTTTCGTCATGCATGGCATGAGGATTGTCATCTCTCTGCACGATACATCCAGTCCGCTTACCAAACTAGCTTGATATTAGCTACCAAGTTGTGGAAATGTCATATCCAAGTGTGCAATCAATCTATACAATGTACATTGGATGTGGCAGAAGTGCTTAAATCGAGACGCCACTCCCATCTGTCATTTATACAGAGGTTTCTTGTACCGTGCGAATCAGCTATAAATATTACAGACCTCCTGTGTTAAAATTACTCCACTTTCCCATGTAAAGTAATTCTGTCTGAATAGGGCTTATGTGTGTTTACGCGTGTGTGTGTGTGTGTGTGTGTGTGTGTGTGTGTGTGGGTGTGTGACCTAGACTGCTCCCCAGTCCTCTGAAGGACGCCCAGGACGTGTGGGCATGGAAGCGATGCTACAGCATGCAGGAGGTGAACTCGGCCCTCAGCAGGGTGCAGCTGGTGGGCTACTCACAGAAAGTGGTGAGTGAGTTTCAGCCACTCCTTCTCTTTTCCCTGTTCCTATTTCACATTTTCGCTGTCCTGCTGTCAACAGAAACCAACAGGAGCGTGGCTTTGTTAGGCGTCACGCAGAACGGCACAGCCAAACCGCTGACAGATCTCCCATGGAAATGCCATTCTGTATGTCTCAGATTACTAGATGGTTGTTGCTGAACGTGCGCTCTGACACTCACAGGGAAACTGGCTGTGGAGTGATGCGATGATGTCGCTCCTTAAATGATCAGTAGACACTGCCGTTATGAATACTCATTATGAAAGCCATTATGAATACTCGTTATGAAAGCCGTTATGAATACTCGTTATGAAAGCCGTTATGAATACTCGTTATCAAAGCCGTTATGAACACTCATGATCCACCCATGGTCCACTTCTAGAGCTGCCTTGCATTTATGCTTTGGCCTACAAAGCTGGTACAACTGAGCTGAATAGCTATTTGTGTGTCATTTACTCTTGGATATTTGATCTGCTAAATTCATTAATGTATTAACAAAAGGTGATCACTCCTGTGACTTATACTTCTTTATGGATGCCTAGCTCTTCTCTTAATTAATTCACAAGCACATCATAAACTGTAGGGTAGCTGGAGGTGAAGTAGCATTTACTTGTGAATCTGAGTTATGGGTTTCATGAAGCCTGATAACTCTATCTTATGTTTCTGCTTCGGTCACTCCAGGAGCTGTTTGGAGCAGTGCAGGTCACACCCCTAAGCTCTGGCTATTCATTGGGCAGCTCCAACTGGATCATCCAATCACATTACGAGAAAGTGTCATACGTGTCAGGATCATCTCTCCTCACCACACATCCTCAGGTGAAGCCCTACCATCTGATTCTTCCACTGAGGAATTTCACAAATGCCTTTTCCATGTGTCCGAATACACAACCTTGTAATTAACTCGGTCCTTACTTTGCTCTTTGAATGTAGGAATTGGCAGAATGTACAAGTTATGTACCGCTCTCAAATCTGTCCAACCTCAATTGTCAAACATTCTTTTCATGCACATCTGCTTGTCCGCGGTCATCAATATTTTTACACACTGCCTTGCAAATGCGGAGTATCTCGATCTCTCAGTACGTTTATAAAATATATGTGTGTTTTATTGTTTTTCTAGCCAATGGACCAGAGCTCTTTGAAGAACAGTGACGTGCTCATTCTAACAGGCCTCACACAGATCCCCACGGCCAACCCAGACGGCATGCTGGGAGAGTTCTGCAGTAACCTGGGTGAGTGAACTCCCCTCAATTCTTCTCATTCTTCTCTCCTCTCCCCCTACCTCTTACCTTTTTATCTGCCTCGTTCTTGTGCCTATCCCTATTTGTTTTCACCCTCTACCTGCTTCTCTCCTCCTCCCTCTCTTCATCCCTTCCACATTGTCCTCTGTCTGTCTGTCTCTCTCTCTTTCTCTCTCTTTTCCCCCTGTCTTCCTTCTCTCTCGCAAACGTAAATGGTGTATAAACAAGGGTCTGATTTCAGTCGTTGATAATGGTAACCTGCTAATTAATTAAGGGTTTTTTCCCCTATGGTATTGGTGTAGTTGAGGTGTGGCTAGATAGAAGCCTTTTTTAAGGTGTACTTGATCCATCATTGATCATCATTCAATACAGGTTTTTTTTAAAGTCTCTCTCGATCTCTTTCTCTCTCTCTCTCTCTCTCTCAGCCATGACCATCCGTGCTGGTGGTAATGTGCTGGTGCCCTGCCACTCCTCGGGGGTGATTTACGACCTACTGGAGTGCCTCTACCAGTTCATGGACTCGGCCAACCTAGGCACCGCGCCCTTCTACTTCATCTCGCCCGTCGCCAACAGCTCACTCGAGTTCTCCCAGATCTTTGCCGAGTGGTGAGCACCACGGAGATCTATGGTTCTCACTTATTAAGTTCCACAGTAGACTCTCCAACTATTACATATTATTTTAGGGTTTATATTTATATATAGGGTTCATATTCACCTGCTGAATAATTCAATGTGAATGACATTTTTTACATTCATTCCTTGTTTGTGATGGTCTACCCGCCGTCAGAGATCAGTTGTAGCTCTATGCTGACTGTAGTGAAGGGAGAGAGCAGTCACCTCATCTGGCCTCGAACCCGGTTGTACCAAACCCGCACCCTGACCGCGACGACAAAGAGCCAGGCTCGTGGTAGGGCAGTCAGAGCGCATACGCAATTGTAGTGCCGGCACTCCGTCACACTGCCCTCCCCTTTGGGAAGGACGCCCATGTGCTCCACGCACAGTGTTGAAAAATGGGCACAATGTCGAGGTGGGGCGGCTCTCGTGGAGAAGTTAGTTGCAGTTAGGGACTTGACAGAGTTTACTGTCAGGGATGTATGACCATGTGCTAATTGAGAATGGATCTGTCTGTCTAGTTACCTCTCATGTTCTTTCTCTCTCTCTCTCTCTCTCCATCTCTCTGTCGCTGTTTCTCAGGCTCTGTCAGAATAAGCAGTCTAAAGTTTACCTCCCTGAGCCACCCTTCCCCCATGCAGAGGTAAACCACCCTCATCCCACTTCACACACCAGCCTTTGTTCTTCTCTCTCTCTGTCTATACCTCAACCCTCTATCCTCTGATGTCTCTCACTTTCTCCCTCTTGAACGTTGGTTCCCTATGTATGCTTCTTCTAAGAAAACACACACACACACACACACACACACACACACACACTAACTCTCACTTTATGACTTATGCCCAGCTGGTCCAGACCAACAAGCTGAAGCACTACCCCAGCATCCACGGTGACTTCAGCAGCGAGTTCCGGCAGCCGTGCGTGGTGTTCACAGGCCACCCGTCCCTGCGCTTCGGTGATGTGGTCCACTTCATGGAGCTGTGGGGCAAGTCCGGCCTCAACACCATCATCTTCACCGGTCAGCACTTACAACCGTTCACAGCAACATCCATACTTACAGCCCACAGCAACATCCGTAGTTACAGCCCACAGCAACATCCCTAGTAACAGCCCACAGCAACATCCATACTTACAGTCCACAGCAACATCCATACTTACAGCCCACAGCAACATCCATACTTACAGCCCACAGCAACATCCATACTTACAGCCCACAGCAACATCCATAGTTACAGTCCACAGCAACATCCATAGTTACAGTCCACAGCAACATCCATAGTTACAGTCCACAGCAACATCCCTAGTTACAGTCCAAAGCAACATCCCTAGTTACAGTCCACAGCAACATCCCTAGTTACAGTCCACAGCAACATCCCTAGTTACAGTCCACAGCAACATCCCTAGTTACAGTCCACAGCAACATCCCTAGTTACAGTCCACAGCAACATCCCTAGTTACAGTCCACAGCAACATCCATAGTTACAGTCCACAGCAACATCCGTTGTTACCATCCACAGCAACATCCGTTGTTACCATCCACAGCAACATCCATAGTTACCATCCACAGCCACATCCCTAGTTACAGTCCACAGCAACATCTGAAGTTACAGTCCACAGCAACATCTGAAGTTACAGTCCACAGCAACATCTGAAGTTACAGCCCACAGCAACATCCCTAGTTACAGTCCACAGCAACATCCATAGTTACAGTCCACAGCAACACCCGTAGTTACAGTCTACAGCAACATCCATAGTTACCATCCACAGCAACATCCATAGTTACAGTCCACAGTAAGATCTGTAACAAAGTTTTCAGGACTGTCTAGAAAACTGGTTCAATCGGTGCAAGGAGCAGGGGCAGTAACTGTGTGTGTGTGTGTGTGTGTGTTGTGTGTGTGTGTGTGTGTGTGTGTGTGTGTGTGTGTGTGTTTCGTGTTGGGTGGGTGGGGTGGGTTACCAACATTATTCATGTTCTACATTAAACTCTGCTCTTATCTGTGTGTGTGTGTTCTCTTATCGATCGTCACAGAGCCAGACTTCTCGTATTTGGATGCGCTGGCCCCCTACCAGCCTCTGGCCATGAAGTGTGTGTACTGCCCCATCGACACACGCCTCAACTTCCACCAGGTGTCCAAGCTGCTGAAGGAGGTGCAGGTAGGTCCCCTCTGGCTCCTAAACCCCACGGATTCACCTGCTGGGAATACAGAGTAGGACAGACCCAATAGGAACTGTTTTCATTTAGTCTTTCAGTTACTGATGCTGTTATGTTTCTGCCTGTGTTGTCATCGTTTTCCTCTTCAAATTGTTCTGCTCATGTGATTACATTTCCATGCACACTTTATCCCTCTGTAAATATGACCACTTCCACTGTGCCTTTCATTAAGTGTCTGTTTAACTTCACCTCTGCATGGCTTTCAATCCCTGTGTGCCTTCTGGAACTCAGTCCTCTCTCCTCGCTCCCCTTGTGTCCTTTAAAACCTGTCACACGTTATGCCCTCTTCACTTATACTCTCAGTGCGTATTTCTTTGTTTCTCTCACTCTCTCTCTCCCTCTCTCTCTCCCTCCTTCTCTGTAGCCTCTGCATGTGGTGTGTCCGGAGCAATACACTCAGCCCCCCCCTTCTCAGTCCCACCGCTCGGACCTGATGCTGGAGCTGCAGCCGCCACCCATGTCCTACCGCCGCTGCGGCGTACTGGGCCTGCCCTTCAGGAGGAGATACGAACGCATCCAGATACTGCCTGAGGTGAGAGAGAGAGATGGAGAGAGAGAGAGAGAGATCGAGAGCGAGAATCAGAGAGATAGACAAAGAAATAGAGAGACAAAAAGAAATGGAACCAGGAAAGAGAGGTCGAATATAGGGAGGAGAGATGAAAACAGAGTGCGAGAGGAGGTTCGGTGGCCTGTCCACGCTGCTCCGTACTGGGCATACAGATTTCTGTGAGTTCCGCGGGGTTAGCAGTGGGTGGTGTATGGGCCGTATTAATGCGGGGCAGGATTATTGAGTTATTGAGCTCATAGCAAGGACATCGCTTCTCCATTCTGCCCAAATCAGTAGTGGCTCATGGGTACATTTCCCAAAGCTTTAACCCCCTCCCCCCCCTTCCGCCCTCCAAACAGCTTGCCAAGTCCCTGGTGCCCAGCGAGATTAAACCGGGCATCTCCGTGGCAACTGTATCGGCAGTTTTGCATTCCAAGGACAACAAGCACGTCCTTCAGGTGTGTGTGTTTTTGTGTGTGTGTGTGTATATGTGTCTGTGTTCGATGGGTTTTTGCTAAGATTGATTGCTTTGTGCCTGCGTGAGTCAGCACTGTGTGTGTGTGTGTGTGTGTGTGTGTGTGTGTCTCCACTCTGTGACTGCATACTCTGCATCCTTAACCATCCGTCTTTATGCTCCCTGCCCCTAATGCAGCCTCATACATAATGCACCTAATGAACACATACTACCTTTCTCTCCCGGCCAACCTTTCATCTTGATTTCTCTAACTAGGTTCCTAAAGTGTGTGTGCGTTTGTGTGTGTGTGTGTGTGTGTGTGTGTGTGTGTGTGTGTGTGTGTGTGTGTGTGTGTGTGTGTGTGTGTGTTGTACACCTGAGCTCAGCCATACATATCTGTCTCAGTCAGCACCACGAATTGCTTGTGTTAGTGGCTTTCACTATCTCCTGATGTTATCTTTCTCTCTAATCACGTATGCTATCATAGATTCTGCGTCTGTATTTTTGTATCTCTGTCCAACCCTGTCACTAGTGGTGTTCATATCTTAATATCTGACTTTGTCTGTTGCTGTGGAGGCAGTGAGTCATCCCTTGCATAGTCTATGTGTAAAGACGGGTTTGTATGTCTCTGTGTAGGCCATGCTTGTATTTAACTTTGTGTGTCAGTGTGGGCTGTGTTTGTATTTAACTGTGTGTGTCTGTGTGGGCTGTGTTTTGTATTTAACTGTGTGTGTCTGTGTGGGCTGTGTTTTGTATTTAACTGTGTGTGTGTGGGCTGTTTGTATGTAACTGTGTGTGTCTGTGTGCAGCCCGTACCAAAGCCCGCCCCGGCGCCCCCCACCAAGAAGCGGAAGCGTGTCCAGGAGGAGCCCCCTGAGTGCCTCGCCCCCAAGCCCCTCCTGAGCGGAGCCGTGCCCCTCGAGGCCTTCCTGGCCGCCCTGCACAAGGTGAGTGGCAGCACGGACAACCAATCACAGCGCAGTCAGATATATCCGGTCACAGCTGCAGCCAATGAGGTGCTGTCTATCCTTGCGGTGTTTGTTTTTGACTTGAATGCCCAGAGGGGAAGAGAAGAGGTCTGTGTGAGAGTGCAGACCACTTTGTGTCACTTTTGATGATGGTACACACAGTGTCATGTCTCCATAACCTTGCTCTGGAACACGATACCATGGGTGAATGGAGCATGACTTGCCATTCTGATTCAAGAAAAGTGCAGTAGCATGTTGCCAGAGGTGAGATTCTGACCGAGTTGTGAATAACTGCACGGTACAAATATGCCGTAGGTTATTCAATGAACCACCATTCGGGTGATACAAGATGCAGGACATAACCCCCCCCCCACACACACACATTTACACATGTATGCCTCAATGCATTTCCCATCATACAATAGTATTTGTAGCATCCAAGCTCTCTGATCTAAAATGAGAACATGTCCTGCTTAACTTGAAAACAGAGTTAAAATAACACACACTCATACCAAACAACCTCTTGCTCAGGCTTAATGAAGGAGCGCTGTTCACGTTGAAAAATGAACACAGTAGAAAATCAGGCTAAGATGAATGAAGGGGTGATCTTAAGTGAAGGAGCTTTGGAGGAAAAGTAAACTGCACAGGAGAGAATAATGTCTCTGAGTATACTGAGTGCAGCAGCATCTCAAACAGGACTCTTAATTTGCCTCTCTGTCCCACCAGCCTTGATCTGGCCGGTTGCCACGGTCGCACTTGGAGTATTGATCAAACACTAATTAAACAGGAAGTAAAATGCTTCCCGCTGTTTTTTTTTTTTTTTTTTACCCCCTCATGCAGCCATTTTTTTTTAAAGGACGCAGAGAATTAGATGCTGGAGCCACACAGCAGTACTTAGAGGGTGCTCAACTCTCTCTCTCTCACACACACACACACACACACATACACACATTACCTCTGCCCGTACTTCAGGAGTTCCAGACTTAGTCAACACACACACTCCTAATCTCACATTTGCACTCTCTCACACACACAGTCATGATTTTTCTGTCTCTCTCTCTCTCTCTCTCTCTCTCTCTCTCTCTCTCTGTCACACACTCACGCTCTCTTTCTTTTTCTGTCAGTCTGTCAGTCTCTCTCTCTCTCTCTCTCACACACACACACACACACACACACACACACATCCAAACTCAAAGACATGAGTGATTGGGAGAGTGTGTAATCATTTGAGTGTGTAATCACAAATCATCAAACACACACACACACACACACTCTTTTTCTCACTCACACAGAAGGGGCCTCACGCTTTGATCACACACACTGACGCACTTGCTGCTGCCCGTCCCAAGGTTACCCCTGCGTGGCGTTAATTAGATGCCCTTTGAAGGGGGTAGTTTTATTGCCAGCGCAGCACTTTCCCTTCCTTCCTCATCAGGGTGGAGAAGTTTCCAGCCCTCTCTGCATACTCATGCTGGTGGAGGGAGGGGAGATGAATTCTTCTCCTCTTCCTTCTTCTTCTTCTTCTTCTTCTTCTTCTTCTTCTTCTTCCTCTCCCCGCTTCATTCTTGCTTTCTTCTGCAGCAGAGCAGACTAGAAGTCAAATTAAACTTTCTCTCTCTTCCCTCTGCGTATATGTTTGAGTAGAGGACATTAGTGTGTGTGTGTGTGTGTGTGTGTGTGTGTGTGTGTGTGTGTGTGTGTGTGTGTGTGAGAGAGAGAGAGACAGACTTTGTTTTATGTTTTACCATAAGCTCATCTCTGCTGCAGGACCAGCTTACAAGGAAACACTCTCTCCATGACTACTTGTTTGAAGCAGTTGGACAGGTTCCTGTTATGCAGTAGAAGCACATTATTATTAGTTAATAGGAGGCTGAACTGCGAGCAGGATTCTATTTGTTTCTCACATTGCGGCCTTAGCCTCAGAACCATGAGCAGGCCTTAGCCTCAGAACCATGAGCAGGCCTTAGCCTCAGAACCATTACCAGGCCTTAGCCTCAGAACCATTACCAGGCCTTAGCCTCAGAACCATGAGCAGGCCTTAGCCTCAGAACCATGAGCAGGCCTTAGCCTCAGAACCATTACCAGGCCTTAGCCTCAGAACCATGAGCAGGCTTTAGCCTCAGAACCATGAGCAGGCCTTAGCCTCAGAACCATGAGCAGGCCTTAGCCTCAGAACCACAAGCAGGCCTTAGCCTCAGAACCATTACCAGGCCTTAGCCTCAGAACCATGAGCAGGCCTTAGCCTCAGAACCATGAGCAGGCTTTAGCCTCAGAACCATGAGCAGGCCTTAGCCTCAGAACCATGAGCAGGCCTTAGCCTCAGAACCATTACCAGGCCTTAGCCTCAGAACCATTACCAGGCCTTAGCCTCAGAACCATGAGCAGGCCTTAGCCTCAGAACCTGAGCAGGCCTTAGCCTCAGAACCATGAGCAGGCTTTAGCCTCAGAACCATGAGCAGGCCTTAGCCTCAGAACCATGAGCAGGCTTTAGCCTCAGCAGACCTCTGCTGTTCTTTCATGTCTTGTTTTTAAACGTCTCTCTCTCTCTCTCTCTCCTTCTTCCTCGTCTCTCTCCCTCTCTCCTTCTTCCTCTTCTCTCTCTTTCTCTTTCTCTCTTTCCCTCTTTCCTTCTTCCTCTTTGTAGGTTTCATGACTCTGTGCAGTCATCCCCACCCACTAGCCCCCCTTGCCTCTCTCAGGGTGTGTCTGCATTGGGGGAGGGGGTGGGGTGGGAGGGGCGATACGTCTTTGAAACACTACTGCGCATATGAAAGTGTGGAGCCACATATAAATGTACTGGGTCTTTTCATTGGGTCTAATGGGAACAGTCTGCAATGCCAGACTGACTGCTTTTATACTTCCCTTCTCAGAAAATGTCTGCCAAGCACAATCTGCACAGACTGATGAGACTTCAATAATTTAGCTTTTTCATGTGTTTCAAATAATGTATTTACTATTCACAGTAGATGGTGGGAAAAGGTGTGAGCCCTTTGGCTCTTTCATTTAGTAATTATCGGAACCTCTTTGGGCAGCAAACACCCTTTCTCCAGTCATATCTAAATGCTCAGGATTCGCCTAGATGGTCAGTGGCTATAAGGACTTTTAGACCATTCCTAGTTTTCCTCATTTCAGAAAAATCAACTCTTTCATTCTGAGATAACTCACCGGGGCACGCAAATGTGAGACATGTCCCAGCATCCTTATTGGGTTAAAGTGAAGAGGAAATGACATTTCTCTCCGTCCGTTCTGTTCTTAATCCACTCCTGCGTCAGTCTGCTCTTACATTCTTTTCCTGCCGTGATTTAATATCCAGGCCCATAATACAATATATGCAGCCCAAAACCCCGCCCCGCGTGCGTGCGCGCGTGCGTCTTTCAGAATAGGTTTAGAGGGGTGTGCGTTCCAAGGGTGTGTTCTTTGGTGGACATGTGAGAAAAGTCACTCGTGCAAGACATCCCAGGATGTTCAATAAGAAAATAGGTTTGGAATATGATGCCCCTTAACAGTTCTTGTTCTGTTCAGCAGCTGTGAGGAAGATTTCGTTTTTAAAGAGGTTATTGCTACTAAAGAAGATTGTTCTAGGAGTCCATTACCATGCCTCTACCGTGGATTGTGGACGTTGTAATGTAAAAACTTAAAGGTATGCAAATGGTATTGCTGTGACATGAGAAACATTTGGGAAGTTTCATGTTGGGCAGATTGTGGATTTTTGTTATCGTCATGGAAACAAGAATGTTATATGAAGAAATGCAAATCCCTGTGTCCAGCTAGTTCCAAAGCATGCGCAGACCTGCTTTACTGCATTCAGATTTAAGAACGTTTCCCCATGATAGTTAGACGTCTCTATTTTGTGTTCTGGTCTTACCCTCCTATCTCCAGTAGTTTGTCGCCATTCGAGGCTATTTTCATTCATGAATAACCCTCAAGAGTTTTTGCCTCCATATTTGAACAGCTCTACGTTAGACCATTAACCTTTTTAAACCCCCCAAGAGTGTTTGCTTCTCACCTCAGAAACACCTGGGCTCTTAAGCCTTAAGCCTCCTCTGCGCTAAAAGCCTCTTTCTCTGCTGCAGTGGAGAACAGCAGCGCTGAGACGTAGGCACTCCAGGCCCCTGTGAAAAGAGAGCGGGGGAGTCATTTATTATCCGACGGCTCACTAAAGACATTAACTCCAGGGGTAACGAGGGGCGCGCAGCCCTGGAAAGCGTCCCCTGCCACCACTCAATTCCCTGCTACCAACCCTCTCCGCCTGGAGAATCCAGTTAGGGATTTTTGTGCCGCTAAGTCAGACAGTGAAATGAATTGCTCCGTAGGAAGAGGAGAAGAGAGGGCGTAATGCACATGGGAAGAGTGATTCTGAGTGCTGAACAGACGAGACTTCTTTAAGAATGTGAGGAGGTGCAGACGGAACGGACGGATGTGAAGAATGTTCCGGCGGAATTAAGGGAGTTAGTAATGGCATGCGGGTGGTAAGTGGTCGTAATGTGTTCTCAATTTAAAAACGACTGCCTCTGACAACTACAGAGGAGAGAGTGAGGGTTGTTGTGCTAGATAAGCGTCAAACGAGTAACATGTTTAGATTAAACCAGACAGAGCTGTGATGCTTTGTGATTTTGGTGGGGAGAGAACGGGTGTAAAAAGTAGTGCAGATGTAGCATTACCATACAATGCTTTTCTTTGCGCCATAACACTGCTGTGTATGATGTGCTTTGTGGTGGGGTTTGCAAGCCGCTGGGGGGGGGGCAAGGGCAGAGAATACACACTAAATGAAAACCAACACCTTCACCCCCCCCCCCTTCCTCTTTTCACAGCATGGCATTGTGGAGGTAAAGGTGGAGGAGACCCCAGATGGGCACATACTGCATCTCCAGGCGGAGGACGCGCTCATCCAGCTGGAGGAGGACGGCACGCACATCGTCTGCGACAACAACGAGCCGCTACGCACCGCTCTACGAGACCTGGTGCTGCGTTTCCTGCAAAAGTTCTAGAACTTCTGAAACCTCTGCATGGGACATTAGTGCCGTTTCGGAACGTGTGAGGTCTGCTACTGACCAGGTCTGGACCAAGGGCACCAAGGATACCTCTGTCTGTTTCACAACTGTGTTTTAATTTCTTATCATGCCATGTAAGGTACATGTTTTAGGAAAGGATCCTGTGTATGTTTCCCCCTTTTTACAGGCCAGTGTATAGAAGAAAATACTGTGTATCCTCTTGTAATAAAAAAAAAAAAAAAAAAAAAACGTTTGGTCTTTTGGTGTAACTATATTGCTGTATTGAGCTGTAGTGAGAATAGGTTGTTGAGAACTTTATTTTGCAGTGAGTTTTTTTTGGCCAGTTAGTCATGCTTAAATTTCACCAGCAGAGGGCAGAATTGAGACAGTAGAGGTGTTCTCCGACCACAGATGGAAAGCAATGTACGCACGTAGACAAGGCTGTTTAAATTTTTATTTCTTTAGGTAGTGAGTTTGGCAGTAACTGGGTGGTAAAGGTGGGACCGAGAGACTTTGAGTAGCGTACACAGGGACAAAAGTTGAACCAGTGAAGCAGTATTTGCAAGCTGGTCTAATTAAGTGTTAATTGTGCGCGCTCATCTACCTGAAAGTACGCCGGGTCTGTAGCCTTCGCTACAATATTAACCAGTTAAAACGTTGACGGAATAATCAGACTTAAATCCAAGAAGTCATCTCGGATAAATGCAAATGGTCTCATGTCGACAGAGCCCCCCCATTTAAATCCATGCGGAGGGGCGTTGAGTGCCGACACCTCACTGTCATGTTATGAGGCATATGGCCACTCGGACTTCAAGGTCCCTGATAACCGAAACCATGGTAAATGAGCCACAAGCGACACCCCAGCTGTAGATATTGGCCATTTCATGGGGTCATCCACGATTGGCTGGATCCATCAAAATGCTCTCTTGGGGCCATGATGTGACCGCAACATCACTTACAATCGCAGAGGCTAGCCCTGACAATAATAGAATGTAAGACTGCTGGTAGAATTGGGCTACTTTAGCTTTGGTTGAAGGTCGGACGTAGCCTGCAAATAATGAAATGTCCTTTCCCCTTTCCCAGTGCTGGGAACAAGCTGCCCAGCTCTGGGACTCTCTGGCCTTCACCGAGGGGTGTGGTAGGCAGCACAGCCTCCTCTTTGAATGATGTCAGTATGTTCAGGCACAACAGTTTCTTTCCCTCTCTCACTAATTCCTTCGTCTTCTCCCTCTCTTGGATCCGTAGTGCCACAGCCACACCAAATAACTGACGACAGTGTTTTTCCATCGACAGCCGACGTGAAAGAGACTGATTTATCAATAAATAAATAAAAACGAATTTATTAAAATTATAGCCAGTCATGCTTTCAGCTTTCAATTATTTCATTGGAGTTAGCAGTCAATAGACCTCAACAGATAGCGGTCAATACACATCAACGGATATTTTCAGTTTGATTGTGAGAGACGAAGTTTAGGACAGTCACAAATTCAACACACATCATTTTTTAAACAATATGGAGGACTTTAATGTTTTACTTGGGCAGGCGTTCCATGATCAGTTATTTTAGTATTACCTGTGGGTATTTTTCCAGGACTGGACCTGTTTGTGTAGCAGTAGTGGGATGGGTGAGTGTGTTTGACTGTGTGTGTTTGGAGGGGGGGGGGGGGGGGGGGGTTGCTGGAGGGAGGGGGCAGCTGAAAAGAACCAGCTGCGCCACTGTTCCCCTCTGGGCAAATGAGGTGTTGGGGAAGGATGACCTAGCTACCTTTGTTTCTCAGCAAGGTACAGTACATGAAGACAGGGAGAATGCAGTTCAGGTAAAACATTTCTACTGGGAGTTGAGGAGCCCATTGTTGTTTTTGTATCTGACTTTACCCTCTTTGCAGTACAGAGTTATTTGCAGTATAGTTATTTTGGGGGTTCCATTCTGAACACGACAATAGATCCTGCTTTCCAGTCAGTGATGGGGGTGAGGTGGGGGCATTTGGGTCATCCACTGATCTTGCATTAAAAGCAAATAATATTCTTTGACCTGAAATGGTGGCTAAATAATTAGCAAGTCCAATCGTTACATTTTGTTGACCCCTTAGCGCTATTAGTCTAAGGATTTCTGGCCAAGGACCCTGCCAATATCAATGAATGTATATGACAAATGTAGAGTTGATTGACAGGAACTACACCAACCACACCTTTCACATGATGTAAAACAAACTTAACCAAAATACAAGATCTTACTGCATCTGAAACCCAACAACTTCACAGAACCAGAGGCAGAAGCCATCAAACCCCTTCCTCTTCAAAGGGCAGGGCTCTGATCTGGTGAGTCATGGGTGAAATTAAACCGTCCTGAGTGGGGGAGTTAGCTTCCGAGCTGATGAATGGGCCAGGGAGAATGAGGGAGAGGGGTGGACTGTGTTTATAGAGGAGAACAACCCCCACCACCTCCCCACTCTTAACCATACAGAATCTCATCAGTGGCATTTACAGCATCAGCAGTACCAGTACCTGTCCAGTCAGATAATACAGGTAGGGAAAGAGGGAGATGTGGGCGAGAGAGAGAGAGAGAGAGAGGGAGGGATAGCAAGAGAAGCAGGGAGAGAGGCTCTGCAAAGAGGTGATGTTTAGTGGAAAAGACAAGTGAGAGAACCGGTGGGGAGGGGAGGATGGTACATAAGCCAAATTACCCTCAGTGTCTAAATCTGGTTGACATTCTTCATTTCATTACATTACCGGCTGTCTTGTCAAATGGGGAAATGGAGGAGAAGAAAAAATGAGATTCTGGCAGCGTGTTTCTTTCTTTTTTTTCTTTTCTCCCCATATCCCCCACGGTTGAGCACCTCCGCTTCCTCCTCCTCCTCCTCCTTCTTCTTCTTAAGCTTGTGCAACTCTAGGTTAAGAATGCTGGAATGCTGGGCTATGAAGCCACACATCAGGAGAATCTCAGTCAGGAGAAGAACAGGTGTAACAACGTTCCTGATATCTACAGGAAACTTGTATCTTTATGATGCTGGGCAGGTAAGGGAAGGATGCTTCATTTCTCCATTTGTTTGAAAGTGACTGTGTAGTGAATACTGAAAGGTGTTGACCAGAGGAAGTGGTGGGGCGAGGGGGAGGGGGGGGGGGTTGTTCGAGGCAGGGTCTGTGATTCCGTTACACACGCGCACACACACACATCGTATTACATGAAGAAACACCACATACAAACATAATCTTCACCAAGTAAGACCCATCATCAGTGCTTTTTCATATACAAGTAGAATATATAAAATCATAACACGACCTTTAAAAAAAAAAGAAGAAAAAAAAAAGTAGCAGTTCCGAGTGCATCGCTGCAGTCCATCTGTCCTTGCACTCGTTTTTCTCCCAAGATCCTTTGCTGCATATCCCAGAGGAGGCCTGTCCAGACCTCTGACCTCACAGAGTGAGCTGGATCTGAGGTCACAGTCTCATGCTGTGTCAGTTTAAATGCTCAGTTGTCCGTGTCGGGTCAATTCTACAATCCGTTTAGTGTGTTGACTGGCTTGGTTACGCCAGAAAAAGAGAGTCAAGTGGTGCAAATGCAAAACTGTAGTGGTTGCCGATGGGAACACACACAAGCGAACACGAGAAGGAAGAAAAAAAAAAGAAGGCAACAAAACACAACCAGAAAACACGAAATAATTTTTTTTTTTCCTGATTGGCAGCAGTTTCTTTTCTTGTCCTATATTACAGTTCCCAGTATAGGCAAAGAGTCTGTGAACGTCCCTCGCGTAGAACGATTAAGTCCTGTATGCGCCCCTGCTCGTTTGTTCCGTACCAAAGGAAAACTCCATCCACCACCCACTGCAGCGGTTCTCCTCTGCAGTGACCACGCGTGCTAGATGAACTTGAAGCACTTGGTCTTGTCGTGGGGCAGGCGCGTCTTGAAAAGCACAGAGTCCACGCGGAACTGCGTGTAGAGCAGGGGCATGTAGCCGTACACCTTCACGAAGAAGTTGATGCACTTGTGCCGCTCGTGGAAGTGCGAGTCGTCGTGCGACAGCGCCTGGGGGCACCCGGGGCAACGGAACGTCCAGCGAGAGGTCACCTGAGGGGAGAAGAGAGAGCAAGAATGTGTTACATGTATGCTCTCGTTTATGTTATGTCTTATACAGTAATAGTAATATAGATTTGTCTGGGCGAAGAGAAAAACAGAGAAAAAGGTGGAAGGGGGAAAGGAGAGACAAAGGAAAGAAAGGTAGGGTACCAGCATGTTGGGTTGTTTAGTTCTGTCTGTTCATGTTCAAATGCACATTGCTTTAGCGATTCTGTTAGACAGTAATATAGATTTGTCCGGGCGAAGAGAGAGAGAGAGAGAGAGAAAAAAGTGAAGAGAGCAGGAGAGACACAGGAAAGAAAGGTTGGGAAGGAGGCCAAGAGGGTTCCCTTTGACTAGACACATGATCAACATTATTAGAACCCTAACCCACACATCTACAAAGACAACAAATGCTTCCTGCACCTCATTTGCAATTGTGCCGTGTTTCTGCTCTCCTGCTCACAAAGAGGCAGGGTCTATTTCTGTGTTAACATTAGCATAAATGATCTGAGTATTTTTAGCAAGGACTGGACAGATGAGAGAGCGTGAAAGAGAGACAAGGATGCAAGGCTTTTCACTTCAAAACACAAACACGTTTTAATACAAATAACATCTAAATTCAAGTTTCATCTTCTGGATTTCAAGAGCAATTGATTTCCTTTTCTCCACAATCTATAGTGTGTGTGTGTGTGTGTGTGTGTGTGTGTGTGTGTGTGTGCGCGTATGTATATGGCATAGAAATGCACACAAGAATCCTTTTCATGGATTTCTAGGCGGAGGACACCCCACGGGGAGATGAGAAATATTAATTGACTAATGCCACTAGATCATGTTCACCATATTTCATTACGCGCACACAATACACAGAAAGTCATCTCCTCCGCAAATGAGCAGAAGAACATCAAAGCCAGACAGCTTTACCTAAACCCTTCAGCAAAAACCCTCCTAGATGAGATAGAATTGTTAAATATATGAGAAAAAAGTTGCCTGAATAGGAGCTATATGGAAATGAGCAGGAGGTATATGGAAATTTCCATTCTGATCTCCACGCCGGGCATGTGGGGAGAGGTGAAATGAGTCTGGCTGGGGAGAAATGCGCAAAGTGAAATTGTAGTCTTGTGTGTGAATACAATAAAACTCAAGCCACGGGGCACAGTTTTGTTTCTCGAGTGGTTGTTCTGAGAAACCGCGCCAACAGATTCGTTGTGTGCAGAGGGCAAAAGAGTGGCTGCTGGGAACAAGCTTGCCAACTCATACTTTATGTGCAGAGGTTAATCCGCAGAGCAGATGTGTCTACTCAGGGCTATGTGTACTCAATACATGTGCTCTGTATCTGTGTGTGTGTGTGTGTGTGTGTGTGTGTGTGTTGAACACATGTGCATCTCTCTCTCTCTCTCTCTCTCTGTGTATATTTAGGTGGTCTCTGGGGACCCCCAGATGTGCGCGCTCTCACGATTGGCTGGCTCGGCGCCAGGATTGGGAGGATTACTTTAAAAATGTATTCCGATACAATTACTGATTACCTGTTAAAAATTGTATTCAGTAACCTTATCCAAGTATCACAATATTAAAGTCATGTAACTTGATTACTTTCCGTTACTTTTGGATTACCTCAATGCCAAATGTGCAAATGAAGATAACAGAAAAGAGACATCAATAGCCTTATCCACTGTATATTGGTGGTTTTCTCCATTCTCCATCCGAAACAACAGTCCATCATTACTTTAAGACAGGAAGGTCAGTCAAGCCGGAAGATTTCAAGAACTTTGAATGTATCCTCAAGTGCAGTAGCGAAAACCATCAAAACCCTATGATGAAACTGGCTCTCATGAGGATCGACCCAGGACAGGAAGACCAAGAGTTACCTCTGCTGCAGAAGATAAGTTCATTAGAGTTACCAGCCTCAGAAACCGCCAATTAACTGCACCTCAGATTAGAGCCCACATAAATGCTTTGCAGAGTTCAAGTAGCAGACACATCTCAACATCAACTGTTCAGAGGAGACTGCGTGAATCAGGCCTTCATGGTGGAATTGCTGCAAAGAAACCACTACTGAGGAAGAACAACAAGAAGAAGAGACTTGCTTGGGCCAAGAAACACAAGGAATGGACATTAAACCGGTGGAAATCTACTTTGGGCTGATGAGTCCAAATTTGAGATTTTTGGTTCCACCTGCCGTGTCTTTGTAAGACGCAGAAGAGGTGAGTGGATGGTTTCTACATGTGTGGTTCCCACCGTGAAGCATTAAGGAGGAGGTGTGATGGTGTGGGGGTGCTTTGCTGGTGACACTGTTTTGTGATTTATTCAAAATTCAAGGAATACTAAACCAGCATGGCTACCAAAGCATCCTGCAGCGACATGCCATCCCATCTGGTTTGCGTTAGTGGGACCATCATTTGTATTTCAACAAGGCAATGACCCCAAACACACCTCCAGGCTATGTAAGGGCTATTTGACCAAGAAGGAGAGTGATGGAGTGCTGGGTCAGATGACCTGGCCTCAACAATCACCCAACCTAAACCCAGTTGAGATGGTCTGGGATGAGTTGGACCACAGAGTGAACGCAAAGCAGCCAACAAGTGCTCAGCACCTCTGGGAACTCCTTCAAGACTGTTGGGAAACCATTCCAGGTGACTACCTCATGAAGCTGATTAAAAGAATGCCAAGAGTGTGCAAAGCTGCCATCAAAGCAAAAGGTGGCTACTTCTAAAAAGATCTAAGAATCTAAAATATATTCTGGTTTGTTGAGCATTTTTTTGTTTACCACATAATTCCATATGTGTTCCTTCATAGTTTGGATGTCTTCAATATTAATCTACAATGTATAAAAAATAAAAAAAATAAATAAAAACCATTGAATGAGAAGGTGTGTCCAAACTTTTGACTGGTACTGTATATGTTATGCCAGCGCTGAACTCTGCTCCTGCCTATCGACTTCAACTCACGCACTAATCAGTACTAATCACGCCAACCTGTCACCTCTCTACTTAAACCCTTCACTCCCCTCACTTCATGTCTGACCTCGCATCATCATAACATGTCTTTCACTTAAGCGTATTCTGAGGAAACGAAGTTTTAAGAATTAAACTGTAAATTAAATACTGACAGTAGGCCTACGGGTTCCAAGTTCAAATATAGGGCAGAGTAGTATAGTATAGTAGTATAGTTTAAATATGCTGTTTGAATGTTGTTTAAGTGATAGTCGAGGTAAAGGTGCGCATTTAACTTACACGTAGCCACACTTGCTTTGTTAATAAACAGATCATTACTCAGTCACACATCACGCTGAAACTTCAATTAAACTGCCACGAACATATTTCGGTCAGGGGTTTGTGTTTTATCCAAACACGATGATTCCAGTTATCACAGTCCCCCTTTTTCATTACGTTAGTAGGCAAGCAATACTAACAGGTTAGCTAACCAACTTTAACCTTAGCTAACTGGATTGTCGCTACCGGACGGTAGTCCTTTGGCGGATTGTAGTCCCTCACATTGCGCATGCGTCACTTTGCGACACTGTCGACAGCGAAGCCGCGCAGGCGTCACAACGACAGATCCACTTTCAATCATGGAGGAAAAAAGCGACGAAAGCCAGTTTTATCAAAACATGACCATTTAAAAACGAGGAAGATGTTGTCACAGTGGACAAAACAGATGAGGTGGAGGATCAAAAAGTCTCTCCCCAGTTTCGTTTCATATGTTGACGTCGAGCCTTATGCTGTTAGCCGTTTACAACATAATTAAATATAACATTAAATATACCCACATTATGCGTTAAGACAAGCCCCATATGTTGACGTCGAGCCTTATGCTGTTAGCCATTTACAACATAATTAAATATAACATTCAATATACCCACATTATGCGTTAAGACAAGCCCCATATGTTGACGTTTAAACCGTTTACAACATTATTAAATATTACGTTAAATAAACCTACATTATGCGTTAAGACAAGCCAGAGACTTATGCTGTAAACCGTTTTGTTGTCTGAGCATGCGCGATTATGTTGAGCCTTATGCTGTAAACCGTTTGTGTCTGAGCATGCGCAATGTGAGGGACTACCATCCGCCAAAGGACTACCGTCCGGTAGCGACATGGATGTCTGTGTAGACGTTAGCAGTGTTGGTCTTGCCTGTAAATGCTTCATGAAATTTTACCTGGAGTCCTTAGACAACGACAGTATTTTCACCGCGGGGAGCCATAAGGTGCACTGCACTGTTATGTTCTTCCCACTTCCAGCTTCGAGGACAAAATAGTGTCGATATTTCCAGCCAGAGAAAGCAATTTTTTAACTCGATGTCATCATATGGACTTGCGCATGTGGATGATAGTATAATGTTCTGCATTTTAAAATCTATTTGTAATCCTGTTAATAATCCCAATTTTTGAAGTATCTGTAATCTAATTGTCTTTTTTTTGTAACTGTACCGGAATACAGTTACCCTTTTTTGTATCCTAATTCCATAACGCCGTTCCATGTATTCCGTTACTCCCCAAGCCTGCTCGGCGCCCACACTGACCTTAATGGGGGGTTTCCGCGTGATGTGCGAGACCAGGAAGTTCATGGCAATGTCCTCGCAGTTGATGTACTCATCCACCATGTCCCTTATGGCCTGGGGCATCACGTACGAGTACAGGTAGGCATAGTACTGCAGAGAGAGGAGAAAAAAAAGAAAGAAAGATAGAAAGCAAGAGAGAAAGACAGACATTAATGTATTGAATCAGCAAAAAAACCTTTACAATACTGCACCCTTAAAACACACAATACATTACAACATCCAACACAGGCAACTTATCAAATTCTCAGATTAAAAGAGAGAGAGAAGGAGAGAGAGGGAGGGTTAAGTTAAAGACAGATGGAGAAGGACCGATAGAGAGCAACAGTAAGTGAGGGGGAGAAATAACAGACAGGAGGTAGAAAGCACCAAAGAATAAAAAAACACAGACAGATGGAGATTGCAATACAAGGTAAAAAAAAAAAAAAACATTTGGAGAAAAAAAAAAAAAAAACATTTGGAGAAAAAAAAAAGAAAAAGAAAAAAAGGCACATCTCACAGCTCAACACTACACAAGAATTCCATTTGGTTACGACAGGAGCGAACAAGAGAGAGAGAGAAAGAGAGAGAGAGAGAGAGAGAGAGAGGTAGGGGAAGTCCCACTGGGCCCCGGCATGGCACAGGGCCTCTCTGCCGCACTGCAGTCAGTTTCAGGGCCTTGATGCTCCGTCACCCCGGCCTCCCTGCCTCCTCTTCCTCCTCCTCCATCCACCTCCACTCCTGCGTCCCTCAGTGGGGTCCATCTGTCAACCCATCAGCACCGGAGGCTCTTGTCCCTGAGCCAGGCTCACGGTCTGTTAGAGCGCTCACTCACGCTGCCACCTTCAGCTCCACTTCCCTGCCCCCAGCCCACTGCCACTACAACAGCCAACAGACTCTACACACACACACACTCAGATCTGGCTCACTGGATGGTCTGCCATCGCGCCCTATTTTAAGCGATGGAGATGTTTACTTAAAATTGGGAACCGAGGGAGAAATCTGAGGAGATGCTGCACCATAGTGGCGGCTCGTAGAGTTAAAAACACACCACCAATGGCGTTCGTTCCAAAAGGATGATTTTGAAAGTGCGGCGAAATGTTATTCCACAGGATTATTTCATAAACAGACGATGACCACTCCCACGTGATGATGCACATTAGGTGGGAACACAGGTTTAGAGGGCTTTGAAGGTCCTTCAGGTAGGAGAAAGGATTTTGAAAAGCTGCAACAGAGAGAGTAATCAGAGGCTTTTTAAGAGGCAAATACCCATGCTTCATTGCCCCCTCAGGCCCAGGATGCATTGCTTTGGCCCTGGGCTTCCTGGGGAGACCTTATGTTTGATTCGCCAAACAGGGTTTAGTTATCGTCTGTGTTGACATGGTCCGGGCTCAGTCGTTCTTCCATCTATATTCACAACGTGCTGTTCACATTCACCATGTTGCCCGGCAACGGTCGGGTGAGAGGTTTTTCTATCAGACACGGAGAAGTACAAAGGCAGAGAGAAAGAAAAAAAAAGAAACAGATAAATGTAGGACAGCCACCTACGGCAAACAGAAAATACCTCATCGAGGAGAGAAACGGAGAGAGGGAAAGAGAGAAAGGGAGGGAGAGGGCGGACAGAGACAGAAGGGTTTCTCGACAGGTGACGAGATGGATGAGGGTATGAGGCTCTACGGGCGGCTTGAGGAAAGAAATGGATGTTTTGGCATCTGGGAGAGATGCCATTTCCAGGGACTGGCCTCTCAACCGCAATGAGACCCACCTTAAGAGCAGACAGGTGGCACATGTACCCTTAATAAAGGAAAAAAAAGGATCTAAATGGAATCCTTCATAGGTTTTCAGTTTGTCCTCAGGAGGGGTTGCCTGAGTCATGTTACAAATCCAGTACTCGTTTCCAGGAAACCTTGAGTGCTCGAGTACTCAATTAATATGACATGATATGAAGATAACACTTGGTCTTACCTTACGCAATGCAAGTATGGATGATACCGACATTTTAATGTTATTGTTACCAACATTCTATCGAACCCCAAGATTCATTATTAGTAAGCCCAACCGATTACAAAATTTAACTACCAAGGGCACTTGGAGAGCGGGGACATCCCAGGACCAAATGGCATATGCCGTGTTTCGCAGCGAAAGTGAAGCTAAATTCGTGGATCTGCCCAGTGATTTGATCCGCTCCAAAATGTAAAGGGTTCTTCCTTAGCCTGTATCTATACTTTTCCACCAAGTTACATAAAAATCGTTTTTTCTAAATCCTGCTTGCAGACTATCAGACAAATGGCACCGGAAACATAACGTCCCCTGCAGAGGTAATTACTCCTATTTACTTTGCATCAGTTTTTAAACAACATTAATCTGTTTAGTCGTGTGAGTCTAGTAGCTTAATCTTTTATATGACAGACTCGACGTTAGAGTTATCCTTGAGAAATCCATCCAAACAACTGATTTCCAAACAACCCTTTTCTGCCATCGCCATTTACCATCCGCCTCTTGTTTACCAAGGGTTCTAAATGGACACTGTGCTCAAGATCTAGCATTGCGTGATGAACGAGAACTCAATGTCAACGTTGAAACTCGGGAATTGATGCGACTGCTCAAGTACTCAAATGCTTGGGTACTCTGTGCAACCCCGACACCACACAGCAGAAACTAGGAAGGTGCTACAAAAAAAAAAAAAAAAAAAAAAAAAAACCTTTTCCCCCATCTAAGCATATATAGGGAGTTTTAATGGCACTAGAGATTTGGTCTGAAATAAAGTTTTACCGCACTGCAGGTGGTGTATGGACTTACGCCACCTACAGATGTTGCAGACAGATTTTTATGTGGATTGTTTGAGTTTGAATATCTCATTACACAGGCGATGTAAATTAGCTTCCTTTAGTGACTTTTAGGGACAGATTTAACTGTAATTACCAATGCACAAGGGGCAAACATTAAACTGACACATCTGATAAGCCAGACTGTAAGCACCAGTCCATCACTGAGTCATGTGAGGAACTGTGAATCTCTGGCTATGCCCTCTCCCCACCTTCGTCTTCTTTTTAGTGGTGGTGAATATCTAGCCACCACATATGTGCCCGGGCCACGGGAAGTAAGGCATCTGGCTTCGTGTCTGGCACAACGTCCTGGCGACCATTGGTGAGGATGGCCTGCTGGCTAGGGCTCTCTCGGTGAGGATTCATCCTAAACCTGAAGCCCTAACGAACTGCAGGGGAGTGTGGTGGGGTAGTTGGGCATGCAGTGGCTTTTCCTGTACCTTGTGGAAAAAGGCGGCACCGGTCAGGACCATGGACAGCTCGCAGGAGTAGTTGGAGTTGTAGAGCCAGGACTGGTGGTTGACGTCCCATGCGTGGAAGCGGCCAGGGAAACCCACAATACGATCTCTGGCCTCACGCCATACCCTGAGAGAGAGAAAGACGCAGAGAAATGAACAGAGAGTGGAGAAGAGGAGAGGAAAGGAGGGAGTTCGGGGGGAAGGATAAGATGGGGGAAGGGAAATAGGCATCAAGACAGAAGCACAGACAGACAGGGAGAGATACAAAAAAAAGTTGGAACAGAAAATGGGATTTAGAGAGTAGTACAGACAGAAAGAGAAAGTGAGAGAGTGGGGGGGGGGGAGGGAGAGAGAACAGTGTGAATGTACAGAGGGAGAGAGTTTACAGCTCATTTACTGCAGTTGTTCCCTTGAGTATACGAGTGGCTGGTGATTGAGATTTTTTGAAGTGGCCTGTGCTGCTGCCTTAGGCATCGTGGACTCCAGTCTATTCTGTTTGAAGCAAATTCAACAAGTATCCATCACACCACCAAGGAGTGGCTCAGGAGATGCATTCAACACACACACACACACACACACACACAAATATACAGGCACACACAGAATGCAAACACTCAACATGTTCAAGCCTGTTTGTGTTTGTCTATACATAGCCATACTCTCTCTTCCTTCCTCCCTCTCTCTCTCTCTCTCTTCCACACAAACCCTTATGGAATGAGGACGCAGTAGATATGGTCTGACTTCAAACCGTGGGGGGTTGTTAACCTGTGCTGCACTCAGGTGAGATGCCGAGCATTCCTCTCTCTCCGACTTGGCTGACCCCGACTGCCCCTGAAAGACCCCCCCTTCCAAAGGTATGTTATATTATAGCTCAACATGGCTCCCCTTCACCCACTGCACACATATCGCTCTCTCTTCATCTCTCTCTCACACACAAACACCTTTCAAACCCATCTCAATCTTCTTATCTTGTTTACACACACGCACACACACACCCCTTTCACACTCTAGTTGTAAACTCTGCACGGAGCCACATTCCGAGCGATGAGATTTCCCCCCAGACGTCTGGGATAATTTATGCCAAATGACCCCTTTCCTGTAGCGGCGACCGTGAGCAGCGTGTCCGGACAGGCTCCCGGGCAGATGGGATCAGACAGCGCTGAGTGTGATGGTGTGTACCCAACACAACCCTAGCATGTTAATCACACGCACCAAGTGAAGCCAGGAACAAAACCCGAGGCTTAGGAAGAACCCAAAAATAGCATTTTGGGGTAAATATTTACAGTATTAATGCTTCCATTCCTGAGGATGGCTTGAGGTTTTCATCTGAACCTGCGAGACTGACCTCGTCAGTCATGTCCTGCCTCCACTAAATCAAGAAACCACACAAACGAAAAGTTTTTATTTTGTGCATGTTTAAGTAGAAATATTCTATTTTTTTATGTATCAGTGTAAAGGGAACTTCCTAATAGTGGGTCTTGTTGATTGACAGGGAGACCAAATGACAGTGCAGCTTAGGCATGTGGCTCCATATTAACAATTCATTTCCAAGTCCTCAGATCATAGGCAGAACTTTCTTTTGTTGACAGGGCGTATGGCACCAGCAGCACATAAAACACTTATTTCAGTTTAGAAGTTGGCATTTCTGTCGGATATTCTTTCTTGGATACACGCTGATAAAGAGGCACACCCCCACAGCTCTGCATTCTCCTCACCTGAAGCCGAACATGATCTCGTCATGGCGGAGATGAGCGTCGTCGTCGATGGACAAGATGGCCTCCGTTTCCACTGCGTCCCACGGGAGGAAGCGGTTGTTCAGGCTGTTCTTTTCTGTGCGCACCACCTGCAGGAGAGGGAGACGGTGGTCGGGGGTAAGAGGGGGGGGGTTGTTTAAGGGCTCAAGTATGCTTCTGTGGACACAGCTTTGCTCCAATACGGAGGTGCGCACGGGTGTCTCCAAAGTATACTAGTTTTGCTGTTGCGGACACATCTCTTAGTGCACAAGTTTAATCACAGTGTTTGAAATACTAATCTCTACATCATGTGGATCTACAGCAAAGAGCTTTCTCTGCCCCACCATCACTGTTTATTCCTCTATCTATATAGCGATAGCTACCTACCTACCTTAAAATACTGTTGCTGGGGATCTAATCAGCTGTGAATCACTGAAGCATGAATCAGCAGGTATCCAGTAGCAGGGAGCAAATAGTCTAATGAGAATGTGCATCTGTACAGCAAGTCACTTTGGATGAAAGCATGTGCTAAAAGAATAAACAGCGTAAATGTTTTGCTTTCTCTTGACCCTGAGCCAGTAATTTAAAACTGGCACGTACATGCGCACTCAACGCACACAAAGTTTTGGTGCTACATGGACTGCGCTGATGACAAAATGTACGTCATCCACGCAGTGTGCACACCGTGCTCAGACTGTGTCCGTAGAACTATACTTTCCGCTTAAGGGAGAGCTTGAGTCACAGCTCGTCGAACATAAAACAAAAGGAGATCATACACCAACGAAAGATATGACGGCAAAGATTCTCCCTTGCGGGCTGAAAACGTGGTCTAAAAACACATCAAAAAAGAAATGCTGGTAGGAAAGAATGTAGCCACACAGACAGTAGGGGAGGGAGACCAGTTACATGACTGAAATCTCTTATGAGGACAGCTTTAATTAATTATAGGATTTACATTCCACAGATGCTCCATGATTATTGAAATGTCATTCAAACTGGCATCTCTCTCCCACAATTCCGCCGCTTGCACAAAGCAAAGCAAACAGCAACATTATTAAAATGTAATGATACATCCAGGGGACAACTGGCAGGGGACCTGGACTACTTTACAGTGCAGGTTTAGTCTTTATTTCAAAGACCAACCCTTCTGTGGGCATGGTAAGCAACTTCACTAGATCCCTTTTGTATTGTCAACAAATGTAATTTGGCTCACTGCCTTCTGAATTTCTAATTACTTCAAAGGACCATCTGCAGAGGCAAGTGATGCTGTGTTACAATGACTCATTGAAAGCCTTGGGCAGAATAACAGGTTGAAGTTTATGTGTAACGGGTAATTTGGCCCAGCCAGCAGGGCTCATCGACTTAACTGGCCTCTTGTGAATCATATAGTGTGAATTTAATGGCATAATAGGGTTGGCACTGGACAGCACACTCACCACAATAGGCAGGCCGATGTCTGGCCAGATAAGGTCATCCGAGGGTGGTTTGGGGGAGTTCCAGACAACTACTACTTTGTTGAGGTAGGGGAGGCCATTGAGCCTCTCCAGGGAGTTCATCAGGACCTCCTCGCGCTCGTAGGTCAGCATCACCACGGTGAACTGCTCCCGGGGAGTATTGCCCCCAAGGGCAGCTTGGAACTCCCTCCCAGAGCCTCCGGAACCCCCGCCGATGGGTCGAAAGCCGGTGCCAGACCCCAGGAACTTGGCCTCCGATGGCAGCACGGGATCAAATGGCGTGTGGGGGAACAGGTGGAAGGGGCCAGGAGGCCGGTTCCAGGTGCGGTATACGTCTGACGCGGTGTAGGTGAAATTCCTCAGGAAGCGTGGCGAAGCATAAGGGGGCTCTGTCTCCACAGGGCCTAGGTCCAAGTCCCCGTTATCGGCCATGTTGGCATCAGTTCCAGCCAGCTTCCCAGCCTTGTGTGGGATCTCCTGAGCTGGCTCTTCCCTGATGGGGGCGGCTGGGACCTGTATACTTGTGCGAATGCTGGCCAGGATGGTGCCGAAGACCGTCTCGGAGGTGGAAAAGTAGGTCTCCCACAGGAAGCGCCCTTGCCTCCTCATGGCCAGCAGGTCGTTGTCAGACAAGCTGCGTAGCAGGAAGTGTAGTTCAGTAATACGAGGTTTGGGTACAACGATGACTGCCTCACTCCAGCGGATAAGATGATGATACGGCAACTTGGAGTGATCTCCAAGCAAGACAGGGATAGCCCCCACCTCTAGAGCCTCAAAGAGTCGCATACCACAGCCAGCTGAAGCTACCAGCTGCCCATCACCTGGAGCAATGACCAGGGCGAATGTGGAGACCTTCAACACCTCCAGCCTCTCCTCACGCTCCCCACACAAGGCCCATTCAGTTGGCAGACTGGGCCTCGGCCGGTTCTTACATGTGAACTCTACAAGTACCTGGTCCAGGTGGCTGTCTTGGACCGCTTTCAAGGTGCCGATGATGCGATCGTCATAGTCCGCAGGTGGATCTCCCTCAATCTCCTCTTCGAAGGACTGTGGTGGGGCCTCAAGAAAGCTGCTCCTCAAAGACTCCACCTTCTCTCCCTGGAAGGTGAAGAGATATTTCCTCTTCACAGGAACCTGAGGGGGCACCTCCAGGAAATTGGGCTCGGAGAGGGCATGGACCAGTGGGGATACCACAAGGTCAAACCCCTCCCGATACTGTCGCTCCAAGAAGGTGGACTGAGCCACAGCTGCCCGGCCTGTGCTTACATTATACAGAAAGTTCTGTGTTAGAGACTTCCTTGACAAGTGGACCAAAAGGTGATTATGGCCGTCGGACCTCCAGTAAGGCAGCTCCCGAAGCTGCTTCTCCAGGTCTGCCGGAGAAGGGGGAGGGGACCCTGGTAATTCCTGCAACTCCCCTACAAGCACCACATATAGGCAAGCGATGCTTGGGTTGTCAGTCACATAGATGTTGCTTTTAACTGACGCTGCAAAAGCTTGTTTGACCAGCGGGTCTAGGTTCTCCCCCCAGGGGTATGACCCCGCGTCGTAAACATAAACCGGGAACCCTGATGTCATGGGGCACCGAGCATAATCGAAACAGGACCGCAAGCGACAGGCCCTTGCTGACTTGGGTGGGGGGAGCCCAGGGTCATCTTTATCTGGCACCAATCTGACTGGTAGCGATAGCTTAGGTTGATTCTGCGCCATGAGCTCCTTGTACGAGTGCTCAGTCTGACTGATGACATTCTTGAGCTGCAGCAGGTCCTGCTTGGCACTATCGATGCTACGCTTACAGGCTTCAATGCGCAGGTTGAGCCGGGCGATCTCGCCGTTCAGCTCCTGCCGCTTGGCCTCCAGCTGGAGGAGCTCCTCGCTGACGGACTCGCGGATGCGGCACAGGTCTTGCACGTGCTTGGCCTCGCACAGCTCACCACCCGGCCGCGGCCCGAAGATGCGCTTGTCCGGCCCGCCGGCCTCGTCGATGGTGGTGAGGTAGTAGTGAGCAATGAGTGGGAAGAAGACCAGGATGAAGAAAAGCATGAAGCTGAGCCAGGTGAGGCGCACACGTCGGAACACCCATGGCTGCCCGCCGTTGCCTGCCATTCCCCCGTTGCGCTGCATTGCGACGCTCACGATCGCTGGCGGGGTCACTCTCCCTCGGACTGAGTACGAGTGTGTTGAGCGTGTCGACAGGGAGGATCAGCGGCCATGCTGCGACCTTGTCCACATTGTGAAAGGTTAAAAGGTTACGCTTGAAAAAGAAAAATAATGAATAAAAAATAAGAAGAAATCTGGGTCAATTTCACACAACTCTCTGTATTCCATAGAGCCATCAAAATAAAGGGAAATTTCATCATCTTTCTTACTGGGTGAACATCACAAACATGTAACTGGCGCTGTATTTCTCCATGAGAGGGCCAGGGGTAGCCCCAGCCTACCCAAGAAGGGGGGAGATTTTCTGGACATATGGGGTAGATCGTAAGGCGACAACCAGGAGGTCATGGTTGGCCTCCAGCTTGCTTTGACACATCATGGCTCAGCTTCCACTGCCACCCATGACGGGACGACCAACTGGGCGAATCGCTTTGTGGTCCGTGGGTGTTGAAGTTCCAGATCCCTCCAGCCACAAAGAATCTGTAACAGATAAAGGACCTTGATCAAAAACCTGAAAAGTATTTGCTTAAAAAAAAAAAATACAGACCACGGCAATTCTTTTCATCAACGACAAGAAAGCAAACACATCTTGAAAAGACTGCAATAGCAATGTCAAAGATCCCAATCTCAACATGTTTGTATTGAAATTGTTTATAAACCAAATGGGAGGCCAAATGCAGTGAGAAAAAGCAGTCTAATAAACAGTGGTTTGTTTGGATGTGATGTTTATCAGATAACCATGTGTGGAACAGTCAGCACAATGTTTTCAACACAGGCATGAGTCACTGCTGTATTTTGGTATAAGCAAATCCCACAGCTGTACAAATTTATCACATCTGACATGCCAATGCTCCTAACTCCTGACCCAAAACAAGGAACCTCTCTGGAATGCAACCCTGCTTCACACAAACTTATAAAAGTGCACTTAATGATTTTTAATATTCCAGAAGAACCAGAAGAACCAAAATAACCAACGGAAAATGAGACGTGGTGCCAAGCTGATTACTTGTGACTGGCATTCTTCACAAAGTACCTCAACAACAGGAAGCTAGCTGCGTATCCCTCATCAAAATGGTAATCAACAATTAGCTGTGGGACCGAGTGCCAATTTAGAGAGGTGCTGATTAAAACTAAATGATGCAACTCTATTCTATTTCTGGCTAAATTGTTTCAAAGTTCATGACTATTCTTAACCATCATATGTTAGAAGGATATAATTGTTACAACACTGCTGGTACTGGAAAAACAGTCTCTGGCAACCCAAGGGCTGCCTTCCACACACCATTGACCCAAATGACTAGGATCCTGATTTGGATTTCAAGAGAAAACATCCATAACTATTTAATTTGTTTTCAGAGAACTCCACCTATATCAAGATCAAGAAGAAGAAAAAAAAAAAAAAAAAAACTTTCAAACCTCAAATCATCCCAACATGAAGCTACACTTACAAGCCTGATGCCATTCGATGAGGCAGCGGTCAGATGAGGTTGTTTGTAATTGTGATTTTCCAGGAATTTGTTTTCTCCAAGACAATAACATTGCCACAGCAAGAGAACAAACTGGCATAGAGCGTTGCCATGGCATTCACGACTGCCCTATACGAGTGTGTATTTGCACTCTCAGATAAGGCTCCTTTTCCATTAAAAAGAATAAAATGCCCTGAGCATAAACCAATTTCTATGGTCCTTTGTATGAGAGGGTAATAGCACACACAAATATGATCTGACACACACACACACACACACACACACACACACACACACACTATCCAATAGGCACTCTCTAAACCAACGATGCTAATGTTAACCGAGTACGTCCATCCACTTTTCAGAGAGGAAAAAAAAAGAGCATACCCGAAATGTCCCCGCTGGTTGCATTTCTGTGAGGGTTTACAGCCCAGACTATTCTCTAAAAGCCTGTATTTTAGCAGAGATTTGAGGAGATTTATCAAGCAGGGATGAGCACATACATAACACGACAACAGCAACGCACACACACACAGCCTATTCAGGTAGGCACATATCCAGACACAAGCCACCACACACACACACACACACACAAGCACATTGAGTGCTTTTGCTTCCTGATGGAACAGCTTGCAATATGGCTACTGCACCTGTCTGCTTCGAGCTACGACAGAAACGACACAGAGGCCATTACTTATGCTTCATGCATCACATCAGGGTTGTGCACATGTGCATGTGCATGTGTGTGTGTCCCCCCCACACACACACACACACACACACACACACACACACACACACACACACACACACACACACACACACACACACACACACACACACACACACACAGTTTCAGCAGTGCTGCAGTCACCACAGGTCAGCTGGCAACACTGTCAGATTGCACTAGGGCCCTATGAAATCTCTTTTCTTTTGCCAAATTCAGTTCTAATTTTTTCTTTTACCAGGTTCGTTTTATTTTTTTCGAGATTTGGCTTCATCGATTTATAAAATCACACACCCTACACAGTGTCAAGTCACACACACTCGCACCCACACAATAGCAGATTGGAGAAGCCACACACATGCACCAAATGTGCTATCATTTGGAGGCCGTCAGTCAGCAGTTCACTCAACATTATGCCTCCGGTCAGATGAAAACAGCACATTACAGCACCATAACAACCCCCCCCCCCCCCCCCATATGCCATCAGAACCATAAAACCAGAATAAATTGTAAATGTTCTGCCCTAGTTATTAATTTCACAACCATTGCCTCACCAGTGTGACAGAACAAGTGAGTAGGGTTTGCCTTGAAGCAAACCAACAGCCTGTGCGCCTCCATTTGATGCTTTGATTCTCTGTTGCGGTATGAAAGAGATGGCAAGATAAGAGTGAAAGACCTAGACATCTGTTAGACTACTCTGTACATCCTCACTGCTAAGGTTGTATTTATTGTCCTGCCTTTTCCGTTCAGTGGAAAGACTGCATGGTTCCAGCAGGGCAGAGAATAAGGGAAGTCTGATCTAGTCATGAAAGAGAACATACCCAGACCACGTGCGTTAGCGATTCTGGATTTTTAAATTGATTTTGATGATGAAGCATGTCTGGCATTCCCTACATGGCATTTTTAACAATGCAGTTTCACAATCTAATGGTAAAAGGGCTGAAAGCTCCTGTTCGTTTTTTGTTTTCCTGAGGCAGAGGCAGATGGGAAGCCCTGGCACTGCCAGCCCTCCTCTTGCCAGCTCAGTCTTCCCTGCGACTATGGTCTGGTCCCGCTCAACTTAGAAGACTTCTACAGGACCAATCAGTTCGTTATGGGGAAAGCTTTTGGTAATGGTAACGGAAATGGCTTTCTTTTTAAATCCACACAAAGTCACAGACGAAGTCACAGTCGCCTATACTGGGATCTTTCTTCATCAGAGGTGAAGTAGACGAGAAGAAGTCGTACAGGCCTCTGAACCCTTCTCTTTGGAGGAGATTCAGCAACTGGCTCCGTATCCCGAAACTGTCAATATCTATATCACTGTTAAATCACTTGCTTGCTTCAAACTCATCCAATTGCTATCGAAGTGGACTTGGCAGTCAGACACAAACAAAACTGAGTGGACATTTTCCAGACCACACTGAACGCAGAGACAATTGTTGGGAGGGATGCCGAAGCTCAGAAATGTCTACAACTTTTCAGTGGTCCATGAACTCCGAGACAAACACACACAAACAACCTAGACCCTGTTCAGATGGCAAACAATGTAATCGTGTTGAAGACTCTCTGGCTTTGTCCAGTAATGGGACGCAAATAATGTTGTTGAATGGCAGTGAGAACTCTTCTAATCCTCAAGCCACACACGTGCAGACACACACACACACACGTCTTCAGGGCAGCAGAACCCTAAACTATCCAAGGTCCCTCAGACAGGTACCCCTGCCAGAACCGTATAATTACCCATGATTCATCACAAGACTGCAGAACCTCACACATTAAGTCAAATTCTTTAGTGAACACAACACAAACCCTAAAGCACTACAAAGAGCAACCGAATACTAGCCCTGGAGTGAGGAGTGACAACTCTTCTACTTAATCAAACACATAAAACCCATAAATCCCAAACAAAACATTTAAAATGTAAACTTAAAACTTAAGACAGATAAGAATGTGCATAAGGGAATGAATGTATGAGACTGCTCTTCAGAACACATGGTTGTTTTAGCCACAGTGTGTTACATAAAGCTCCAGGGGGGATGAAATGAATGGAATGGAATAAGAGCCCTTCCCATTAAGCAGGACACTGCAGTCAACACATTAAAGCACACCACCACCACCCTCCACATCCCTGCGTTAAATCTCCCTCCATTAAGGGCCGCGTTAAGCCACTCGCCGCTAACATTGGATGGCACAACGTCCCTTGATTTTGCCGGGCTTGTCCTTTGTGTTATGTTAGCGCATCGAGCAGCAAAGCCCAAGTGGTCTCCTGAGGTGGAGCGAGCTATGTTGCTGAGGCGCGGGCTATTCGATGACCTACATAAGCAGATTCACTTAGTGTGCAGAGTAAACACAAAGTTAACAAATGCTGAAGAAGTGCTAGAAACGCGGCAGTAGTGAGCAGAATAGCTGAACAGTGCTGCAGTGCTTGCTTCCTGTGAGGGGAGAAATGCTACGGCTACAGCTGGCTGAGGGCAGTGCCATATTGGCCATGCGGCGCTAGGCTAGGCTAGGCCAGTCTTCCTGCAGCTAGAGCAAACAAGACCCAGCAAGCATCGACCTGCATACCGAGAGGTGAACTGTCCACCCTCCGATGGGGGGTGATGGGGTGGGGTGGAGAGCAGTCACATGTTTCCTGCTCAAGACAAGGGTGCTGTAGTCTGTGCCTGGGGTGGTTCAGGGGAGGGAGTGGTTGGGGTGGGAAGGGGGCACTTTTGCTACATTTCTGGCTCATGTAGTTTGGCTTCTGTTATACTTGACTAACACAGTGGATAATTACACAAAAACAATTACCCATCTCTTATAGTCTATGTTTTATGTATGTCTTGTAAATCACTTTACACAGCAATTATACACCAATAATTACACACTTTGTGCATTTTAATATGATCATGACCAATATCTCCATGCCTTTTAAATTCATCAACTTAAAAAATAGTTTTCAGGTTTTTAACAATTGTGGGAATTCTACACATGGTCAGCCACAGATATAAAACTACAAGACAGCATCCCCTCACCCACAACCACTTAACACTACAATCAGACACAGACACACACCTAGTCGGACTGCTACAAAACCGGGCCACAATCAGCCAACACCAACTGGGTACCAAAAGACCAACAACCAGCCGACTCTATAGTCGGAACGTTTTAGCGCCAGCCTTATGGTACCAGAGCAGTCAGTGACGGAAGATCTGAGCAGATTAGATTTATAGCACTCCAGTGGCGGGGTGAGTTTTAACTCGATTTACTGGCGCGAGGAGGATTTATACAGGCAGGCTATTAGTGCGGCGCATGCAAACGACCAGCTGGAGACTGCCTGTCAAAGAGACAACAACCCGAGAGCATGAGATGGCAGTTACGCTAACGCACAACAATCAAACGGCGTGAAACAGCAGTTAACACAGTTAGCGTAGAGCGGCCAGAAAGTAGGAGATGGCAGCCAACACACCAGAGCCAGATAGCAATCGATATCTGAACAGAACACAGAACAATGAAACAGCGATTCCTACGGATGACGAGTTTTATCACTGCCCATGCCACGACTAACATCATCATGAACAAAATGAAAAGAGAGAAGAGACGTTGTTAGTTCATGTGCTGTCTGGATGCCAAATACAGTACAATGTTTGCTTGTTTGTTTGTTTGGTGGTACTTGTGTAACCCTCATAATGAACGAATGATTCAGGTAGAAGTTAAATCGCTTTTAAGTCCAACTGTTACACCTAAATTCACATTTTAAAAAGCAGGCGTATCCTATTCCCAGTCGCATTCCCTTATATGGTAAATCAAACTCTCCGCTTCCAAATTACATCATAATAAAAACACAACCTCAAATGACTAGACAATCACATGACCAGCAAAGGCCACGGAGAGGACAGAATTCCAGACATCTGCAAATGTAAGAAACATTTTGGGCAGCGAACAAAGACCAAAGCCAGCTCATTTGAAAGGCACAGCAAGAAACAGAGAGTAGAGAATTCGGTGAAAGTTCAGTCTTTTCACGAAACAAACCAATTTTCTTGTTTGAAAAAGACCCACAAATGAGGTGAACCGTTACAGCACATGTTTCCTGTCACAGGTGAACATGTCAGGAAAGGCTCAGGAGGGGTGTGTGTGTGTGTGGGGTGTGTGTGTGGGGTGTGTGTGTGTGTGTGGGGTGTGTGTGCTTGGTGTGTGTGTGTGTGTGTGTGTGTGGAGCAGCTGTTTCTCAGACAGAAAGGCACCCCCTCATCTGAACCACACTGACTACCAGAAGCCCACAGGGCACTTTCAGATCAGACTGAGCTTGTTCAGGAAAAGGCTGACTGTCTGTGTGTGTGTGGGGGGGGGGGGTACCTGTAAGAAGGCGCAATTTGCAGAAGATGAGCGAGAGAGAGAGAGAGAGAGAGCGAGAGAGAGCATTTGAAAGAGAGGATGCATTTGCCAGTAGAAATCTGTTCACAGCTTGGTTGTGCTTTTGTTCGCCGCCATTTTATTCCATCGGGCAACAGTCAGCTCAGCATCACATCTCGTCTATAAAAGGTGCTTACTGCACAGAAGTCCCAAAAGGAGAGAGAGTGAAGAAAGAGGGAGAGAGGTACAGAAACACACAGAGAGAAAGACTGGAAAAAATAGCAAAATAAAGACAACAGAGGTAGGCGTAGGACAAAGGCCTACATCATACAACTGTATAACTATATATATATATATATATATATATATAAACTATAGTTATAGTATAACTATAGAAGATGTGCTCTTCATTAAATAAAGTTCCTTGAAGTATCTGTTTGCCATTAATGTGTGCAGAACATCACATTGCCAAGGCTTGTTTACTTTGTCACTTCACATTAATGACAAACCTGACATATTTAAACGCTTCTAGCAGCAAATTGATATATGCGATTAATTACTCACAAAGCATGTAATTAATTAGATTTTAAAAAAATGTAATCGCTTGACAGCCCATATATACAGTGGGGAAAATAAGTATTTGAACCCCTACCGATTTCGCAAGTTTGGCCACTTGCAAAGAAATGTGTGATCTATAATTGTAATAGTAGTTGTATTTTAACAGTGAGAAACAGAATATCAACAAAAAAATCCAGAAAACTGCATTTTATAACATTTATGACTTAATTTGCATTTGATGCAGAAAATAAGTATTTGAACCCCTAGCAAAACATGACTTAGTACTTGGTGGAATAACCCTTGTTGGCAAGCACAGACGTCAGACTTTTCTTGTAGTTGGTCACCAGGTTAACACACATCTCAGGAGGGATTTTGGTCCACTCCTCTTTGCAGATCCTCTCCAAATCCTTAAGGTTGCGTTTTCAATGGGAGGGAATGAGGTTCAAGCCCAATATTCCACGTTACATGGCCCCATCCATAGTCCCCTCGATGCAGTGGAGTCGTCCTGTACCCTTGGCAGAGAAACAGCCCCAAAGCATAATGTTTTCACCTCCATGCTTGACGGTGGGGATGGTGTCATATTCAGCATTCTTCCCCCTCCAAACGCGGCAAGTCGAGTTGATGCCAAAGAGCTTGATTTTGGTCTCATCTAACCACATCCTGTCTCCCAATCCTCCTTAGAATCATTCAAGTGTTCATTGGCAGACGGCCCTGTACATGTGATTCCTTGAGCAGGGGGACCTTGCGAGTGCTGCAGTACTTCAAACCATTACGGCGTAGTGTGTTGCCAATGGTTTTCTTGGTGACTGTGGTCCCAGCTGCCTTGAGATCATTCACAAGCTCCCCCTGTGTAGTTCTGGGGTTATTCTGCACCTTTCGGATGATCACCGATACCGCACGAGGGGATATCTTGCATGGAGCCCCAGACCTAGAGCGATTGACACTTGTTTGGTGTTGCTTCCATTTACGAATAATCGCACCAATAGTTGTCTGCTTCTCACCAAGCTGCTTGCCGATGGTTTTGTAACCCATTCCAGCCTTGTGCAGGTCTACAATCTTATCTCTGACGTCCTTGGTCAACTCTTTGGTCTTGCCCATGGTGGTGAGGTTGAAGGTGTGAAGTATGATTCTTTGGACAGGTTTTGTTTTATACACGTCACCAGTTGAGATCAGGTGTACCTTGTTAGGCTAATGAGGACTAATCTGTGTGCTTCTTGGGCACATAACTGGTCATTGGGAGCCAGAATTCTTGCTATTTGCTTGGGGGTTCAAATACTTATTTTCTGCATCAAATACAAATAAAGTCATAAATGTTATAAAAAGCAGTTTTCTGGATTTGTTTGTTGATATTCTATTTCTCACTGTTAAAATACACCTACCATTACAATTATAGATCACACATTTCTTTGCAAGTGGCCAAACTTGCGAAATCGGCAGGGGTTCAAATACTTATTTTCCCCACTGTATGTATATATATATATATATATATATATATATATATTGAACTTAGCTACATGTTCCACGCTTTTGCAACATCGCACACCACCATGCCAATAATTGAGTTCAGCTGAGACCAAATTGAATTGGGAGCGCCAGATAAGCGCTCCTCAGTCTTTACGATCTGACGAGGGAGAATCCCGTTAATCGTCTGACTCATCTTCTCCACTAATGACTGAGGGGAGGACTGCAGTTGTGGGACTCCTAAGCAGGAACAGACCCAAGCCACGAGACATGAGACACCAGGCATGGGACTAGGGGAGGAGGGGACAGACGATGCTAAGAGGAGAGAATTAGAGGGAGGAAGAGCGAAAGAAAGACACTCTTTCAGCTCCAGTCATTAGAGGACAGAAAGAACGTCAATGAAGATAACAATGAAGCCATTTGCAACAGCAGTGTGAGTGTGACACCGGAGAGACAGAGACTGGACAGCACAGTAGCCACACTAGATGAGAACTATTACAGATCTGCTCACTCACACGGGCAACCTACGAGCTGGGCGACACCCTCCAAGAAATACCAATGAAATATGCTCAAGCTACCATCCTCAGAGAGAAGCGTTAAAGCAGTGCACAACATTGGACAAGCCTAAAACAATGGGGAAGACTAGCGTTACTACCCTTTTCCGATCACAGCTCTCAGACACCACCCTTGGTGTGGACATTCTAACTTTCGCCATCAGAGCTCGCCTTCAAGCCCTCCTGACGAAGTAGGACCTGGCCACCTGGTCTTCGTCCAGCCAAGGCCCACACTGCACCCTCCCCTCTACCACCCATGACAGTGAGACAACTGCGCATGCTCTAAATGGCTGCAGTTTTTACAAAAGCCTTTACATAGCTAGGCATGATCGGCTGGTGGTGGACCTGGTGTCACAAAGCATTAAAGACGTTCACAAGTGGACTGGTTCATCGACGAGAATAGAGGCAATAACTCTTTGCGCAAACACCCCAGCCATGTGGACAATGGACACTTGTTTCACCTGCGAGTTGCTGAAATTGCAGTATCACAACCCATGGTTTTCACTGTGTTTGGGAATCTTGGGCATGTACATAAACAGGTTTTACGTGGATTGAAGCTGGGCGAGTTAAGCAAGACTAATGCAAAAAGACTAGCAAAGTTGCGCTTGATTTCTGCCATTACTGGTAGTGCGTCTATCTGGAGACAGCGATGTCATGTCTACCCATAATCACTAGAGTCGGACTGATGATGGAGGGGTAGCACAAGCATTCTGTGTCTGATCCATATCTGTACAAATCTGCAACATGCTTCCATGTAATGTTTGGATCAGTAATTCTTTGTCTGTGTTAAAATACAAGTATTAGTGTGTGTGCGTGCAAGGGAAAAAAAGGGGACAGAAGCACTGTTATTCAGCTCAACCGCATAGCAATTAGCCTCATCCTGTAGGGGGTGACCTCCCACTTCACCCTTGACCTTTGCGGAGCGCATGGAGAACACGCGTGGTAGACGGCCTGCTGACAGATAGGCTGGGGGCGGGGGACACAGAGCCATGGGACACCGTCCCTGTCCTAGAGACGCCTGTTCAGGGTGACTTTCACAGCGACTGGGCTATTCCCGAGTCAGCTAAACACAGTTAAAGGTACAGTCCACGATTCTAATCCCATACACTTTTTGTCAAATTCAGCAAATTGCTCCTTGCAATTCCCTAGATGCCAGTCTGGTGCGTGGGCTCAAAAGCACTATGGTGTTTGTACAGTCCTGCCAAAGAGGCTCGGACCGAGTCATGTGCTACTCCAGCCAATCACCCCCTTGCTTCAGTAGCGTGGAAGAAAGAGGTGTAACTGGATTGGCTAGTGACTTCGCATATCAACAACCTTTTCATCATAATTGCACACTGTGCCTTTAACAGTAACTGGCTGTTTTCCCCTACTCATAATCTGCCGTTTTCAAATGGACACTTCAGGCCTTCTAAATCCTGTTTTTTGGCTGTACTCAGAAGCTCATTAAAATGTACATACCCATAATGCAATCTCAATTCCTTTCTAAATGGCAGCCAAAAACATTCAACAATTATCTGAACTAAGTTTTGAAAAACAAAATGCATTTGGAATCTTTTGCCGATTGATCCATTGTTGTGTTCTTGCAGAGAAACAAACGTTTGTCGCACAAACGACCCTTCGCACAGCAGAGCCTGTGTGGGCGAAAACAAATCTCTCCCATTTGAACAGGCCGAGAACCAATTATAGACGGCTCCTGCTGCTGATATTGGTTAAGGCTGCCGTCTACATCACTCAATCTTTTTGCCTCTCTCTCGCTCGTTCTTTCCTGTCCCTTTAGATCTCTTCACCGCCGTCTGCATCTACTTCCTCCTCTCATTTCTCTCTCTCTCTCTGTCTCTCCCTCCCGCATACTGTGGCAGAACGGAGCTTGCAGCATAAGAACAACCTTGTAAGGACAAGCTCTAAGAAAACACACACACACGCACACAATTCCCACTGAAAACCTGTATTTATCGCTATTCTACCATGATGGGAATGGGAGCCAAACTCTAACCGTTAATCCATCCCCTGGCGACCTGGTATCATAGCTAATAATCAAATGCCACAGCTCGACGTGAGACCGCGGAACGAGATGGACGTGTGAAAAAGCTGCTCTGCACAAACCCCCGAAATTAATCTGAATATATGCGTCAACTGACCCCATAATAGTGTTTAATAGTATTTAATAGATGCGGGAATACTACTACACGTGAATTAAACGTTTAGTAAAAGTTAAAACAAGATAACTATGAGTGTAACTTCGAAACTGAGGGCTGCTAAGCAAGGCGTTAGCCATGCTAACACAGGGAGTGGAGTCAAGGACTCAATTGGGGCTGAGGCCAAGCCAAAGGAGTCGAAAACCGTTACTGCCATGACACCGCCTGGGTTTGCTGAATTACAGGCAGCACTTGAGAAAGCGATGGATGAGATGGCCCGGTTCAGTGGCACCTTAACAACCTTGCAAGCTGATGTTACAAATGTCAAGACTACTCAAGGTAAAATGAAAACGGATGTTGTATCTATTTTTCAACGACTGAATGAGGCTGAAGGTCGTGTTTCTGTATTGGAAGACGAAAATGAAGGTCTGAAGCAGCTAGCTCAAACAAGTGCTAAAGAGTGCTCAGAGCTCCGTGGGATGATAACCGACATGGCCAACAGAGAGAGGCGCCACAATGTGCGAATCTTTGGACTGAAAGAAAATAAAGAAAGTCCGTCAAAACTTCGTGAGCGTGTGATGTCCTTTTTCTCTGAGGCCTTGGAAGTGGATTTAACAGACTCTGAGCTACAAATGGTACACCGAGCCTCATCCAAAATACCAACTGGAAATATGCCGCCTCGCCCGGTCATTATCCGCTTTCAGAATCTTTTGGAGAAGGAACGTGTTTGGGCAGCAGCGAAGGCAAAGGCTCGGGTAGGTGATGGAATTCATTGGAACGATTCTAACATCTCTGTATTTCCTGACATGACCAAGGAGGTCGCTGATAAAAGAAAGCAGTTTACCGAAGTCAGGAAGAAATTGCACGAGCTGAATGTTCGTTTCACATTGGCATTCCCGGCCGTTCTTCGTTTTACGTGGAAGGGAGAAAGGGTGAGCTTTACGGAACCCAGCGGAGCTTTGGAGCTGCTTAGCGAAGCGGGACTGCAGTCAGGGAAGGACGGCTCCGATTAAACCTAAGATGGAGTTGCAGGAGTGAGCGCGTCACTTTTGAATATGTTTCTATGGAGTTGTATCTGCTATGGCATATTGAGCTGAAGACAAAGGACAGAACAGGGATTTATTTTACTTCTGGCATGGACTTGGGTCTTGGATTCTATTTTCTTTTTTGGTCTAAAGGGAGCGCATATGTTGTGCTCAACGGTAGCCTTGGCTACAAAGACCAATGTGAGTATTAGGCTCGGTACATATAGCCCAATTTTGTTTTCATTTAGCTTATTTTCATTTGTTTTTCTGCTCGTGTTCGTATGGTTATAGGCCTAACAGCAGCATTTTGACATGAGAATGTGATGGCTTGCCAATGATAATGTCTGGACAAAATTTGAGTTGTATTAAGAGTGGTAGTATTTTGCAAATGTTTACTGCAGGGATGACATATCAAGATAGGGGGTTGGGCAGAGTCTGGAGGCATCTGGTTGTTGCGCCTTACGGACCATGTGTGGGTGGGGATATTTCTTTGCAAAAGGAAGTTTTGAGGGATTGGGGTGGAGGGTCTTGGGGGTTGTTTTAAGTGTTAAGTGTTTTAAGTTTTGTTTTAAGTGTAGGATTAGGTTTTATGTAGCATGCACAGCACAGAAGGCAGATGGGCATTCTCCTCTTGTATGGTTACACATGCATCTAAATGATGTTAGCATTACCTAATGGCTAAAGTTATAAAGATCATTACATGGAATATCAATGGTTCCCAGAATCCTGTAAAAAGAAAAAAGTGGTTAAGCTATCTGAAAACCCATCAAACAGATATTGCTTTAATTCAGGAGACTCATATGGAGGGTAAAGAAGCAGATAAACTCAAACGAGACTGGGTAGGGCAGGTATTTCATAACTCCTACAGTAGTAAGAAAAATGGAGTGGCAATACTGGTGCACAAGAGGTTAAACTTAGTGATGCTCAATCAGAAAAAAGATGATGAGGGCAGGATGATTTGTATTCACGCTGCCATTGATGGTGTAAAGATTAATATCTGTAATGTTTATGCCCCAAACAGGGATGATAGCAACTTTTTTCACATGGTTAATAAGACCTTGGGAGAACTTGATGATGCTCAGACAGTTATAGGAGGTGACTTTAATCAGGTACAAGATGCTCATCTAGATCGAACAACTTATCATAAAACAGTGCCAAAAGATAGATTGGCTATACAGCTGATGATGAAGGACCATGGTCTGGTAGACATATGGAGGTTGGTCAACCCCAGAGAAAAAAGAATACACCTTCTTTTCACATGTGCATAAATCGCACTCAAGGATTGACTATTTTCTAGTTTCAAGAAAATCGACTGAGATGGTAGGTGATTGTAAGATTGGAGCTATAGCTCTGTCTGACCATGCTCCAGTAGAGTTGATTGTAAAGCTGAAGTCAAGTAGGTCTACTGGAAACAGATGGAGACTAAATGCCTCTCTTCTCCAGGACCCCACATTTAAGACGTCTTTGGACATCTACCTTAGGGACTTTTTTGATCTAAATGTGGGGTCAACAAAGAGGATTGCAAGTGTGTGGGAAGCCTCAAAGGCATATATCAGGGGATATCTCATCTCGCAGTCCAGTTATAGGAAGAAAATGGCCAATTTAAAGATTAAAGATCTAGAATCTCAGATTAAGAATAAAGAAACTGAATTGGCACAATGTTATAGTGAACATAGATTTAAAGAAGTCTGTAATTTGAAATATCAGCTTAATGAGATTTTTAATAAGAAAGCAGAGTATGCCCTTTTCAGGTTAAAGACCAACTTTTATGAAAGTGGAGAGAAAGCTGGCAAGCTGTTAGCCACACAATTGAAGCGAAAGGATGCTAGCCTCTTAATTCCAGCCATCAATAATGATAAAGGGGAGGTGTTAACGGACAATGTGGAAATTAATAGGATATTTAAGGATTTCTATGAGAACTTATACAGATCAGAAATGTCTGTAGATCAAGCTAAATATGCAGATTTCTTTTCTAAAATAGATATTCCCGAGGTGTCCCAAACACAAGTAAACATGTTAGACGCACCTATAGATGAATCTGAGGTTAGAGCAGCTATCTTGACAATGAAATCTCAACGGTCACCTGGTTTGGACGGCTTTTGCGCGGAGTACTATAAGGTCAACATTGACCTGCTGGCACCTATTCTAACGAAGGTTTACACAGAAGCACTGGAGGTGGGGCTAATGCCCCCTACTTTCAATGATGCAGTAATAACTATATTACTGAAAAAGGAAAAGGACCCATATGAACCAAGTAGCTACAGGCCAATTAGCTTAGAAAACGTGGACTGTAAGATATTGTCTAAGGTGTTAGCAATGAGACTTGAGAAAGTTTTGCCAAAAATCATCAATGAGGACCAGGTTGGTTTCATTAAAGGCAGATCATCTGCTGATAACCTTAGACGCCTATTACATCTTATGTGGATAAATCACAAAAAGGAGGCTCCTATTGCTGCTTTTTCCCTTGACGCCATGAAAGCATTTGATAGGGTAGAGTGGGGGTATTTGATATATACTTTACAGGCCTTTGGCTTTGGGGAAGGATTTATCAAATGGGTAAAGGTTCTGTATTCTGCACCACGGGCAGCTGTTCTCACTAATGGTACCATGTCACCCTTCTTTCATTTAGGACGGGGGACTAGGCAGGGTGACCCTTTATCTCCCCTACTGTTTACCTTGTTTGTAGAACCACTGGCAGTGGCTATAAGAGACGATTTAAATATTAAAGGTGTGATGGCGGGAGGTCAAATGCATAAGATGTTTCTGTATGCAGATGACATATTATTGATATTGTCAGATCCAGCTTCTTCTATTCCAGGTGTTATGGATATTATTGAGAATTTCTCAAAAATGTCAGGTTACAAAATCAACTGGCAAAAATCAGAAGTAATGCCTGTCTCTGTTGGTTGTTCAATTGCAGATATTGGGGCATTTCCATTTACTTGGATACCATCAGGAATGAAATATCTGGGCATTAGATTAACCACAGACTTCCAGACGCTTGTACAAATTAACATGGATCCAGTCCTTCAAAATATCAAGACCAACTTTGCCAAGTGGAAAATGATAAATTTATCTCTATGGGGCAAAATAAATACAGTTAAAATGATGGTCTCTTCAAAGATTAACTATATATCTATGATGATTCCTTTGACTATTCCTGAATCGTTGTTCAAACAATACAATGATATAGTTAGGGATTACCTATGGGATGGGAAGAAGCCCAGGATCAGTTTGAATAAGTTGTTTACTACAAGGGACAGAGGTGGACTGGCTTTGCCAAATATAGAGCTGTATAATATCTCCTTTGAACTGGTCAGATTGTGTGAACACTGGTCGGAGAGGGACTCGACATTGGGGTGGCTGGAAATTGAGAAGTCGCTGACCTTCCCATTTAGTTATATAGATGCTTTGTCTCAAAAACTAGCAAATGCCCACCTAGTTAATCCTATTCTTCAGCATTCAAGGGATGTCTGGAACAAAATCCACAAATTGCTTCGTATGTCTCAATACAAACAGAGTTATTCATCCATTTGGGAAAACCCTGCGGTTAAGATAGGGAAGAAGACAGTCTTCTGGAGAACATGGTATACTAAGGGAATTGCCACCATCAGAGATGTATTTGAGGAGGGAATATTGTATTCATTTCAAGGGCTAAAAGAAAAATATAATCTAAATGATAAAGGGGACTTTTGGAAATATCTTCAGTTACGCAGTTGTGTATTATCTACAGGTTGTAATACAGCACAAGTTGAAAGTGTCCTGCAGAATTTCTTGAAGCTTCCCAAGATGGTGCAGTCATCTTCTGTTTTCTATAAAATGGCTGCTAATGCTCTGTATGGTGAAAGTGAAAATCTGAGGATTATATGGCAAAAGGATTTAGGCATTGAAATGGAACAAGAGGTTTGGGAGAATATTGTGCATAACATGGGTTGGCCAGTGAGAGATATAAAGACCAAATTTATACACTATAAAATAATTCATAAATATTACTGGACTCCAGTTAGACTTAAGAGGCTTGGTTTAATTCAAAGTAACGTGTGCTGGAAATGTAAGAGCTCCATGGGTACTTTTCTGCATCTCATGTGGGACTGTCCACTGGTCTCCCCTTTTTGGGCTCGAGTGATTGGGACTATGGAAGAGTGGCTGGAGCAGCCCTTGCCAAGTTCACCTCGTTTATTCCTACTTGGCGATAAAACGGTGCTAACAGCTGGACTTTCAAAGGCACAGTTGGGGCTAGCTCTCGCGGGCTCCCTTAACGCAGCCAAAGTTATTCTAAGGAAATGGAAGATTACAAGTGCGCCATGTTATAAGGACTGGATTGAGCTCATGACGAGTACAGCCTCTTATGAACTAATGCTGGCCAAGGTGGGAGACTCTGTGTCAAAGTTCTCTGCTATGTGGGATAGTTTCCTGACATATATTAAGGATGGGGGATAAGTAGGAATGATGTTAAGATAGACCTAATGTACTGTATATCATGGTATGTGTCATGGGAGGAGGAGGTATTGTGATCTGTATCGCTGTGCTGCTGTGTTGTGTTTGTGTGATTGTCTGTTTTTGTTTTTTTGTGTTTGTTTTTGTTTTGTGTTTGTGCTTTGTAACAATGTCCTTGTGGGATATGGTATTTGGAGAAAACATGGATACTTATGTCATTGTTATGTTGCATTGTGTGTCAAAATAAAATAAAAAAATGTGAATTATAAAAAAATGCCACAGCTCTAGAGTGTGAATGCGAAACACAAGATTGCGTTGGGGGGGGGGGGGACTTCTCCCCCTTCATTGAGTAAGCCCTTGCCCCACTGATCACTGATGGCAGAGTAAGTAATTGCCCCACTGGTGTTCCGTTATTTCTCTCAGGATTGTTTCATGTCTATGTGAAGCCACAAGTGGTTCTGATCACTTTGAACCCAAGACTGCCTTTTATGGGGAGCTGATTTTGAGAAATTAAACATTGCTTCAGGTTATACAGCAAACGGTGACTGCTAGTTGCTATGGTTGCTGCTACGCTAACTAAGGAAACATTTAAATAACCTTAAACCGTTTAAATCGCAGAGTTGCATTTGCATGAAATGGTAGCTAGTTATCTAGCCGACAATATAGTCTCCCCCAGTTTTACTTATAAAATGACAGTGGGCAAGAGGATGCCTGTGCAGCTTCTCTGCTTGGCACGCAAATGACTGTTACATAAGTTTCATTTATACCATGGCTTTGTTGAATCTCCAACTGTGACACATTCCTTAGAATTCTCTCAGAACATGGAAATTATATCCAGAAATGATTATAATGCAAGTGAGGCAGCAGGACAATGGATTTCACAGCGTTCAGGTAGCAGAAATGAACGCACTTCGAGGGGCACCGGCCACTCTGCTTTGCATCGTGGCTGTACTACCACCTCGAACGTGCATTAAATTCTGCTACCCGAACTCCGTGTCTCATACATGCCTCTCCGTGTCTCATACACGCCTCTCCGTGTCTCATACACGCGTCTCCGTGTCTCATAAATGCGTCTCCGTGTCTCATAAATGCGTCTCCGTGTCTCATAAATGCGTCTCCATATCTCATACATGAGTCTCCGTGTCTTACTATCTCATACAGAGACTTTGCTTCATATTAACACACCCTACCAATTGCCAACTGCTAAGATGGTTCCCCAAGCTGATGATAGCTAGGATAGTTCTTAGGTAGGTCAACTGGCATGAGAACCTGCATGTTTTAGACGTCTCGTGGAGGATCGTACTCCCTAGCATCCCGTGTACATCTACAGTCTGGTGGGAATACACAACACATGTTACTTCACCGTTACGGAAGACGGAGTGTGAATGATTGAATGTTACCTGTTCTGTATTGTTTTTACTTTACAGGTTTTATATGTGTAAAAGGGAACAAAGAGCACCTGCAGTGTTGGTTTGACAAATGCTATGATGGGGAAAAGCCACCGATTGGTCCTTTTTCTGGATGAAAAGCTGACTGACGTGAGCCACCAGCTCCTGTTTTTAGAGCCCGACGGTGGAGGAAATGCACCTGGTCTTCACCAGCTCCAGGGCTGGGGGACATTTACACACGCCATCGCTCCATCCGTCCACTGGAACTCTGCGAGGCTTTGGAAATGCCTAGTCTATAATCTATAAGAGTTTTCCGAACACCAGGGAAAACAGTAACTCTATTACTAATGTTACTGACAAAGTATTGGATGAAAGAAGAGGAGAGGTAGGAGATGAGGGGGGACTGAGAGGAAGGATGGTTTCTAGGCTCACTGTTCACTCAGACCATTTAACTTTAGACAGTGTGTCATCTGTGTGTGTGTGTGTGTGTGTGTAATACTGTACGTGTGTATACCGAGCGGAGAGAGACAGAGAGAACGAAAGAAAAGTGTGAGAGAGCAGAGAAGGAGTGCTACTTATTTCCCACCATGAGTGAAACCACATAACCACAGACTGGCCTCCTACTGCACATGACCTGCTGCTGAAATATTTACCACTGCTGCAGCAGCACTGAGGCTGAGCAGCTGAGTGACTGTGCAGAGTCTAGCCTGTGTGTGTGGGTGTGTGTGTGTGTGTGTGTTCTGTGGGGGGGGTTCCCTCTCCTCTGGTGGCCTGTGTGGTGGAAGAAAATATTGATACACTTGAGTATCAAATGTTTTGTGACACTCTATCGACACACGATCAATTTTTAACTAATGGTTTACATGCAAAGACTTGCATCAGACAGTGGTGCATTTTGGGTTTAAAACCCCCCAACCGCTAGACACCAGTGTTCTTCCACTCCAACGTCATAATGCATATGGTGGTGTGTTATTTAGCAGTTTAGCGCGTTCTTAGAGTTTTTGCACTATAACGCCTTGCTCACAGTATGGCAGTTGTTGCAATATAATGGTAACCTTTGTATCATGATACGTGTTGTATTGCCAGATTCTTGCCAATGCGCAGTCTTAGTGGTCAAGCAGCCAAGCCTAAAGCCCAGTTCACACCCAAGATCCACGTCCAAGAAAAAAAATACTTGTAGAAAATGACAGGGGTTAGATAGCCACCACACAATATCTCAAGACAACTGACGTGACGGCTTGCAAGCAGATTCTTCCTCTCAAGTCAATATTTTTGAAAAGCTGCACAGGAATTCCTATTATGCAAATGACTTATAGGTTATAGGCTAAGTGGCTGCAAGTGCTTGCAACTTGTGTAATTGCAAATTATTGTCCTAAATAGTCCATAAACCACCATCATAATAAATAAACGGCACATTGAGCTGAAAACGCAAGCACTTACAACTCAGTCCGTTCATCAGCATTGTCACACCACTATCACACCATCACGCTACTGCTGGCTCTTTAAGCGCAGTACAACCTGTATCACAACCTGTAAAGTGCAGCTCGTCATGGAACTGAAACTGCTGAGCTAGGCACCCGCAGAAAACACCTCAACAATCCACAGTGAGTCTTACACACTTTAAACCTTCTCTTGTCCTTCACCTGGAGAATAAGTTCTCCTGTAAAGCCCTATTTAAGCTTCAGTGGAGCTAAATGCTGTTTATTTGGGCTGTGTGTTTACGTATCTGTTTATTTGAACTATTTGCTTGTTTACTTGGGCTAGGTGTTTTTTTTTTTTGAACGGCACATATTCCGCTGTGGTTTTGCCAGGCACTCATGAAGCGGGCTTTGAGAGTGGAAACAGAGCGCGGTGAAACCCCTCCCAAAAATAGCCCCGCCGGACCCCGGAACTTCCCGCCACAAGGGAACTGTTAAGTAAATGAGAGGCGAAGCGCGGTATAGAAATGGTGTGGTACAGCACAGCTTTACGCCTCAATGAAAAAGCGTTCTGAAAGCCTTACACCCCCCCCCTCCCAAACCCAACTCCATGAGCTGCTCACATCTGAGAGAGAGCATGTTATGTGTATGTGTGTGTGTGTGTGTGTGTGTGTGTGTGTGTGTGTGTGTGTGTGAGCGTATGTGTGTGTTGGGTGATGACAGTTTCCATCTTAAAGCCTGTTTAAATGAGTGTGTCCTTCCCCTCTCTGTAGTTAGGCAGCGCAAGGCTTCTCTGGGCCGGTGTGTGTGTGTGTGTGTGTGTGTGTGTGTGTGTGTGTGTGTGTGTGTGTGTGTGTGTGCGCGATCTAAAGGGCGGAGGCTAGGCCTTAATTGGGCAGATGGGCTGTAATCAGCCAGCCTCCCAACAGCAGAGCCCCAGGGGAACTCCCATAGGACCTGAGAGCAGAGAGCAACCCTGAGCCTGCGGTAGGGGGATCAGCAGAGAATGAAAGAAGAGCAGGCAGACAGAGAGAGAGAGAGAGAGAGAGAGAGAGAGAGAGAGAGAGAGAGAGAGAGAAGGGAGCGAGAAAGAGAGAATGTAGAAAAACAGGGTGGGTGGGTGGGAGAAATAGATAAGGAGGAGACTGAAAGAGGAAAGAGAGGGGGAGAGTGAGATGTAGGGAGAAAAAAAAAAAGAGAGTGAGGAAAAAAAGGCAATGACAAAGACAGAGAGGAAGGAAAATAGGAGGAGAACGAGAGTGACAGAGCGAGCCGAGAGAAAGATGGAGGCTCCTCTGTATTCCGCCGAACGGCTCTGACTTAGTGATTGATACCATTTTAAATTCCCTCAAGTAGACGCTCAATTAGGTTGAGTATTGGACACACCAACACTCTTTCGCTCTTGCGTCGCTCTCCTTCACTCTCTTTCTCTCCTGCCCGCTCGCTTACTCTCCCTCTCTGTGACTCACCCAGGCATGCAAGCGCAGACACACACAGACACACACAGACACACACAGACACACACAGACACACACAGACACACACACACACACACACACACACACACACACACACACAAGCCAGGGAATTTTCACCACTGGGGCAAAGAGAGTTGGGCCCTGAAATGGTTGAGGACACACTGTTTGAATGTATTGAGGGAGAGAGGGATGGTGTGTGTGTTTGTGTCAGAGAGAGAGAGAGAGAGAGAGACTGATGAAAGTCAGACATATAGCTTATGCAGAGCCTCCCGCAATGCCCTGCACAGGCTTTCAAGGCTGACTGCTCAAACACAGGCCACCGCTCACTCACATGCACACAGATGCTAAGCGACACACACTGACAGACCTGTGCCTTACCTGTGTGTACCACTGTGTGTCAAGTGTGTATATTGGCTAAACATGTCTGCTCAATTCCGTCGTGCCAGCCAACCTCAGGCATACCTGAAATAGGCCAGGGGCCCTCTCCTCTCTCCTTCTCTCCCCCACTCTCTCTCTTTTTTTTCTCTCTCTCTCTCCGCTGGCTGTATATCCTACAGGCTGGGAGCCAGCGCAGGCCGAACAGCTGGATAGAGGAGGAATGTGCCACAATCATCTGAAGCCGGCAGTTCAAACAGGAACGATTCCTCCATTTCCCTCCTTCACTCCCTCACTCACTCTCACTCTGTCTATCTATCTATCCGTCCGTCCGTCCGTTGGTCTATCGGTCAACCTGTCACCTTCATCTGTATTTCCCATTATTCCCTCCAGAGTCCCTCTTCTGTCTTTCATGGTCTGGGCCAACCAGGACCAGGAACCTGTGTGTGTGAGAGGCTGCACACAAGAAAGCAAACACCACCTTAGCTACACCCATCTCCTCCATCAACACCACCACCACCACCACCACCACCCTGCAACCCTGTTCCTGTACCTACCTTCCTCCAAGCCTCATTATTCCAGGCCAGCCTGCTTGCTTGTCTGCCTGCCTGCCTGCCTGTTCCCCCTCCCATCCTGTGCTAAAGTTGGTCATGGATTCCTCTCTGGCCGGCTGCTGCCAACAGCTGCCACCCTGCCGCCTGCCCACCCCAGTGGAGAGAGATGGATGCTGGGAGACAAGCCAGCGCGATTAGCCCCCTGTCCCGCTCCCACTCACTTTCACAGACACACTCACGCACACACACAAGTAATCAGAAACACACACACACACACACACACACACACACACACACACACACACACACACACACACACACACACACACACACACACACACACACACACACACACCCCCTCTCACGCACGAACACACACACCTCAGCAAAATCACCCTCACTCTTTCTGTCTGTCTGTCTCCCTCACTCAGACGCATAAAAACACAGACACACTTGGACACAATCAGGTGCTTAATCACAGGCACAGCAAATTCACTCTCACTCTGTCTAACAAATTGAGGGAAAGGGGGACAGCCACGAAAAAGCAAACATACACTCAGACAAAATCAGGTGCTTAATCGCACACTCTCTCTATAACTCACACACAGACACACACACACACACACACACACACACACACAGACACTCACATTCTGATTCAAACAATGAACCATAGCCAAGTCACTCAGCCAAATGAACCCAATCACACACTCTCTATCTCTCTTTCTTTCTCTATCTTTGAACACACCTTGAAGAGAATCTCCCTTGTGAGAGAAAGTGACCCACCAGCCCTGACCCTGTCTGTACAAACACACACCTACACACACAAATAGAAGGCTTGTTTAAAAACAGTGTCACACTTTCACTCTCTTGCCTTTTATGCCCTTGCTCCACTTTGAACATTCGTTTCTCATTCAATTCTCTTTCAGGGAGCAAACAGTAAAGTGAGAGAAGAGGGAGGGAGGGGAAAGGGGAATACTGACAGTGTTACACTGTGAAAAAGAGTGAAATCTGCAAACAAGGGCAGAGAGGTAGGAAATGAGTAGGCTGAAGGTAAACACACTGAGCCCCCCTCCCGCATTGGACCTGATTTGGCCCCTTATAGACACAGAACCTAGGCCGGACCCATACCTGGGGTAGGTGCCGTCTAAGGAGGTTCTTTCAGCATTGGGTGAGAAAGAGGCGACTCAGCACCAACCTATCACACCGGCCAGCTTCACCCAACCATCCCTGTTCACAACACCCAGCCCACCCACTGGGTGTGACATTTTCACACACTAGTTATCCCAGTTCTCTCTCGTTCTCTCTCTCTCTCTCTCTCTCTCTCTCTCTCTGGAGGTCGCGGGCGGTTCACCTGTTCATCTCATCACTGACTAGCGGTTACACGCTGACAAACATTCTTGGCAACACCTGAATTTACATGATTTCGTGTTGATGCCAAAGAATTTTTCTTGACTGGCTCAAAGTTCTTTAACGACTGAGGCAGGGGCGGTGCAGCGAGATCATGAACGCTTTAAAAGAGGCCGGAGAGAATGGGTGAGCAGGTTAAACTGAAAGAGATTGCAAAGACGGGGAGAAAAAGAGAGAGGGGGGAGAGTGCAAACCAGATGTCCTTGGTGAGGGAGCAATTACGCAAGGACAGCCTATGACAATCTCCTACTGTTTCTCAACATACCAGCAGAACTGGAAACACTATGGGGAACAGGGTTACCTTTAGCATCGGTTCAGCTCAAGGCATCAACATATTCAAACCATGTCTCTCCAAACACACACTAACCAACACAGTCGACAGAAAAAGAATTTGCATATTTATGTAAACTTGTGCTTTTCTTTTTGCGCCACTTCATGTCTGTAACGATGTCTCACGGCACCTAGTATCTTGAGATCAAACTGAGTAGATACGCTCTAGCGTCACTGGCTCCCTGAGCGCACTCTCACAGGAAACATCACCTGCACAGCAATCGGAGCATATTTGTCAAACGTGATAAAAGATACTGCTCTGCTATATTTACATTCCATACTGAATATTCTGTTTAGATCAAAGGTTTAATAAGGGGAAATGAAACATGAAGGGTGTCACTTATACATTAGCAAATATTATCAGCAAAGAAATCTAAATAAATTGCAACATACTACCTTCTCAGAGGCTAAAGTCCGAAGACAGTTATGTGGTATGCCACTGTGTTGACTTTAAAAGAAAGGTTGCCAGCGACTGTTTGGATAGACTGATTACTGACCAACCAACCATGTCCACTCGCACTTGAAACGTGGACACATCTGCCTCCCCATTTTACCGTAAGGGGAAATTGGTATCCTAGGCCAGGGTGGTTTGATAGAATGGAGCCCGGTCCGCTCATATACAAAAGCTAACATTAACGTGGAGTGAAGTTGCAGCCAACACAATTGTATTACAAACACTGACAACACACACAAATAATGAGAACACCTGGCGATTCTCTCGCCTTTTATCTTTCACCTTGTTATCATTTTAAAAGTCTTTGAATAATGTAACTTATAAACATGTCGTTTTATCGCGCTGTGGCCGTCCTTAAAATATGTGTCAATAAACACCTCGTAGGTTTGCCGTATGAATTGCTCCCCTGCAACAACCACGGAGATGCAATGAATGTGACAGTATTGGCGAGAAGGTATTCGTATTCTCCCGCAGTTACAAGTAGGAAACACTGCATCGTTCTGCGTGTCGGATAGGTGCTACAGAAAAGGCGAAATGAGCAGGCCAAATGTCTAATGTTAATCTGGCCAATTAGCCAGCTAGCTAGCCATAACAAGCGCTTAATTCTGGTTTTGCCAGCTAGCATGCTAACTGATGTTAGCGCAAGACTTACCCGGTTTGGTGATCTGAAGACAAATCTCAGGCCAAGTCTAAGGAGTACTTGACGTGCAAGTTTGAGCGGATATACCGTTGATTCTTAAAACAATACGATCAGTACCTGAGCCACGCTACCTTGGAAAACAGTTTGTCGAGGGCTCTAACGCGTCTGGTCCGCACAGTGCAAGCAATCGCGGCTGCATTGTTGGATCAAGGCAGTGGCAGTGCTAAGCAAACATTAGCACTGATGCATGCTGGGAATAGGTAATGACTTGTGAGCAAACTGCCCCACCTGCCGGTCTTTAAAAAATATAACAGCTACATGGCCTCCTAGAAAAGAGCAATGGAGGCATTTTGAAAGCAATCAAAATTAAATACAACATATGCTTCGTAAAAATGACTTCAAACACAAGTGTGTGTCCACATTTCTGTACGTGTACATCACGTATTTAAGGGCTGATCACATTCATGAATGCATGAATAAAATAACAATTCTCGCCGAAATATTTGTGTATCTTCATCTCCCTTTCAATAGGTGGCAGCAGTAAAATAATCTCGCCCGGAGACAGAGGAAAGGAAAGGCGAAGAAACCAGCTGTAGTCGTCCCATGTTGGTGACGCACACACGTAGACGACTGTGGAACTATGGAGAGAAAACATGTGTCCGCTTTTGCATTGTATCAATCAGCAGTAACCCCTTCGAACCCCTCAAATGAGGTAATTCGTGCATCCCGAGAGCTCAAGCTACTTGTGTGAAGCATATTTCTTATTTAGCATTACTTTGCTGGTGTTATATAATCTCACCCAGGGATGAAACCAGCTATCCGCCTTCCTTAGCTAGAGCAACACAATGCTGCTGTATGGGAAGGCATTATACAGTGTCTAAGTATTGGTTATTTTCGCTTCTGACTTATGTGTGCCCATACTTTTGACGTATTGATAGGTTTTGCCAGTTAAGAAAAAGAAGAGGAAGTTGCAGAATGGGCTTCCAATCGTGAAATCTAAGAAGATTAGAAAGACGACTGCTGCAGTACGAAACAGTTTGCAAACAAAGAAGAAAGAAAAGCAAGAGAAGAGCCTGAATGTATGTATCAATGCGAATGGCCCAGGTTTATTAGCGCTGTATAGATACGTTGTTGCCACTGCTTACTGGAAAAACTCCGGTTGGCCTACCTACTAATGATCAGATCATTAATGGCTGCGGTGTTTAACATCCAGGATGAAGAACAGCAACCCAGAGAAATGGCAGGCGACACGCCATCCTTAAATACTTTTCTGGACAGCCTCGTCAAAGTCAACAATAGCAGAGAAAGGGCAAGCAGGCTGTTTCAGTGGTTTATCCATCCTATACCTTCCAAGAACTTTTTTAGGTAAGTAATGCTAAATTAAAGTGTAATTCATTATTTAGTAATTCTCACAGTGTCGATATTTGAATTTTAAATCGGATGTTAATGTTTATTGGCCAACTGATCTCATTCAGGTCTGTGCCCTTGACAAGTTGTTGTAGTTTATCAGTGGCCAGGCTTGTAGGCCATTAGTTGCCCATCTGAAGTATAATGGGGATTCTTTTGTGGGGGGGTAATGTTTGTGTATTTGTGTATGTCACAGGGATAATTGGGAGAAAAAGCCATTGCTGATCAAACGCCAGGAACGAGATTACTACAAAGGACTTTTCTCCACGGCAGAATTTGACAGAATTCTGAGAGATGTGAGTAGTGTGAGGTTCGGCCTTTTGAGATCCTAAAGCATGTCTGTTTTGACAATTTAATGTTGTGTGCTTGATGTAAGAGTATCCTTAAGTTATCAACATCCACATGACTATCATGAAAGTATCGGACAATGGTGTTAAATAACCTGGTGTTTTTGCCATGTTTGCTATGTATTTACCATAATGATCTGAAATGGTGGATGTGTGCTGTGTGTCAGGATGATGTCCAGTTTGGGGTGAACCTGGATGTCACCAGTTACATTAACGGCAAACGAGACACACACAACCCTCCGGGAAGGGCTCTGCCCTACACAGTATGGGATTTCTATGAGGTAAATAAAATCTTCATCTTTTCTTTATCAATCAATCCACCAGTGGCCCTTTCAACTTGATGCCCTTGTCCATATGCAGGTATAGGATGGTAGTTGTATTTTGATTTTGGGCATAGTTCATTTTTAGAAATAAAAGCAAAAATATGCGTGATATAAATGATCAGGTGCTCCCAAAAGACACCTCTATTCTTCAACCATTGTCTTCAACCCTTATAATTAAACACTGTGTTGAGTGTGTAGATTTGTATGTGTACCGCCGGTATGAAAATGTCTGTGTGCATGAGTGCGTGTATATGTGTGTATCTAGGCATATGACTGGTCATGTGCATGTGCAAGGGTGTTTGCCGCAATGCTGAGTAATTGCTGTGGCTTTTGCGCTGCAGAGCGGCTGCTCCCTCAGGATGCTGAACCCCCAGGCATTCAACTCCACGGTCTGGAATGTTCTCTCCATCCTGCAGGAGCTCTTCGGCAGCATGGTCGGCGCCAACATGTAAGTCTGTTTGTGTAGGGAACAGTTCAAGACAGGAGAGTCTCAAAAGTACGACATAGTCGGGAATGCCAGCTCAGCTCTGACAGGGCCCTTCATGTAACATTACATATCACAGTGAACCCCCGATGCCACCTTCTGTAAGTAGCAGTTTTAGTGAGATTCATGTATGGGAAGTGGCACTGGAGTTCAGAAACACAACATTTCATCATTGTCATGGTAAAGACCTTACTTTGACTTTGTGGTTGAGAAACATACAATTTCACAATGTAGCATTATTTGTTTTACAAGCCTTCAAAAGCTGTACCTTTTCAGAGAATAACATACTCACTATGTCTAACCTCCATGTCTTGCTCCCTTCGTGCTTGCGTGTGCTCAGGTATCTGACGCCGGCAGGCACGCAGGGCTTCGCTCCCCACTACGATGACATTGAGGCCTTTGTGGTCCAGCTGGAGGGCAAGAAGCACTGGAGAGTGTACAACCCTCGGTGAGTCAGCCCCTCTGTGCCCCCCGGATCACCCTGAGTAACACTTTACAACTGTCACACATGATAACCGCAACATCAGCCCCATATCGTGTTTGGGGAGAAGAGGTTGCGTCACGCAACGAGCGTCATGTTGTTATTGTTGTCATGTGAGATATAGGGGCTGCAGGGCACAGGTTGAAAATAGCAACGCTTTAATCACAAACTATAAGAATGTGTCAGTGTTTAAAACTGCTGTGCGTTTAATGCTGAACCTTTGTGTGTGTCTGTGTTTGTCCAGGTCTGACGATGAGGTGCTTCCAGTGGTATCAAGTCGTAAGTAGTATTAATTAAAAACACATAGAAAAAAGCATAGCATTCAGTTTTGTCATTAAGGGCATTTTGAAAGAAGACCATGAAAAAAAACTTGTATCCAGATGTCTACAACTTGTTTTATTTATTTGTTGTGTCTGCAAGACTGTTATGGTGTAGTTCCCTACATTACCTCTGACGTTAAATCCCATTCTAGCCAACTTCAGCCAGGCTGAGATCGGGAAGCCCATGCTTGATGTGGTGCTAGAGGCAGGAGACCTGCTCTACTTCCCCCGGGGGTTCATCCACCAGGGTGACTGTCTGCCAGATACCCATTCCCTCCACATCACCATCTCCTCCTTCCAGAAGAACAGCTGGGGTGACCTGCTCACCAAGGTAACCTTTCACCTCTGACCCTATTTCACTGATGTTGTATGATCCATTGGGTACTTTAGAAATAAAGAGCAATCACTGATGATACTTGGATATGAATCTTGCCAAATGGAAGGTTGTTATTCAGTTCTATTTATGATCAATGTTGATAGTCTCCTATCATCAATAGTTTAAATCCAACTGCTTTTCTTGAATGTTGGTATTAACACGATTTCAGTGTAATTTGACATCTCACTATGTGACCACATAGTATTTACTCACAAATTTCACCATTCACTGAACTGATCAGAAAAAAAGGATTTTGTAAACATTATAATATATAAGTATACTCATAATATAATATACAAGTTAGCAACAGTATACTTTGCATTGCTTTATTGTTCCCAACATCCTTCTACACAGCTGGTGAAGTGGGTTGTAGAAACCAAGTCATCCATTTGTTTCTTTTTCCCCATTGGCAGCTTGTTCCAGCAGCTCTGGAGATCGCAATGGAGGAGGATGTGGAATTTCGTAAAGGTCTTCCCCTGGACTATTTATCGTACATGGGGGTTCAGAATTCTGATAAGGTTCTTTTTTTGTTGTTGTGTTTTTGATGGACCAGGATTAACATTATCCCTGTACTAAAGAATGCCAATCTTTGTAAATAGTGCTACTCTGTATTGAGTTGAGTATTTGATTGAACTACTACTACTAATATAAAGCAGTGAAAAAGACTTTTGGCCTTCTGCAGGAGGATCCCCATCGAGCAGAGTTCCTGAGTCACGCTGGCTCTCTGATGAAGAAGCTAGTGAGTTACGCCCCTGTGGACGCTGCTGTCGATCAGAAGGCCAGAGAGTTTCTGTATGACTGCTTACCTCCTGCGCTCACTCCAGGTAACCTTAGCTCTGAGAATTGTTTAGGAACTTCCAAAAACTACACACCTATGAAGATCTCAATCTTATCCTGTCTTAAGAACCCATTTTACAGAGACTCAAACAGCATGGATAGGCTTGATTCCTTCAAAATAACTTCAAAACTGTTCCGCAATTGAGCCCCTTCTGTACAGAGGTACAGCACCACATTTGTTATATTCCATAGGGCCGCCTATTGAAAACTGTTAGTTCCAACCTTTATAATTCTTACCTTCAAATGTGGCCCAGGTCAAAGTTACCTGATAGTAAGTCTATGGGGAGTGTAGAGTACAACAGAACAGTTCATCTTTGACAACCTTTAAAGATGCAGTCTGTGATTTGGTTACGCAAAAGGTTGTTGATATTTGAGCTCAACAGCCAATCAAATAACACCCCTCCCTTCCGTGGTCCTGAAGCACCATGTTGATTGGCTTAGATTGTTTTTGGCTCGGTCCGAGCCACTTTTTATTTCTCATTTACAGAGCCAGGGCTGTGTACAAACACCTGAGGTTTTTGGAGCACAAACACTGAACGGACAGTGAGGAGCAATTTGCTGAATTTGACAAAAGAGTGTATGGGATTAAAATTGCCGACGGCACCTTTAAGTCTGGCACTAGATTTTGTCTGACTCTCTCGGAAATGGATTCTTAACACCATTCTGTCTTTCTGTGTGTGTGGCAGCGGAGAAGGCCAGCAGTGTTTACGGTGCCCCGGCACGCTGGGAGGATGGCGAGGCGTTGGGCTTGGCCAATCACGTGAGGCCTCAGACCAGGATCCGCCTCATACGCGCAGGAATAGCAAGGTGGTCCACACACACTTAGGGATGCCATTTCAAACATTCCTGCTCTCCTGAATCTCTTGCAAAACGATTCCTATAGAAAAGTATTGCAACTACCCTGATTTGAGGGTACTGACCAATGTTTTTTGTGGTCCTTGGTGTTGAAGGTTATGCAGTGATGGAGAAGAGGTCTCACTTTATCACACAATGGAAAACTCCCGTGTTTACCACAAAGAGGAGCTCAAGTTCTTTGAAATAAAACCAGAGGTGAGTAGTTCTGTGTTGGTCTTGTTTTTATGCTTACTAGGAATACAACATGACCGCCATTATCATAACAGTCTGACTGGAACTCTGACTGAACCATTTTACAGCACACAGATGCCATGGAGTTCCTGCTTCACTCATATCCCAAGTTTGTCACCGTTTCTAGTTTACCATGTGATACAACAGAGGAAAAGGTATAGATGATCAACAAATTACAATACAAATATTATTATTCAGCTGCAATTTAATCATAAAGTAAGCGGTAGCGTTAACTAACATTTATGATTGTTAATGATTGATAACTGATTGTTTGTTAATCTAAATTTAACAAATTAAATGGGCGACCGGGCCTTTTGCTCGGCAGCGGCACACTTATGGAACAGCCTCCCTGACCACCTAAGGGCAACGCAGACGCTGGACTCCTTTAAAGCTAGACTAAAAACATTTTTATTCAGGAAGGCATTTCTGGCCTTGTGTTAAATCGTATGTTAAAATGTTAAAAAGTTTTCTATTATGCTTATGTTCATTTTTATTTTATTGTATTATTATAGTTAGTTTTTAATATGTTGGCACTCTGAGATTCTTTTGAATGAAGAGTGCATTACAAATAAAATAAATTATTAAATTTATAAGCATCAACAAACCTTTTCTGTTCCCCAGCTGTCCCTGGCAGACCTGCTGTTTGAGAAGGGATTGATCCACACTGCAGAATCTCTGAAGTCAGAGTGACCTTTTTGGATGTACCCATCTAGGCTGATGTGCTCATAGTTCTGTGCTGACCAGAGCACAAAGTGACCTAAACAGTTCTCTGTGTTCTTGATATTCTTTACATTTTAGCTGTTTCAGTGGACGACATTTGTGAAGTTGCGTTTACACATTTAAAGAATGCAGTCAAAATAAAATCAAGTCATTCAAATGAGTTGTTTCAATTAATGTAGGACAAGGTTTTCTATTATAATAACAACATTTTATTGGTCAACATATCTAGGGAAGAAACAGCTTTTGAGGGGCCTCAATTTGAGGACGAAATCAAAATCCTTCCACACAGGGGTGATAAATATGGTCTTGCTTGCTGCATCACTTCCAGGTAACTTCCTCACCAGGCTTCAGTTCCCTACATTGTTTAGAAAGGATAATTAGACTCATTACCACTAGGCTGTTCAGATCTTTCAATGTCCTGACGCTATAACTTTTACACACTAAGCAGGGCTAAATTCACATCATACACATTCGGACTGGGCGTTTGTCGGAAAGGTCATGTCTTCCATGTAGCTACACAAGACGTCCCTTGATTGTGCCCAACTATACGTTAAATACAATAAAACATGTAAGATAACATGCAAGATGTAAACAGTGGGTGAAACGCGCAATGCTGGAGGAAGACATGTACACACCTGCTGTATAGAGCACTCTTATTCCTGAACGCTGTTAGTCTGTTGTCGTTCCACCTGTCCAGGTAAAGCCCCATGACTATGCCAAATGGCACCAGGGCCTGCATCCAATGCTCGCGCACAAGGGCTACGAAATTCACCATAACTCCTGAAATACAAATACATTAGCATGCCTTATTTCCGTCGTTGGGTTAACGTTAAGTTATGCCACTCGAAATTTAGCGTAGATCTGTACACTGGGTCAGCCAAATGACGTTAGCTAAAGCTAGCGAGTGTGACTTGAGGGTCCTTCAACAGTCTACAAGTTAAAACGGCACCGGCCAACGTCTTCAATGTTGTCATTATGAGAGTTATGCTTTCAAAATGATTATATGGTCACACAAATCAATACATTTCGTTTTATGTAATGCCAACTCGGACTTGCATTCTAATGTGCCTACTTGCTAGCATCGCAGCTTACTTCGACCTTGCCGGTATTTTGGCATGATTGTTAAATGTGAAGCTCATGTAGTGCACAATGTTTTTAAGGACAAAAAAATACACCGAGGATACAAAAATATGAAAAGAGGTGATAGTGGATTTCATTACCTTGGCCGTCTTCCGTCAAACTTGCTAGCAAGCTATGTTGGTTCAGAGTTCAGACCAGACGGTGTTTCTAGAGGAGGTCATTAGGCGATACCATGCTGTTACAATGTGGAGTCAGATTTAAAGTACACATTTATTTTTTTGTCATGAGAGCTAGACACATTATATTCATTACAACACTTGAATAAAATAGAAACCTGAAATTCACTGGTGTAAACTATAGTAAAATATAGCGAAAATTAAAGCATATGTTTAGAAGAGCCAAAACACCGACATGGTGTAGTCGAATAACCTTTCACCCTTACAGCGGCAAAAATGGCCGGCTTAGAAAGTGTGTTTGTGCGGTTCTTGAAACCCAAGTAAACCTAATTTTTTTGTCACAATGTCTATCATCCGACCAGTTATTATACCGTGATTTGCGAAAGCGAGCGATTATCTTTCTTGTATTACTGGTATGGCTCATTTATACCCAAGTTGGTTTAATAATCCAATATGCTCATGTTTATGTCCCTGATGTACAATAGCTAATGTTAGCTAGTGTTTGTTAGCGGTAGCGCGGTAGGATGGTTGCTGGCTTGATTTAATTTTAAGGATAATAGTACAGAAATAATTCCGATTTCCATGTGTTGTGTAAAAATCTGTGTTTACGAAAGCTCACAAACGTATGAAGTAAAAGGCAACGCCGTCAGTGAAAGAGCTGTCGATCTTACTTTTAGCCGACCGGCCAGCTAGTTTACTGAAATTGAACTTAAGGGTTCAATAATGTTTGACGGCTAGCTACTTCTCGCTATTTCAACAAATAATTAGGCACACTGCTAATCTTGTGTGAAATGCTACGCTACAGATCCGACCATTACTACTTTAACCTATGCTTTCACAGACATACCGATATTTAGGCTAAAACGACAAAGATGATGCATAACACGGTGGAAAGATGACCATCCTCACAAATCAGAGCATTGACAATATTTACTCTAATTTGGTATTGTTTCAGTGTATCAGTAAAGCAGCATGACGTCCATTATCAAGTTGACGGCCCTGTCGGGGGTCCAGGAGGAATCCGCACTCTGTTACCTACTACAGGTGGATGAGTTCCGCTTCCTGCTGGACTGCGGATGGGACGAGACCTTTTCCATGGAAACCATTGATATTTTGAAAAGGTACTGCAGTCCACCAGCTATACCGGTGGTCATGCCAACCACTACCTTATTGGGGGGGTTACCACAGAGGTAACAATATGATAGGCCTACTATCACGACATTTGGGCCACAATATGATATTGTGATTTTTTTTAACATTTTACAATACAGCAAGTATGTGATACATTGCGATATATTTCTCCCATATATTACGTTTCGTATACTGGGAGTCTCTGCAGACATCTTTGCGGGTTAAATTTGTTCTCGTCTCTGACTGCCTTTCCCAACACCAGAAAAACAAGGTCTTGAGCCATCTTGAGAACTTCAGAAGCAATGTTATCAGACCTGACATCAATACATAAATAAATACCTAGATACTTGGCGCAGCTATATCACAATAAACGTGTAGAAAAATATCTCTATATCTCTACACTGTATCGATTTTCCCTCCCACCTCTATTGCCTTTTGATGAACTTCTGATCTACCTTACCTTCATAATATAAGGATTTGCCAGTGGGATACTTTATAGATAATTGCATTAAAATGTATTGACATCTTTCTATGCACAGATCTAAAACAAACTAAATCATATGGACTCCTTATCCATAACCCATGTTTCTGTTCTGAAGGTATGTCCACCAGGTGGATGCTGTGCTCCTGTCCCATCCTGATCCCATCCATTTGGGGGCTTTGCCCTACGCCGTGGGGAAGCTTGGCCTCAACTGCACTATCTACGCCACCATCCCAGTCTACAAGATGGGCCAGATGTTCATGTATGACCTCTATCAGGTGAGGCTGGCAGGATCTGTTTTCTTTGACGAGCGGAAGTCTGGTAGATTGTATATAGATAACTAATGTACTAATAACTAAAATAATAACTCGTCACTAATTTGTTGTCCCTCTGTGCAGTCTCGTCACAACACAGAGGACTTCAATCTCTTCACGTTGGATGACGTGGACTCGGCGTTTGACAAAATCCAGCAGTTGAAGTACTCGCAGATCGTCAATCTGAAAGGTACGACACCACTTCACCCCGGACACTACTCAAAAACAATCCACAGAATTCTCTACATCCAGCTTAATGTTGTTGCAGCTGTATGCTTTTTCATTATCAACAGATATCAGAAAGCTGTTCATTGTAATGATGCAAGTCAGCCTGTAGGGCAGTCAGTCAGTTTTCATGTATTAAAAAAATCCAAAAGGAATAATGAGAGGTGTGAATAAAAGAAAATAGAGTTTATCTACAATTAATGCACATGCCTTTTCAAATGATGCCAACCTCTTCTTTCCGCTTGCTCTGACAGGGAAAGGCCACGGCTTGTCCATCACCCCACTGCCGGCTGGCCACATGATTGGCGGAACTATCTGGAAGATTGTGAAGGATGGGGAAGAGGAGATTGTTTATGCTGTGGATTTCAACCACAAGAGGGAGATGTGAGTGAAGTTAACGATTCTTGGCTATGATGCTGTTGATTTGGGATTAAAGTTGTCAGGGGTTTATTTTCGAGTGCCACTGAAACAGAGGTGTGGACTAAGCCTGTGTCACCAGGAGTGTCATCCAAGCACATTCAAGCATCTAACATAGATGATTACTTTGTTGGTGGGGACGGTTGGCGATTCAGCATGATTCTGCATGGTGGTGTTTTTCAAATCGGATTGTCCTCACAATCAGCTGGTTGTAAAGGGTTGTATGGGATAAATATCCTTGAATTGTAACTTTGCCCTGATTATTGACTAACTTTCTTGCATGGAGTACATATGATCTTGTCATTTCAATGATACATACGACCATGTTATGTTGTCGAATGTTTTGACTAACTTCTATTGGTTTTGAGTGTCCAGTAAGTGCTGCATCCCGATTCTGTACCCCACTGTTATGATTCATGTGATGTCCTGTGTGTAGTTGTACTGTATTTGATGTGATTGTCCTCTGTGTCCCTGTAGTCATTTGAATGGCTGCTCACTGGAGATGGTGAGCCGTCCTTCTCTGCTCATCACTGACTCCTTCAACGCCACCTACGTACAGCCACGACGCAAACAGCGGGACGAGCAGCTTCTCAGTAAGACTACATTACCCACCATGCTTCATTGCTGGTAGACAACACTTAGGCCCAATGTTATATTTTACACATCCGCAAGGTTTAGTTAGGATCCAAATGACGTTAATTCGTCATCAGAGGGTTTACGCGTGGCTCTGTGTGTTTGTCCTTGTACCCTACAATTTGTTGCGACCGCACAAACTTGTCCGCACGGCCACTACGCTCCAAGGGCACCAACTGCGAAACTGCGAAGCGGACTATAAAGTGTAGCGAGAACAACTACGCATCCGTGGTGTCCACAACTGTCCGTGTACGCTTCCGCAAGCGATTATAATTATGGCCTTACTTAGGTTTCAATCACAAATGATAAACAAAGGATGCAGAACAAAGATTATCCAGAAATCCTAGTAAAATCCAATGGTCCTACGATGAAGGATACCATTGCTGACTTTAGTTTATTTACTTTGTTGGGTTCAGAATGTAAGCCGATAAAAAAACCCAGACAGGCAAACCTTTCACTGCTTCTATCCTGTACTCCATCCCCCAAAATACAGCCATTGTCATGGGAACACTACGTGCTGACGGGAACGTGCTGATCGCCGTGGATACGGCCGGGCGAGTGCTGGAGCTGGCTCAGCTGCTGGACCAAATCTGGAGGACCAAAGACTCTGGGCTTGGGGTCTACTCCCTCGCCCTGCTCAACAACGTCAGCTATAATGTGGTGGAGTTCTCCAAGTCCCAGGTGAGGGCCACATCCTGTTGCCCCTCATCATATCTGGTGGAGATTCTAGAAACTTCTTGTTTATGACATATGAGTAGGTTTGGAATATTCTTTGCAAGGTATCAGGTCTTGTAGTGCAGATGTCTTTAAGTTTTTTAGGCCTGTCTTTGCACTCGGACTCTCAAACTCTGTTTGCTACTTTGACACTTAAGTGAGATTTTGTTTATTAAACAAAGGCCGGTGAATGGAACAGAAGAAGCCTAAGCCTCTTTCACATGCACTGCCTACATTTGTCGATATCATTGAAAGATCAGTATTTGTTGTGTGATAATTGTGTCCATAGTGACCACAAGCCAACAGTAATAAATGCTGAATGATTTAATTAATTAATCAGTTGAAAGAAAACGTGTGGCAGTATAATGAGTGGGAGGGTAACGTTACCTGTTTGTGGCAATCGCAGAAAAGTACTCACTGGTCCATCCTCTCCTCTCATCCCCACCAGGTGGAGTGGATGAGCGACAAGCTGATGCGCTGCTTCGAGGACAAGCGCAACAACCCCTTCCAGTTCCGTCACCTCTCGCTGTGCCACAGCCTGGCCGACCTGGCGCGCGTGCCCAGCCCCAAGGTGGTGCTGTGCAGCCAGCCGGACCTGGAGTCGGGCTTCTCGCGTGAGCTCTTCCTCCAGTGGTGCACCGAGGCCAAGAACTCAATCATCCTCACTTACCGCACCTCCCCCGGCACACTGGCCCGCTACCTCATCGACAACCCTGGCGAGAAGATGCTGGACCTGGAGGTGCGCGCGTGTGTGTGTGTGTTTTGTAAATGTGCAGGGGTGGGAAAAGGGATGGAGCATATGAGCAAAAGAAACATGGGTATGACAACCCAGAAGAAACTATTTGAAGGTTTGGGGTGAGGGGGATTGAAAGAGAGCATGAGTTAAAGTGAAAAGAGAATATGCAGAGAAAAAGTAGTCGATGGGCTCAGGTGGCCCTGTGGTGCATGGCTTTAAAGTGTGGCAAACAGGAATGCTGAGCAGAGGAAGAAGCGGAGGATAAAGCCAGTGGGGGGGATGGGGGGAGAGAGGAAGAGAGCAAAAAGTCTGTAGATAGGATTAACTTGCCCTGGGCAGAGAAAGAGAATAAATGCTAGAGAAAGACAGAGAGAAAGAGAGGGAGAGGGAGAGGGAGAGAGAGAGACACACCCAGATCCCAAGTTTAGCTGAGGTGTGAGGTAAACTTCAGTCCTCGGCTGCAGGTAGATTTGCGCTCAGGCCTCGTGGTCTCAGAGGGATTGGCTGGCATTTGCACAGATGCAGACCGGGCTCCCAGAAACCAAGGCAGAGAGAATCTGGGCCGGGCAGATAACGGGATGAGATTTCAGGCCCCTAAACAGACTTCACTGCCGGGCAAAGTCAGGGCTATGGCCCTGTGAGTTTTGAACCAGGAATGACTCGGCTAGTTTTGAAGCTTTCTAGAATATACCACAGTGAAGGTTCTGTCAGAGGAGGGTCCTCAATGATGTTCAGTGTTTACATTTCAGTTTTTGGTTTTGTAAAACGTCTTTTCATAGTTTTGGTGTAAATATTTCTTAAGGCTGCAGCAACTGGAAGTTATGACGGCGTGTAGCATATCCTGAGAAAGTACTCACAGAAAATACATTTGATAGATGTATATGAAGGTTTCTGTGTGTGTATATGTGACTGTGGCTTTGTTCTTTTGTGTGTGTGTGTGTATGTTCAGGTGAGGAAGCGTATGAAGCTGGAGGGGAAGGAGCTGGATGAGTATTTGGAGAAGGAAAAGACGAAGAAAGAGGCTGCCAAAAAGCTTGAGCAGGCGAAAGAGTAAGTCTGCTTTTATTTAACAGTTTGGGGTGCGGAAATACAAGTGCTGCACAAGTGCAGAAAATTAGCAGGTTGGTTAGAATGTGCCACCTCACTTTGATTTATATGGTTTATATGGTTGAAGGCTTGTAAGGCATGAGTGAGTGCGTGTGTATCTGGCTGGCTGGCTCTGTATGAAGGCAATATTGTCCATGTGAAATACAGACATCTTACTGACCTGTGACTGGGTTACCTGCTAAGCCTTTAGCAGCCTTTAGAGGTGTTATCTGTGTGTTTATTGGGGTGGGTGTGTGTGTGTACAACAGGGTGGACGTTGACTCGAGCGATGAGAGCGACATGGAGGATGACTTGGAGCAGCCTGCGGTGGTGAAGAGCAAACACCACGACCTGATGATGAAGGGCGAGGGCGCCCGCAAGGGAAGCTTCTTCAAGCAGGCCAAGAAGTCCTATCCCATGTTCCCCACCCACGAGGAGCGCATCAAGTGGGACGAGTACGGAGAGATCATCAGGTGTGTGTGTGTGTGTGTCTGTGTGTGTGTGTGTGTCAGGTAAGCACATGAAATTGGAACAGTAGTTAGATTCGTGTGTTTGTGTGACCAAATGTGTATGAGTACATCCATAGGGGGGGGAGGACAGCCAATCAGATCAAGTACATGTAATTTATGTGTGTTTGTATGCTAGATTTGTGAGTCTCAGCAGTCATCATGGCGTATTAACATGACTTAAACTACTTGGAATTAGGGGAGATTGTCATGTTTGTGTGCTAAATCAATCTGAGTTAAGTGCCGTGAGCCTTGTGTTATTCTCAGTTAATCTGAATATGGACGGATCAGTATGAGTGTAGTAGTTTGCAGTGATCGTTAAATGTATTATTGTGGCTCTTGGCCTTTCCCTCTGCGAGTGTGAGCAATCTATGGGATTATCGGAGTCATCTTTTGCATTATCCAAAGCCGTGACTTTGATCAGGTAATTGTTGCAAACAGAGTACTGAGTGCTGCAGTTCACAAACTACTGAGCTGTCCAATCCACTGGGTTTGGCTGCTGGAGGTTTTTTAATTTGTATTCATTTTTTGGAAACGATACACCTGCAGCCTTAAAACACTAGCACTCATCCATTTTCTTGACAAGACACAGCTTCCTTGATGTAAAGAGGCTATGCTCACCTGTGTCCCACTTACGCAAAAGCTGTGTGTCTGTGTAATGGTTTCTCTGGCCGACTATGCCTGTGTTGCATAATTGTGTGTGTGTGTGTTTTGTCTTAACAACTTGCCTGGTTGTGTGTCTGTGTGTGTGTGTGTGTGTGTGTGTGTGTGTGTTTGTGTGACCTCCAGGCCTGAGGATTTCCTGGTGCCTGAGCTGCAGGCCACTGAGGAGGAGAAGAGTAAGCTGGATATGGGCCTGGCCAACGGGGACGAGCCCATGGACCAGGACCTGTCCGACGTGCCCACCAAGTGCACCTCCAGCATGGAGACCCTAGAGATCAAGTGAGTTCTGCGCTCTATGGATTACAATTGTCATAAGACCTCTAGGTTCCATACACACCTTCTTTCCCTGTTTTTTGACATGTACCCCTGTAAAACCTTATTTTCTTTTTGGTTTTTCTTTCTTACTGCTGTTATTATATACACACCCATATAAATAAATGTATACCAACCAAAACTAAGCAACCAAAGCACTGATTCCGGAGCGTGGAACTGTTGAGTTCTAGGCCCATCACACGCAATGAGACTGCAGGTCTCAGGTGAAGGCCGCTATTTCTCTGAATATGTTACATAAGTGCCATTATGGTAATATGAGTGGGTGTGTGACTGTATGTTAGAATTAATTTGATAGAAAATCTCTTTAAACACGGGTAGATTATACAGATTAGTGAAAAGCAGACCGGTGTCTTATTGTCTTTGGGCTTTCATTTGATTTTTTTAATACATATTTATTGTTTAAGGAATTTTAATACAGCAAAGCCGGCATGTCGTCCGTATGCCGTGGTTATGAATACAAAATACAGCATCAGAGACTCACATTAGATGGAAAATTATGATTATGTATGTATGTATGTATGTATGTATGTATGTATGTATGTATATAAAGATAAGGTCAGAAGTTTACATTCACTTACATTTAAGGCATTAAAACTTCAACTTCAACTCACTTCAGAGACTTCATGTCACCATAAATGTCTTTTAGCCAGTCAGTTCAGATGTCTACTTTGCCCAGAACAAAAGGAATTTTCCCCGCAGTGGATCAGAGACATATTTATTTCACTTTTAATTCACCGAATTTGGGTGGGTCAAAAGTTTACATACACCAAATTCACTGCCTCTTTAAACAGCCCGGAAGCTTCCTAAAACCAATGTCCGACGTATAGAATATATATGTGTGTGTGTGTGTGTGTGTGTGTGTGTGTGTGTGTGTGTGTGTAGATTATGTATGTACATTTTTAGTGCAAAATCAATGAATGTCCTGTGTTGTGTCCTTCAGAGCGCGCGTGACTTACATCGACTATGAGGGTCGCTCGGACGGCGACTCCATCAAGAAGATCATCAACCAGATGAAGCCGCGGCAGCTGGTGATCGTCAACGGGCCCCCTGACGCCAGCCAGGATCTGTCAGAGTCCTGCAAGGCCTTCAGCGGCAAGGACATCAAGGTGTACACGCCCAAGCTGCAGGAGACGGTGGATGCCACCAGCGAGACACACATCTACCAAGTACGTGGTGCTGGTGTCATGACTTTGGACATGAAAGATTTAGCATTAGTAAATATATAATAACCAAGGTTATACAGGTGTATACAGGTGTTTTTTTTGAAGAAGCACCTAAAACCCACAAATGTTGACCAAGGTACTTATATAGGTAGTGTATAATACAGACATAATAACATATAATATATATTTTCTTATAAAATAACATTAAAACCACGAATTAAGGAAGAATAGTATATTGGTGAAATAAGCAAAAAAAAATAAAAAATCCAACAGTACCACTAACTCTAACACCATTCTAAGCCATTAAGATGTACATATATCCAGTGACTGATTCTGACCTTTAAATTAATTAAGGATTTTTTCGGGCGCAGAGACATTAACAGAGCTCAGGAACAGACATTTGGGAATGGGGTGGATTATGTCTACAGTGTTGGAATTAAGGCTTCAGTCTTTAGTAGGGGGTACGACTATAGGGTCTATATATGTTAAGTGTGGGGTCTAAGGCCAGGGATGTGTTTTAACCCGTTGGCTCTGCCCCTAACCACTAACCCTAATGCCAGCACTCTAATCCTGCCACCCACATGCAGCCGCACAACCAGCTTAAATCTGAATACCCACCAACCACACACAGGCCCAGACCTCGGACCTCTGACCTCTGTTACATCACTCCCTCAGAGGGGCTTAAAGCCATAGTCAGGCACATTGGCTGAAGTTGACTGATTTGAAACACACAGCGGCCACAAAAACACCACCCCTGCCCCGAAACGTCCTCCCTGTGCACGCGGATAGACGTTCTGCCTGGGTTTGGGCACATCACAAACACGTCCTGATTGGTTTCATTTCCATTCAGTGAATTCTTTTCACATGTCTCTCTCTCTCTCTTTCTCTTTCTATCTCTCTCCCTACAATCCCTCTATTACAGAACACGTGGAGTTGTTCCCCAAGCCTCCATTACACCATTGTTACACTGTATTAATGCAGACCTCAATGTGAGAGCTCTGTGACGTATTGAAAATGGGTTGTGAATTGGTGTTATTGCCCGTCCCTCTGAGTCTCCTTAAGGACTCACAGGCATCTTGTGAACATTCTCTCTGGGAGTATGTGTTAGTGCTGCCCCAGTGTGGAGCACAGAGGGCCTTTGTTGCAGCACAAGCACCTGACCAGGGTTTGGTTTGTTTATGTTTTATTTATGCAAAAGGCAGCCAGTTGCTCAGCCATGGCGTTCTATCTTCATTTTATCATCCCTTTTTTTCTCTCACATTATCTCTGGCTCTTTATCTCTCTCCCCATCTCCCTCATCCTTTTCTCCTCTTTTTTTATTCTTTTCTGGGTTTTCTCTACCTTCTTCTCTCTTTCCTTTTCTCCCTTATCAATTATCTCCCCCCCCCCCCCATCTCCTCTCTTTCTCTTTCTTTCATCCCTTTTGTCATTTCTCTACGTTCTTATCTGCCTTTTTCCATTCCTCCCTAACTGTGTTCTCCTCCTCCGCTTCTCTGCCCTCAGGTGCGTCTCAAGGACTCCCTGGTAAGCTCGCTGCAGTTCTGCCGCGCACGGGACACGGAGCTGGCCTGGGTGGACGGCGTGCTGGACATGCGGGTGACGCTGGTGGATACGGGCGTGCTGCCCGAGGAAGGAGGTGGCACCGCCACCGCCGCTGCCGCAGGCACAGAGGAGGGCGTGGAGGATGGCGAGTTGGTCGCCATGGAGACGGAGGCGGCGGGGGTGGGGGCCATGGTGATTGGGGTGGGCGGGTCAAGCGAGGCAGCGCAGCAGCGGGCCATGAAGTCGCTGTTCGGCGAGGACGAGAAGGAGGCCGGCGAGGAGAGCGACGTCATCCCCACCCTGGAGCCGCTGTCGACCAACGAGGTGAGATAGGGGAGAGAAGGATAACGGCAGGACAACGAGGTGATGGAAAACAGAGGGGAGGAGGCAGATGAGTGAGTGATGAAGAGGGAGAGAGAGAGAGAGAGAGGGGGGATAAATGGGTGGAGCAAAAAAAAGTTGGAGAAGAAAAAGCAAGGGTCGGAGGGAGAGAAAGAAAGAGATGAAGGGGGATGCAGAATTAGGGGTTAACGCGGGAAAGGAAGAGGAGGGAGAACTGAAAAGAAAGAAGGGAAAGAGAAGGAGAGAGGGACAGGGGCTGAAGGCATAGAGGGGAAATGGCTGGAGAGAGGGATGAAGTATGAGTGGGCTGTGTCCATGACATAAGCAAGAGAGAGATGGGATGGGGGTAGGGATAGGGAGAGGGGGTGTCTTGTCCTCAGAACTGCTGTTATGACAGAGGTGAGATCTTGCTCCCGGATATAGCATGACAGAGTTCACTCTGTCAGAGAGAGGGAGAGAGAGAGGGAGAGAGAGAGAGAGAGATGAGTGATGAGTGATGCATGGAGGCAGAAAGAAAAAGATGAAGAGAAAAAGAGAGAGTGAGAGAGTAACAAACAAAAAGCTAAACAGAATTAAAGAGGCAGATGGAAAGAGAAAGGGGGCTGAGGGAGGGAAAAAGAGAGAGAGAGAGAGAGAGAGAGAGAGCGCACAATAAAAAGCTCGGGTTGGAGAGAAAGAGAGAGAGATGAGAGAAAAGAGAGATGACCGAGAGAGAGATGACCTGATCTTATCACAAGAGGTGAACAAGGGCTGCAGCTCCTGGCCCCAGGATGAGAGAGATCCAGTGGAGAGAGTTTGCACTAGGACAACAGAGGAGAGAACTATAGAATGGGATGGAGGGAGACAGACACAGAGGGAGAGAGATGGAGGGATGGGGGGGAGGGAGAAATGCTGACTAGAGAGGAGCAGAGCAGAAAAGAGAGGGGGAGAGAGAGAAAGAGAGAGAGAGGGAGAGAGGCTGCTTCATGACGCCAGAGCTCAGTGATTCACAGATGTGAACAATGGTCACAGCTCCCAAAAAAAAAAGCGGAGCCCTGCACCCCTCTGTAGAGGTGACTCCAGGGTCAGAGTGTAGTCGGGAGCTGCGTGCCTCTGCGCTCGAGTTCTCACTGGTTTAAATCCATCCTTCTCATCAAAGATTATGACCCCTATCTATGACCATTATAACACATGTATTTCTGTGGCGTATCACTGAGAACCATCAGTTAAACATCATGTCTTTTTAATACGTCACTATTTGTGCCAGTGAACACAGCAGCGATCATTGAGATGATCTAATATCCAAAATATAATATCCATTAAACAGCATTTAAAACCCCAATGTGTACATTCCATTTTGAATCAATTTGTTTATTGTAATCAATCAAGTGAAGACAGTATTAGTTGAGTTACAGTTCAGCACTGTACTACCGCACTCTTAAAGGTACGGTACCCAGTTTTGAGCCGTATAAGCTCCATTTAAAAACATCATGATGTGACATTATAAAGCACTCCTCTAAGCTCTGAGTCGTTCTTCCATCTCCTGCAGATTCCAGGGCACCAGTCCGTGTTCATCAACGAGCCGCGGCTGTCCGACTTCAAGCAGGTGCTCATCAGGGAGGGGGTACAAGCTGAGTTTGTGGGAGGAGTGCTGGTCTGCAACAACCTGGTGGCCGTCAGGAGGGTAAGCGTGTGTTTCATCAGCCCTGCTAGTAGAGCGCGGGGGGGGGGGGGCTCCGTTCTCTCGGGCTCTCGGTTCTACGTACTTAACTTATAGCAGTTTACATTTTTCCAGGCAGACGAAAAGCAACTTGATAAATTAATGTTTTGGAGTTTGAGGTGAAATGAGCGCTGTCTGAGGCTCTCAGTAGTCCTGACATGAGCTCTTCCTGAGAGTCGTACACTCTGAACTGTGTTCACTCTTAGCTGAGTTTTTGCTGAGGGCCATAGCTGACCTCCCCGTGCCGTTTCCCCCTCTCTCTCTGTCTCTCTCTCTCTCTCTCTCTCTCTCTCTCTCTCTCCCACTCTCCCCCTCTCCTTCTCTCTCTCTCTCTCGCCCCCCCTCTGTCTGTGTGTGTGTGTGTGTGTGTGTGTGTGTGTGTGTGTGTGTGTGTGTGTGTGTGTGTGTGTGTGTGTGTGTGTGTGTGTGTGTGTGTGTGTGTCGGCAGTAGCCCAGAACCCACAGCACTCCCTACAGACACAGAGGTGCCCTGCAGGGTTTCACGTCGTACACCTAACCTTCTGTGCTTTCTGTTTCTTTTTCTTTCTTTCTTTATTATATTCTCTCCTTTAGTCTGTTCCATCTCTTCCCATTTATCTTTGCTTTGCCCTCACTCCACCCCAATTCTCTCTTTCTCCCTCTCTCTCTTTCTCCCTCTCTCTCTCTCTCTGTTACGCTGCCATATTTTCTCCCTGTTTACTTTGTCTTTCTCTGCTCTGTGTGTCCTCACTGTTACTAACCCCCCCCCCCCCCCCCTTCTCTCTCTGTTTCAGACGGAGGCAGGTAGGATCTGTTTGGAGGGCATTCAGTGTGAAGACTACTATAAGATACGGGAGCTGCTGTATCAGCAGTATGCTGTGGTCTAGCAGGGCTGCCAGCATAGGATCCGTATGCAACTCAAACACCTCTCTCTTTCAGTCACACACACACACACACACACACACACACACACACACACACACACACATACAAACATGGGACTACATGTACCCCTTAGTATGCATATGCACACACACACACACACACACACACACACACACAAATGCACTAATTTACACACAAACAGATGCTGATAGTCATGTACACAAACATGGACTTTCATATGAACTTCAACATACAAATACTGAAACGCATAAACACACACACGCACTCGCACACACAGAGTTCTCCATGGCTGTAGGCAGCTGCAGCTGTTTCTACAGCTCTGCCGTGTAAGAGGTGTCGGTTTTTTTTTTGAAGGGGGGTGGGGTGGGGTGGGGGGAAGTATTTTTGTTATTTTGTTTCTTCTGTATTTTTGGACGTTTTCCTGGCAGCACGAAGCAGATGCTCTCCTGGACTGACCCCTCTCTCTGCTGAGGCCGCATGGCCCATGAGAAACACTTCCTGCTGTACGCATCACTTCCTCTGGACTCTGTGGACGAGCTCTGGTCAAGTGCAAAAGAAGGGGACCACGATGATGATGGTTTTATTTTTGCTTACATAAAAACTGTCTTCTGTTTTGGACCAGCTGAATACTGTGTGTTTATTTTGTGTATCACGTCTTTCGTGTGTGTGTGTGTGTGTGTGTGTGTGTGTGTGTGTGTGTGTGTGTGTGTGTGTGTGTGTGTGTGTGTGTGTGTGTGTGTGGGTTTGTATTCCCAGTTGTATTCTCTGTGTGTCCTCACCAGTGGTGTGTGTGTGTTGTTTCCGGGTTCTGATGGAGTTTTCGAAGTGTGTGAATATAGAGATATGTTTCTCAGTGTGTGTGTCTGTAGATTTGTATTCCCAGTTGTATTCTCTGTGGGTACGTCTTCACCAGTGGTGTGTGTGTTGTTTCTGGTTTCTGATGGAGTTTTCGCAGTGTGTGTGTGTGTGTGTGTGTGCGTGCGTGCGTGCGTGCGTGCGTGCGTGCGTGCGTGCGTGCGTGCGTGCGTGCGTGCGTGCGTGCGCGCGCGGGAGAGACTGCTGGTGGTACTCGGAGCATATGCTGGCACCAGATGGAGACATTTTCTCCCTGCCTAATAGATCAGGGGGTTGGTGTCAGAATCACAGTTAGAATTTTCTGTGGCTAAAAGCGTAGCATGTGGCTTAATGAGATTGACATTGGAGACACACACTCACTCACACACACTTATGATTCACTAAAGTATCAACTCCATCCAATATATGTACCTTTATACTCGTTTTATATGTTATGCACTTTTTTCCATAAACCAGTACCACCAAGCTTATGGAAAGAAAACCTCCAGCAGTTATACGAGACATGCATCACTGTATGTCTCAGTGCAGGATCATGTCACGCCCTTCCCCAAGCCCGCTTTCATGTCCTCTCCTTGTTTCTTCCCTTGGCCCAGAAGGCTGCCCCAGTGACTCTAGTGTTTCCTAATAGCAGACACCACTCTGTGCACTCACCCCATTCAGGTTAGATGCTCTTCATCATCATCTTCCTCTTCATGAGCCAGTGGCTGCACTGATGATGTTGCTGCATTGCTTCGTTTGGTTTTAAGGACGAGAGGGATGAGAAGGCTCAGCCTCCATAGCTCTTTCTTTCTGCCTGCCTGCCCTCGCTCTGCTCAGAGCTGCACTCCCATGGTGTTACCTACCAGCAATGTGTAGGAGTAATGGCCGCCTATGATATAAAAAGAAAATAGCCTTTCAGCGCCCAGTAGGTAGTAAGACAGTGTTTTTTGTAGTGCTGCACAGCCAGAGTGGAGGTTGGGGTGTGTGTGTGTGTGTGTGTGTGTGTGTGTGTGTGTGTGTGTGTGTGTGTGTGTGTTTGTGTGTGTCTTTGCTCCGCATTGTCCGTTGCAGTTCATTGCCCTGGTAGTGTTGTGTGAAATCCATAGAGGCCTACTGTTGCTTAGTGTCAGCTGTGTGTGTGTGTGTGTGTGTGTGTGTGTGTGTGTGTGTGTGTGTGTGTGTGTGTGTGTGTGTGTGTGTGTGTGTGTGTGTGTGTATGTATATAAAGGGAGTTGCTACCTCCCCATGCTCTGAATTCCAAAGACTCCCACTGACATCACCTGCTGCAGCCAGACCTGCACCACTCGCCACACTTGACCAATCAGAATAGAGGTAGGTTTACATTGATCGCCGTAGCGATCACTGAGTGTGGTCCCACTGGAGACCACACAGGGAATACTCTGATGCCAACGCACGGAGGGAGGGATGGCTGGATGGAAAGACAGCTCTGAAGCTCTGAAGAGCCTTTTACTTCTGTGCCTCTTTTTGTCATTTAGTTGCGTAATGTCGCTGTGCACTTTACAATCATTAAAGTTTAAATGCCTTTTTTATAATCCATGGTAGCAGCCCAAAAAAAAAAAATATAGAAGCAGTTTTTGTCTCTGTAAACCTCAGTAACTGTAACCCACTGACAACGAGAGAGAGAGAGAGAGCACGGATGGGAGAGGACGGAGTGAGCGAAAGAGTAGGGATGAGGATGAAAGAGGGAGAAATAGGGATGGAGTGAGTGAAACAGAAAGAGAGGAGAGAGAGAGAGCGAGAGACTCCATTGTGCCGCGGGGCAATGCCAGCCCTGCCTAGTCACCAGCTTTTCATTTTGATAATTGACCGTTGGGGCCAGAAGCATCCATCAGCTAATCCTCTTACCTTTTCTAATGCTGACTGTGTCACTGAGGCCCCTGCACTAATGTAACGACCCACTAAGCTGAGATGCCAGCAGGACGTGGGCACAGTCTGCACCGTCCGTCACAGCGCTCCTTACTGGCCAGGGGGGCATTTCCCAAACCTGTGACTGAGCAACTTCATTACATCATAGAGCAATTTCATACATACATACATAGATATATGTACACATGTATATATAGTGATTGAGCAACTTCATATATATATATATATATATATATATGTGTGTTTGTGTATATGTATATTTATTGGTGTGTGTTTATATGTTTGTGTGTATATATGGGTGTGTGTGTATGTACAGTCATGGACAAAAATATTGGCACCCCTGCACTTCTGTCAGGTAATGTTCCATTTCTCCCAGAAAATTGTTGCAATTGCTGCAGACACAGGGTACAACAGTGTCAGCTCGCACTATCCGTCGCCATTTGAAATAAAATGGGATGCTATGGTAGGAGACCCAGGAGGACCCCACTGCTGGCACAGAGACATAAAAAAGCCAGACTGTAGTTTGACAAAACTTTCCTGGGGAAGCCAAAATCATTCTGGGAGAACGCCCTGTGGACAGATGAGACCAAAGTAGACCTTTTTGGTAAAGCAGTTTACAGAAAACTAAATAAAGCCTTCAAAGAAAAGAACACGGTCCCTACAGTCAAACATGGTGGAGGTGGACCGATATTCTGGGGTTGCTTTGCTGCTTCTGGAACCCGATGCCTTGACTGTGTGCATGGCATCAGGAAATCTGAGGACTACCAAATCATTTTTTGTCGTGATGTAGGGCTCAGTGTCAGAAAGCTGGGTCTCCGTCAGAGAACATGGGTCTTGCAGCAGGACAATGACCCATAGCACACTACAAAAAGCACCCAGAAATGGTTAAGACAAAGCACTGGAGAGTTCTGAAGTGGCCGAGATGAGTCTAGATCTTAATCCCATAGCACACCTGTGGCATGATTTCAAAACAGCAGTTGGGAGAAGGCACCCTTCAAATGTGAGAGACCTGGAGCAGTTGGCAAAAGAAGAGTGGTCCAAAATTCCAGTAGAGAGGAGTAAGACACTTATTTATGGTAACAGGAAGCAATTGATTTCAGTTATTTTTTCCAAAGGGTGTGCTATCAAATATTAAGTTGAGGGTGCCAATAATTTTGTCCAGTCCACTTTAGGAGATTTGTGTGGAATCATGTCAGATTTGGCTTTTCTTCTCTGCTTTTTTGGGTTGTTCCAATCCAAACAATAGAAATCAACATGTGAATACCAAAGCATTTGTAATTGCAACAATTTTCTGTGGTACATTATCTGACAGAAGTGCAGGGGTACCAATATTTGTGTCCTGTATACATATTTACCACTGTTCCCTCTGAAATTACTTAATATTGTCCAGACTTGAGCTGCTTTCTGTTTGCTTGAGCTCAGTTTGCCTGGGAGTGTTTCAGTAACATCCTCTGACAGGCCTCAGGGCATCATCCACAGTCCAGAAGGCAAGAACACACTGCACCGAGCAAGAGCCATTTAATGCATCAGTGGGCCCTCAGGATCCTGGGTGCAGTGCAAGAGTTGGTATCAGCAGTTTAAGAATTGTTCTGTTCACTTTTTGTAAAAGTGGTTATTTTTCTTCTGAATAGTTTTCTCTTAGGAAAAAAAACATGGTGAACAAGCTGTTGTGTGTTTTCACATTGCTAAATAAGATTCGATTCACATTGCTAGATAAACGTGCGTATTTGTAAGTGTGTGTGTGTGTGTTTGTCTGCATGCAGGTCTGTGTTTAGAAGTGGTAAATGTGTGTGTGTATACATTTGTATTTCTCTTGAAGGACCACTGTGAACAAGCTGTTTTCACACTGCTAAATGAGATTCCCCTTGGCCCCCGCTGACTGAGACTGAGCTCTAGAAGGAGAGTCACCGCATGCAGAGTGGGATGGAAACCCCTCCGCCACAGGCACCAATCCTCTTTGCCTCCTACGCTACTCTCTCTCTCTCTCTCTCTCTCTCTCTTCTCTTTTCTCTCTTCTCTCTCTCTCTCTCTTCTCTCTCTCCTCTCTCTCTCTTCTCTCCATTCATCACATCACACATGTCTCTCTTGCTTGCTCTCTTTTATGCATCCTCTCACTCACTCCTCTCTCATTTTCCATGTTGTCCCTCTCTCACTTCCCGTTTGTTTATGTATCCTGTGTCTCTATTTGGTTGCTCTTTCATATATTCATGCGGTGAGGTGGGGTAATCCCATGTCCTGCTCACCGTGTCAATCCCAACAAGAGTATTTGGTTCACACCCACCCACCCACTACACACACACACACGCACACGCACACACACACACACACACACACACACACACACACACACACACACACACACACACACACACACAAGCACAAAAACGCACACAGATGTTAGCTGCTGAACCATGCTCTCCCCCTCGCTTTCTTCTCTGTTCTCCTTCACACCCACTTCTTTCTCTTGTTCTCTTTCCCTTTTGTATCTCCCTCCTTCTTTTGCTCTTTGGCTTGCCATCATTACCTCTGTTTTTCAATTCTTTCTCCCTCTCGTTCCCTCTCTCTCATATTCTCTCTCTCTCTCTCTCTCTCTCTCTCTCTTTCTCTCTCTCTTTCTCTCTGTCTGTAGCCTATGCTTTCTAGTTGATGATATTGTTAGGGTTCACTGCTGTTTGGGGGGCAGGACAGGTTGTTGTGTGAAGTTGGAGAGGATGGACAAGTAGCTTGTATAATGTGACACAAAGGCTTGAGAGCCTGTATTGCTGGCTTCTTTTTGAATCTGAGGATTTGATTGGCTGTCTCTGTTGGATGTTCTAATGTCTTATAATTAAAATATAAACTATAAATTGCCCAGTAATTAAAGGTTTTGAATACTGGTTCAATAAACAAGTTTTTATAACTCTCTCTCTCAGCCCACCCCTCCCCTGAATTACACCATTACCAGTGTGATCCTCTTACGCAACAGAGAACTTCTCGGCAGACTGCGATGTGGTGCACTTAAATCCAAAACAACTGTCTGTCCCCCCCCCCCCCCATACAGACACACACAGCCCATAAACACAGGAACCAGATTGCTACTCAAATCAAAATCAAATCAAACTTTATTTGTACGGCGCATTTCATACAAGGAAGTAACACAATGCGCCTCACAGTAGGAAAGAAAAGGGGGGGGGGGGGGGGTTACACTTGTATAAAACACACAGATTTTCAAGAGATAAATGAATAAAATAAAATAAACGTACTAACCGCACTGCCACCGTAAAGGACTACTCAGCACGGTCATCGTCAAACTAAGCTGCTGGGGGGGGGGGGGGGGGGTTACAAACACTTGTAAAGAGACACAGATAAGTAAATAAATAAATAAATGTTACATTAATGTTAAATAAATACATTTTACAAGTTACAAATCACTTATAAAAAGACACAGATTTTGCCAGAGATAAATGAACAGGAAATTACGTACTAACCGCACTGGCACCATAAAGGACTGCTCAGCACAGTTATCGTCAAACTAAGAGACAGCTGCTGGGGGGGGGGGGTACAAATACTTGAAAAGAGACAGAAATAAGTAAATAAATAAATGTTCCATAAATGTTAAATACATTTTACAGTGAGTGATAAGCGAGATCAAAGAGGTATGTCTTAAGTGCATGTTTAAAGGTTTCAACCGTTTCGGCCATTCTTAGGTATTCTGGCAGAGTGTTCCAAAGGTTGGGGGCATAGAAACTAAAAGCTGCTTCCCCATGTCTCTTTGTCCTGGCTTTTGGAACTGTTAGAAGTTCAGTGCCGGAGGACCTCAGGGATCTACTGGGTGTGTACCTTGAGAGCATGTCTGTTATATATTCAGGTGCATGACTATGGAGTGATTTATAGACTAGTAGGAGAACCTTGAAATCTATTCTAAAACTAACAGGTAGCCAGTGCAGTGATTTTAATACTGGTGTGATGTGCGCTCTCCGTCTTGTTTTAGTGAGGACTCGCGCTGCTGCATTCTGTATTGTTTGTAGTTGACTAATGGCTTTTTTTGGTAGACCAGACAAAAGCGAGTTACAGTAGTCTAGCCTGCTCGTGATAAACGCGTGCATCAGTCTTTCGGTGTCAGCCTGAGCGAGAAACGGTTGCACCTTAGCAATGTTTCTTAAGTGATGAAAAGATGTTTTAATTATATTTTTGATATGGGTTTCAAAATTGAGATCTGAGTCAAGTATGACGCCTAGGTTTCTGGCTTGGTGCTTGGTGTTAAGTGCTAGTGTTTTTAAGTGTGCAGTTAGTTTCTCTCTCTCGTTTTTTTCACCAATGACTAATACCTCTGTTTTATCTTGGTTTAGCTGGAGAAAGTTTTGTGACATCCATACATTTATATCAGAAATGCAATTTACCAAACAATCAATAGAGCTGTAGTTGTTGGGTGTTACAGAAATATAGAGCTGGGTGTCATCTGCATAGCTATGATAGTCGATGTTGTGCCTCCTAATTACACTACCAAGGGGTAGCATGTATAGACTGAAAAGTAAGGGCCCTAAAATGGATCCTTGAGGGACCCCACAGGTCATACAAATGTTTTTTGAGCTGTGGTCTCCGAGGGCGACAAAGTATTCCCGGCCAGTTAGATAGGTCCTAAACCAGTTTAGGACCGGACCAGTGAGGCCAACCCAATTTTCAAGTCTATCAATAAGGATATTGTGATCAACAGTATCAAAGGCTGCGCTCAGATCCAGAAGGGCCAAGACAGATAGTTTTTTGGAGTCAGCATTAATCCTGAGATCATTTACAACCTTGACTAATGCCGTTTCTGTGCTATGATTGGAGCGAAAACCAGATTGGAAGGTGTCAAATGCACAGTTAGCATCTAGGAAATTATTTAACTGTTTAAAGACAATTTTTTCCAGGATTTTGCTTAGAAAGGGAAGGTTAGAGATGGGTCTAAAATTGTTTAGAACTGAAGAGTCTAAATTGCTTTTCTTCAGGAGGGGTCTCACCAGGGCAGTTTTAAGTTCTGATGGGAAAATACCTGTAAGCAGGGAACAGTTTATAATGGCTAGAATGTCCTTAGACACAGAGTCAAAGATGGTCTTAAAAAATTTGGTGGGAAGGGGATCAAGAGGGCATGTAGACGGCTTCAGTTGTGACACTATTTTGCTCAGCATTTCTATATCAGCCAGTGCAAAAAAGCTCATACTGTTACAGCATGGTGGAAGGGGATCAGAAAACAAGACATTTGGAATTTCTTGAGCAATATTTTTCCTAATGTTCGTTATCTTATCTCTGAAGAATGCTGCAAATTCCTCACATTTGGAGGTGGAAAAGAGACTATCATCTACTTTAGGTGCAGGATTTATAAGGCTGTCTATTGTTGAAAAGAGGACCCTGGAATTGTTAGAATTTGTAGATATCAAATTAGAGAAATGATCCTTCCTAGCATTTCTTATTGCTTTATTAAAGACTGAAAGTTTATCCTTAAAGATATCAAGGTGGACCTGTAGCTTGGTCTTTCTCCATGTACGCTCAGACCTTCTGCAGGATCTCTTAAGTTTAATAATTTCCTCATTTCTCCATGGAGCTTTTTGTTTGGCTAAAACCTTTTTTTGTTTCAATGGTGCTACAGAGTCAAGTGCTGTCCTTAATTTTGTATTTAGAGTAGTTACTAGATCATTAACACATGATGGCCCCGTATCTGGGTTTTTTGCACTAGTTATGTTCATCATTACTTTGAAATTCTCAGCTGCTGCAGAGTTAAGATAGCGTTTCTTAATAAAACATTCAGCACTATTTCTAACTTTAGGTACCAGTGCTGTAAAGAAAATACAAAAGTGGTCAGAAAGAGCAAGGTCACAGATAGACGATATAACAGTTGTAAGACCCTTTGTAATAACTAGATCAAGGGTGTGGCCACGGTTGTGAGTGGGTTCAGTGATGTGTTGTGTAAAGTCCATGGAATTCAAGAGATTCATAAAATCCCGGGCCTTTGAGTCGTTCCCATTATCAACATGTATGTTAAAATCACCAGTGATAATAATCTTATCGTAGTTTGTGTGTATAATGGAGAGTAGTTCTGAAAAGTCTGTTAGAAAAGTGGGACATTGCTTGGGTGGCCTATACACAGTTACTGTCAGAACAGGAGGCTGGCACTTTAGAACTATGGCATGATATTCAAATGAGGCAAAATCATCGAAGGAGATGCTCCTGCAGCACAGGGCATCCGTGGTTATGGTGGCTGTCCCGCCCCCTTTTTTACCTGTTCTAATGGACTGAAAAAAGCTATAATTGGGAGGGGATGCTTCAATAAGAGCTGCAGACCCATTTTTGTTTAGCCAGGTTTCTGTTAAAAACATACAGTCTAATTTACGTTCACATATAAGATCGTTAATGAGAAATGTTTTCCCTGATAGTGACCTAATATTTAATATTTACTCAGATTAAATCCAAACTATCCTACAAACTACCTGACACACACACTTTCTTTTCTTTTCTTCCCTAGCAGTAAGGGAGAGAGCGTGTGTACCTCTGCTACATGATGACACCTTTAGGGAGTGAGAGTGTGTGAGTGTGTCCCTTCGTATGTGTGTGTGACAGTGTGTGTGTGTTAATGTGTTCATGAACTATGTGATGATGGCACCCTTACAGAGTGTGTGTGTGTGTGTGTGTGTGTGTGTGTGTGTGTGTGTGTGTGTGTGTGTGTGTGTGTGTGTGTGTGTGTGTGTGTGTGTGTGTGTGTGTGTGTGTGTCCTTATGACGTGATGAGGGTAGCGCTAGCCTGGAGTGAGCAGCCATGCTGGGCCGCGGCAGACACTGAAGCTGTGCACTGGCAGCCCGAGTCAGCAGAATTACAGCATGCTCTGATGCTCGCCCTCCACAACGCACATCACTATAGAGAGAGAGACAGAGAGACAGAGAGACAGAGAGACAGAGAGAGAGGGAGGGAAATATCCTTATCTGATGTGACATACCAGACACACAAGTGAGGCTGAGAGAGAAGTGGACAGAGACGATTAAAAAGTCAGATGAAAGAGAGAGGGATGAAAGACCAGCGGACAGAGGTAGAGAAAAGACAGATGGGTGATGGCAAAAGACAGACAGACAGCAGAATATGGAGTGAGAATATGGAGTGGGTTGGTTTCGGTCATTTGGAGTGAGATTCTCTGTCTGTTTGTTTTTGTGGTGGTTGCTGTTGGACGAGATTCTCTCCTGTGTTTGTTTTGGTCATCATTTGCTGTTCCACTGACTCACTCGCCTCAGGTCCGGTTTGTTTTTCGGATAGACGTGCACCACCAGTGCATCCTGGGAAACTTTCCCACACCTCTGTACCATGTATGAATGCATCTGACAGCAAAAAGAAATCCCACGCTGGAACACCCTCTCTCTCAAAGTTCTGGTTCCCCACTCCACTTTTGGTTCAGGAACATTTGGTTCTTCACCTTCAGACAAGCCACAGAGAAAAAAAAAAAATCACCTCAGGTGTGATAAATGGGTCCCTTCAGTGGTCTGTACCCTCTGCAGTAATGGAGAATTTGGAGAGGCAAACGTTTGTGGAATGGGAAATGATGAGGAGATGCTTGCTCTCGTACACAATGGACTGTCAGAGAATTCCCAGGCAAATAAGCAGCATGTGGACATTGCAGCCCTGTGTGCTCATCTCCCACTGTTTCAACAACACTCCCCGGCTGGCCTCGTTGCGTATGGTGATGAGTCTGAATCATATGTACTGGAGCTCAAGAAACAAAACAAAAATAACTGCTACAGTTCCTCCAGGTCAACTGGTAAAGAGGGCCAAGGTCATGGATTATATTCCACTCATACTGCTAAAAATATGTTAGGTCGGCTACAAATCCCTTTGCGGGAAAGTATCTGATGCAAAAATACAAGGAAATCAATGCAAATACAATAGTGTCAAAAATCACTGCCCCTAAAAAGAAGTTTGGTCTGTCGGCTGTAGCACAAATAATAGAGAGGGAAAACTGACATCCCTGTTATGCAATGGCGAGACACTGATCATGAGAAAGTGTCAGACAGTGACAGTCATGCAGAAGAACAGAGATGTTATGAGTGGCACCAGCCTGCCATATTGTATCTGGATAACTCTGGCCCCTGACAAACACAAATGAAAAGCTTATAGACGTGACATTGCTTATAGCTAATGTTTGAAAGCAGCCTGGCCAGCCTGAGCTTGAGGTGATGAACTCTTCCCTGTTCAGAGAGCCCATAAAACACAAGGGCACCGGGGGTATGTGGAAATAATGGATAAAGGTTCCGGGAGGGTTGACTCGCCGTCGCCTGCCGTCTCCACCGGCACCAGCGATGATGCGATCGGCGCAGGAGAAATGAACTTCCGAGAGGCTGGATGCTGATGTGCTCCTGTACAGTCTCTGTGGAGAGTAAGCAGCTTCATTCTGTCTGGCTAGGATGCAGTGCTGTGTGTGTGTGTCTCTGTGTGTGTCTCTGTGTGTGTGTCTGTGTGTGCGTGTGTGCGTGTGTGTGTGCGTGTGCGTGTGTGTGTGTGTGAGAGAGAGAGTGCGTGTGTGAGTGTGTGCGTGTGTGCGTGTGTGCGTGTGTGCGTGTGTGCGTTTGCTTGTGTGTTTGCGCATGGCCTTAAGGAGAACTAGTGTATGTGTGTGCATAATGGAGTTTATTCTCTTGTTCTCTCACCCCCCCCTCTTTCTCCTGCTTTCTCTATCTACCCCCCTCCTCCCTCTCTCTCTGTCTCCCTCTTTCTCTATCTACCCCCCTCCTCCCTCTCTCTCTGTCTCCCTCTTTCTCTATCTACCCACCCTCCCTCTCTCTCTGTCTCTGTCCCCCTCTCTCTTCTCTCTTCTCTCTTTGTCTCTTTGCCCTTGCCTCTCCGATAAACGGTATAATGCTGTTATTTATGTCCTCTACGCTTCCAAGGTCTGTCGCTGCCTCCCCCGGTAGAGATGAACTCCACTAGCCCAGCCTGGCAGCGGGCAAAGTGGGACCAGGGGGCAAATGCTGGATGCCAGTCTGCTCATTGCTTCTCCTCGCTCAGGAAAACAACAACTCATTCCATCAAGCTGGTGAATTCAGCGGTGTCGGGACAGGGAGCTCCAGTCTCTCTCTCTCTCTCTCTCTCTCTCTCTCTCTCTCTCTCAATTCAATATGCTGTTCTGACATGAACATTTGAAGGAAAATAGTATTTCCAAAGCAAGAAGACAGAAACAGAAAAACATTGAAATGTAGAAAATCTCTCTCTCTATCTCTCTCTCTCTCACACACACACGCGCATGCACACAAACACACACACACACACACACACACACACACACACACAGCTGGTGAGTAAGTAGACCTTTGTGTGGTGACTCTCAGCTAACCAATTAAAGTAACTGGCTAGTTGGAAAAATCCCTCCCTCTGGAGCTCCTGTAGCGAGTAGCTTGAGAGAGTAATGGGGAGAGTAATAAGCAGCTAGAAGATCAAACATAAATATGGTCGCAGGGCCCTAACGTGGCTTTCCCTGTCCAGTAAATTGCAACATACATTTTGATGGAGATGGGAGGAACAGCCAGATAATCATGTTTAGTGCTACCTTAGCTAGGTCGAGCCTAGCACCGGTGAAAAGAGGTGTGGTATTCTAGAGGTATTGCATGCAGGAGAGGCTTTTCCATAGAAGGCCTAGTCTCCCTGAGATGACTGTAGATTCACTGCATGCTGAATGTATTGGACATGAATCTTAATGTTTCCATGCCTACACCCCTGCAAACAATGTTACTTACATGTATCCCTCTTTTAGTTTCCTATGCTTTGCTAGTCACACCATGGTTTTGGGTAATAAAGCTCTAGAGAGCCTTTGGACTCTGTCCGGGTAAACAACAAAGCCCAAACCAAACTCATGAGGAGAGAAAAAATCTTGAGGATCCCCTTTACTGAAGCTGCCTCAAGATCCCAGCAGGCTACATCAATTCTAGTTTTTTTTTCTCTCTCTCTCTCTCTCTCTCTCCTTCCCTCTCCCTCTTTCTCTCCACTCCATCATAGATGTGGCTGTCTCAGCTAGATCAATGACTAAAGTGATGGGAGACATACCCACCTCACTTTTTCTATCTGCAGTGTTTTTATTCAATGTGCCTCCTTTTTTCTTTATCATTCTTCCTCCCTCTATCATTCTCGCTCCCTCGCTCCCTTCCTCTCTCAGCTGGAGTAACAGTTTGACCCAACTTGATCCACCAACACAGCTGATGACTCGAGCCTAAATACCAGGTCTGATCCATTAGTGTTGTGCCTGTGTGTGTTTGTGTGTGAGTTTGTGTGTGTGTGTGTGTGTTGTGTCCTTCTTTAGAATCTTCATGCACACGTCAGTGAAGCCCTGCTCACTCTTCCCCCTGTACGCCACACACACACACACACACACACACACCTTAGAGTGCCACCACCACACACTGCCTACCATGCTGGTGATGAATATTTTATCCTTTTCCTGCACAGCCAACAGAGGAGCTTTCACAAGGAGTAAATTCGGCATGTCCCATGGGACAGCCACTGCTTCAGTACATCTGAATGTGTGTGTGTGTGTGTGTATGTGTATGAGAGAGAGAGAGATAGAGAGAGTGTCAGCTAGTGTGTCTTTGTTTTAAGTCTATGTGTGTGTGTGTGTGTGTGTGTGTGTGTGTGTGTGTGTGTGTGTGTGTGTGTGTGTGTGTGTGTGTGTGTGTGTGTGTGTGTGTGTGTGTGTTAGACAGTTTGTGCTATTCTGAAGTTCTGGAACAGCGGAGTAGATTTGTTTGGGGTGGGTGGTGGTGGTGTAGCACGAGGGTGTAGAAGGATGGCTCAGGGATGGAAGATGTCAACGTTAGTAGGAAAGAGGTACAGCCTGACTGCAGCATGCTATTAATAAACACACACACACACGTCAAAAACTCCACTTCTCCATACTGTGTGTCTGTCATTCACTGTCACTCGCTCTCTTTCAATATCACCCTGCACTCTCCTCAAGCTGGAAGACAATTAGCAAAATATAACTTACAGTGCCAACATGGCAGGAATGCAGAACTGGGGGGGTAGTGAGGGTGTCAGATGTCCTTTCTCAGTGTCACCCGCCCTCTGCTGTCGAGTCCAACTCACACACACTCACACACTTAAATACACACACACACAAAAACACAGTAATACATCCATATGCTCCACCTACAGTTTGTCACATGTGTTTCCCTCCCCCCACTGCCAGCCACCCACAGTTCTGGGATATCCCGTCCCAGCCTAGCAACAGCAGCCGCCTGCTTACGCGTGTGTGTGTGTGTGTGTGTGTGTGTGTGTGTGTGTGTGTGTGTGTGTGTGTGTGTGTGTGTGTGTGTGCTCGGAAGCGGAAGCATGTGCCGATAGCTGGCGTTAAACGTAGTGTGTCTGTGACTAAAGAGGAAGTCTGTTGTGTCTGCGTGCATGGAAGGTTTGGGCTGGGAGATAGCCTTAGCTCTGACAGACACTGTGTATTTGACCGGGCACAAGAACAAACAGGCTGCTCTGTTTGCCCCTTCTTAGCTCCAATAAGCTGTCATCGCTCTCCAGCTAAAGAGGGTAGGCCAAGGCTGAGCTCACTCTTATACTAACATTTCAGCAGAGACAATCAAACGTCCGGACACACACACACACCCGCCCACACACAAACACACATACACACCCACACACACAGTGTTTTGTGGTGATGAAGCTGATAGCCTGTCCCATCTATCACGCATTTCCTGCTTCTTTTGCTCAGATTGTACCAGAAAGACAACACATTTAAGAGACTTAAGTCAGGTAAAGAAATGGCTTAAAACACAGTAAGACGTAACCTTTTGCATAGGTTTTTGAAGCAGGGCTACACTTTGAGATCCTGGATCCTGGCTGGAGACATCAGGGTGGTGTTTTTCCAACAAGCATCGTTGAACAACTACCATTGTTAAATGATAGTCTTCGTAATGATAGTCTCTCTATCTCAGTTACCACGGTGATGACTCAATAATGCTTTTGGGAAACGCAGTCCAGGACAGTCAGGGATCAACCTGATGGTGAAGGTGGTGGGGGCATCTGAAATGTTGGCACTCTGAAAGCAGCAGAACTGGCGTCAGCTGGGCCTATTTAAAGACAGGGGGTCACAATGCTTCGAGGACAGAGGTAATGACTGACGTAAGCCTCCGACCTTTCTGCCATAGCACTCACTCGCCTTGGCTTAGAGTCCTCCCGCTTTATATGTCTGTCTTTTTGTCTCTGTTCTCCTCTGTCCTCGTGTCCCTTCCTCTCTCGCTTTTCCTCTCACCCTCCTCCAGAACCAGGGTGAGTCTCCAGTCAAGGGGATGAGGGCATGTAAGCACCCTCTGGCAGAGAGCCCTGAGGGCTGGGCAGTGGTTTAGGACAGAGCCTGGGGTTATTCCTTTGGCTTGGCTGCAGAGGAGAAAGCTACTTTCACATGTACGGTGAGTACCAGGGGTGACACTAGACAATTATGGTTAGGGGGGCTAAGCCATCATTAAGTGACCCCCCCACCCCCTCCCCCCACCCCTCCCCTCCCAAGAAATAAATAAGTCTCAGAGTTTAATTTCATATTCAGCACTTCACATACAACTGGTTAAACAAACAGCTACTTGGCCAGGTTGGTGCATGGTAAATCTCATCAAGATTTGTATTAATAGGATCTATTGACATAAATGCTATACATCAGCTTACAACAACTGCTTTATGAAATAACAGTTTCATTTATTGTGCACATATAGGCATATTTATGTTCTATTTATTCTTGCCGTCTCCCATAAAGAATTAATTACATGCTTTGTGATGATTAATCTCAATTAATCAGACATCAATTTGGCTTGAGAAGCATTTAAAAATCCATTAGATTTGCCATTGATGTGAAGAGACAAAGCTTTGGCAGTGTGATGTTCACCACACTTTAATGCAAATAACAGATACTTCAGTGAACTTTATAAGAACACATTTTTTCTTTATTCCTGATTAACCCCTCTCATAGTTTGTCTTAAACTAGTGAGCTAACTAACTTAGGTAACGTCAGACTACTCCAACAACTAATCAAACTGATCAAATCTTACTAGCTTGCAAACTTGTGTCTCATAAATTTGCTTCACCTCAGTCAAATGTTTTTTCTTGATATAGTATAGTTAGATAACAGTTTGTTATCACAGTTTTGATTTTAAATATTTTACAAATAACCTTCATGCAAGCATTTCATGAAGTTCTGGAATTTTCCATCTCTGACTTGAAAACAAGGTGATGTAGGCTGTCCAAATAATTCCAAGGTGAGGCTGTAGCCCTAACATCCGATTACCGGTATACAGTCTAAAACATTGATGCTAGCTCCACATCAAAAGCGCATAATTGGATAAATGTGAACTATTACCGCAACACAGACTGGTCACTATATGTATCTGCTGAGGGATGCACAGTAACATGTGGTGTCAAGGGGCATCATCTGGGTTAATGTTTATGTGACGTGTTATTTTTCTATAATGAATTAATCCAAATGAACTTGTTATTGTTGATGTGAAAGATGCCACTCTGAAAATAGGATTTAAATAAAATCGATCTCAATTTCTCTCGAGTATGCCTTAAAGTTTAAACAACACTAAGAAGTGTTTTCGAGACCTTGGCAAGATGTTGAGAAAACATTTAGGCTACTTTTGTTATTGCTAGCGACCACCTGGGTGCCCCGCTCAATGCTGAATCATTGAAGCAACATCATGGAGGTCAAGCCACTGCAGAACCGAGAAACTAGATCACAAACAAGTTTATGAAGTTTTCAAAAATGTATATAGCAGCAGAACAAAACAGAATTAACACATTGCCTCTCGGGTTCTTGTGAGTCTGAGAAATGAGAACACTGTAATACCAAAACCTCTGGTTTATGGAGTGTTTGCTTGCGAAGTGGATGTCTTAATCATGCCATCCAATTAGAAGTGTGTAGACTAACGAATGCCTTATAATCTAAAGATCATAATGAGTCCCTGTCACAGATCTGTGTGTGCGTGTGTGCGTGTATTTGTGTGTGTATTTGTGTGTGTGTGTGTGTGTGTGTGTGTGTGTGTGTGTGTTTGTGTGTGCCTTTACTATTTGTCCTTATAAATACAAATATATGCCTCCAAAAGCGTTCGAGCCAAAGTAATTTCACTGTTTTGACTTTGGGTGCAAGGTGATGCAAGTTGATGAATTAATTTCTGAATAGCAATACTGACTCTTTTTTCCATTGGTAGGCTGTATGTGTGTTTGTCCACACTCTTGTGTCGTTTTCCCCGAGGTGACAGAAGAATGTGTGAAGCTGTGTGGGGTTCCCGTCAGACCCTCAGTGTGTACACAAGGCCCCGAGAGGATGTGGATGACAGACGTGGCGTACAAATGATCCTTTGATAAATGACTAAATCATTTAAAGGGACAAAAATAAACATGAAATGTCAGCGTTGTCATCCCCCAACCCCCCCCCCCCCCCTACAAACTGGTTCTCACACTACAAGGTCTCCCGGGTCATTTGTCATCACTAATAGAGCTGATTCAAAGGTTGCCAACAAACCTCCCCCCTTCACACACACACACACACACACACACACACACACACACACACACAACCTGGAGGGTGGCAACCTGGAGGGCTCAGGTCGCGGTCCCCTCATCAGGTGAGTGTGTACGGTTTAGAAGCACCCTGACACACACACACACACACCCATGGGCGCTCGGGAGCATGCTTCCTCATTAGTGCTTGCATGTGTGTGTGTGTGTGCGTGTGTGTGTGTGTGCATGTGTGCGTGTGTGTCATCAACGCTTAATTGAGCAGAGGGCCAGGGCTATTTAAGGGAATTGAGTTCATCACGGCTACGGGGGCCTATTAATATCGCAGGGTAATAGGGGTGGCCTCCGCACAGGCCGCGAGGGATGGACGCTCGGCCAAAGCGAGCAGAGACAAGAGGGATTACACCTCTGCACACACACACACACACACACACACACACACACACGCTTACATGGCTGCAGGCTGTCCTCCAGCTCTGGGTGGCTCCTCAGATAGTATTGAGCTAAACAGACACTGTGTGTTTGACAGGTAGTGGCCCTATACCTGCTGAGTGAGCTTTATCTCTCAGGCACTAAACAAACACATCTGACCAATGTTAGAGTGACTCTATTGGCAGAGTATGGGGTTTCAAATGCCAAGGTCATGCTTCCAATGCACAGATTAAATATATACCTTTCTTAGGACACTGTGCGTCTGTTTGTTCCTTGCTCACATATTCAACCTTTGGGTTTAGGAGGCCAACAGCAGCATCTTTAACACTCAAATAAATGTGGCTCTCTTGACTGTGGCAAAGTAACAGGCCTCAATACATCACAGAGTGTATTCATATGTCCCAGCATGAAAGCATCCATTGTGCCAATGCACACAATAGACCTGCAATAGCACTGAAAAAGCACCATAATATTCAGAACGGTCGTGAGAGTCAGCTAAACTGCCTGGGTCAATGTAATTTAGTGAGGCTATCTACAGGACTCACCTTTCACCTAAAAAGTGAGCTTTGTAGAGCAGGCTTGCATACTAAAAGAAAGGTGAATGTCGATGGTAGCCTTTTGACAAAAGATTATGGAGATGTATGGTGTTCTGATGCAAATGAATTCATGCTCAAGCTAGAGCAAAGATTCGATATCAAAGGAGACTCTTTTGCCCCCTGGGCGAAAGCGACTATTGTGGTTATACATTACAGATTAAGAATCCAGCTATGTTTAAAGAATGTAACTTATCTTCATTCCTAATGCCTTTATGTAGCTTCTAATGACATTTCTGCCTTTATTTCGTTTCGTACTAGGATAGCCCATCTCATTTGGTACAAGCTCATTTGGTAGTTGCATGTGGCTTTTTAAACCGGGGTTGGCAACTGTAACAGTCACAAACAGTGATAGATGATGGCCACCTGTCAAAGGGTTAAACCCAACAGCTCCAGCCAACAACCCTGATAGTATTTGGAATTTTTCGCATCTCCTCTCCAATGCTGGGAAAACCAGTCTGGGGAAATCGCCCTCAGGCTTTGCAGCTGTGGTGGCAAGTAGAAAAAAGCTGATATGCAGGCGGCTTACCACAGCTGGTAAACAAATATTTTAGTTTGCATGTTGACAGGTTATTTTGGAACATCTTTCTTGTGCCATAATATCTGTGCTGCTGTTTTATTCACAACGGCAAGAATTCCTTCCTGGGTAGCTGAGTGATGTCGGAGAATCACTCCTCATTCTTTGGTAGGTATAATCTTGGGATTGTTCTTCATTATAACACTCTGAGGGACAGAATACCGTCATATTAACAGAACTGTTCATACGTGGAATTTCCTCGTATACGAATATCTACCAGGAAAACTGCATCCGTGTAAAGTAATCAATGTAGAAAGAATCACATTCCCTTTGGTGCAAAGCCTCAATATGGTTTACATCAAGTACATCAGATCAGTAAATGTTTAATGTAGAATTCTTAAGTCGCCTGAGTTTAAAAACAGAGTAAAAGAATTGCCTTAGGCTGTTATCTATGGCGTACGTTTCTTTTGGGAGTATAGATGATTGGATTCCCTCTGGACTGTCTGGGCAGCACTTGTAGTGTATTTTTTCATTGCAGTTGGTGATGGTAACATCCTGTACTGTCACTTTGTGCCAGAGCTGCCAGGCACTTCATGGCTTCATTATCACACTTCTTCTCAACTTGGCACCCACATATATTGTCCTCAGGGAGATGCCTGCAGGCACTCTGTAGCGTGTGTGTATGTGTATGTGTCATGTGTGATGCAATGGGTATAGAGGACGGTCTTCTGATGACTGCTTGGGTCCTGTCGGAAGTCAAGGTGATGCTTCTCCAGCCCTCGTCTGCAATTTCCCTGCGTGCACCAGAAAGCTGATCCACAGACGTGTCACAAGGTTGCAGGTAGAGGATCACCTTAGCGCTGTCATGCACAGGCACATGTTTGTCACCTCAGGCCAACACATATACGCACAGACTTCAGGGAGTCTCCCAGAAGTATGCGTGAAATGCACCAAGCCAGCAAATTCTAATGTCGCAAAACTGTGCCTCAAATGTGATTGATGATAGGAGAAATATATAAGCTACTTGTGGTCAATGACACATCAACGCAGAACCACAAGCCTCGATAGAGTAGATATAAAGCACATCAAGCTAATATCCCTATATATATCCCATGCATCATTGTATAGCCTACAGACTATGACAAAGTTAAAGTATAATGAACAACTACTAGGCATAAGTAAAAGGTGGCCGTTTTATAGTAATCGGTAGTGTCAGGGGATCTAGTCTGTGTATAGTCTTTAATAGGCCTATTATGATTCAGTTTTATTTGGGATACACCTACTAATACATCATGCCTACTGTGCCATTAATGTTGAATCAGGATTAATGGCATTTTGAGGACAATGTATTTTAAAATATATGTATGCCAATTTAAAAATCACCTGCAAATCTGTTCATCCAAAAGCCTGATTCCTTACCTTCCCACACTGTAGTGATGAAATAAGCTGTGCTCAGTGCATCCACTCACCCACTCACTCACTATGTAGAACAATCTATTGAATTCATCATCTAGGGAATCAGACGTTAAAACAACAGGGAGATTTTGGATGCTACATTCAAAAACATTCCATGTGGGCAACATAGTAAAGCTAACGTGGCAATAGAACTGTTTAGCATCGTAAAATGAATAAAACGCCATTACAAGGCAATAAATGTTATTTTTTTTGTTAAAATGCAGTCGACATTTTTAATGTTATTCAATGGTTTAATGTGGCTTTTGTTTCATCACTCATTCAGATTGTTGTCCTGATTTATTTGACTGTACACGAAGAATAATGAAAAGTAAAATTAAACTGAAACCATTTGCGTTGGACATAGCCTAATTTTAAAATTTCAGGCATTGTTTAGGCATATCCAACCAGTGACTAGGAGGATACCAGGTTATAGGTAGGCCTAGCAGTAGTCAGCTGAGACAGTAGATCCTCCTGAGAACCAACCCATAGATTTGTGTCCTCTGTAGTTGACATTTGTTTTTCATGCATATACCCTCTTACTCTTTTGAGCTATTCTGTTAGTTTTTCTTGGTTCCCATGAGGATAATCTGTGTGCAAAATTCATTATCAGCAACTATGTATTTATCATATTTGCAATAATTGGTCAGACCTAGAATGGAACTGTGAACCAGAGTATATTATAGTTATATATAACTATAGCTATAAATATATATATATAAATATAGCTTCCCCAAAGACGCACACTGTAAGATAAATGGCTATTCAGCCTGAGAGGGCGGTTGGGGTCAGCTTTGGGGCTGCATGTTTATGTTCTGCCTATATAGAATGGCAGAATTAATTGACTGGCTGTGGTCCAAACACATCTAATATAACTTTAACAATGCAGATGTCTACAAATAATAGTCCAAATGCAATAAAGAAGATGGAGAAATCAAATAGGTTACTTTCAAGGCATTATTAGGCTACATCAGGCATAGTTCAGATATTTCCCCAACCTAACACAGGTGAGGAGTGATGCAGTGGCTAGACTTAGGCCATCTCTTCTCCTCCAGTGCATTTCCATTGTGTTCACCTGGGTATGATCATATCCAGTCTTACCCACATTTGCAGTTCTGATTGTCCTGAAAATCCTCCTTTGACCAAACTCTTTTATCTGAAGATTACATCGTCATTGATTATTGCAACTTCGCAGCCGGCCACTTGGTGTGAATGAGTTCTCCAAGCCTGAATAGCTCGGCTGGAACACAGTGACTTTTCTCGCCGTGATCGATGCTGTCTCTGCGGTGTCAAGGTGGACCTCTTGTCATTTCAGTTGTAAGAAAACCGGATAAAAATGATCTAATGTTATTGCTGCAAAGGATCACGTGTCTGCGCATGGCACCCACGGAAAAGTTGCAGTTGGTTTAGGAGAGAGAGAGAGAGAGAGAGAGAGAGATAGAGTGAGAAAGCGAAAAGAGGGGGGTTTATCTGGTCCAAACAGTACATAGGACACCACCTGGGAATGCGCTGTGGACAATTCCCTCGTCAGCCGACGCTGATTATTTATTTAACTGGGAACTGGAGGGGCGGGGGAGTTACCCGTTCCAGACTAGTGTCATGACAGAGTGCGCTACCCGATCCTAACAATTAACCTTGATGAGATAAGATTGCTTTCAATTAGTGCAGCCGGGCACGTGTACACAGCCGCGCGCCCTCTCCAGAGGATTGTGGACTAAATGAAATGATTACGAGACAATAACTGTCCGCAGAAGATTTCACTTCGTTTCGGTTCGGTTCAAGATCGCTGCGCAAGGCGTTTTCGCTGGAGAAAGCCATGGGAACTCCATATACTAGAGGGAATTAGAGGGTAAAGCGTGGGATTTGCGACAGAAATGCCGTACTGATCGAAACATTGGAATCGCTCTCGTCATTTCCTTTTTTGTAGGGAGCTATACCATTTTTTTCTATCACGTTATCTTTTTTGCGCGCCAACAGCTGATCGGCATTGTCTGGACAGCACATGCCAACCGTCCGCTCCGCTTCCTCGCATCTGCGCCCCGGCCACTGGAGATGAGCACCGAGTCCCGAGCTTGAGCGGTGTGGAGCGGCGAAAACGGGCAATTCCATCGGTCGGTTTCTCCTCGTCCGCAACGTGAGAGAGGGACGAGCAGCCTAACAACAAGAAAAGTCACCGCCGGCGCCCCATTCGAAGCATGGATCAGGACGAGGAAACCATGGAGGTGTCGAAAAAATCCGTCATTGCGAAGATTTTCAAAGTTCGCAAGCGGCGGGAGATGCTTCTCGTGCAAGTGTGTTTTATCTGCAGTGTCCTCTTCATGGTGTGGTGCATGTCAGCACTCCTGACGAAGGCAGGTGAGTGCCGGGGAGGTGAGGATGGAGTGATGGGGGGGGCTGCACGGAGCGGAACAGCTGAGAATTCTGCAGTGCAATCTCCGAAGATAAACACCCCATGGTTGTGGTGGCCGCTGTCATTTATGCAGGCTATGATTTACTAGTAAACGCGGGGTGTTTCAAGGGCATGTGGGCTGACGTTTAGCCAGTCTACTGCTTAATCATTTATTCGACCATGTTTCCAAATATCTACATATATACGTAACTGTATAATGGCGATGATCACATACACATTATCTGTAATTTTTTTCATCTTTAGTTGTCTATTCTGTATTCTGTGTGAAGTCATAGTATGCACTTTAGATTTGCTTCAAGTATTATACATTACTGATGTGCTGATGAGAGGCCGTTTGCTGTCGCCACACTCACGGTAAACTCGTGCGGGTCCAGCGAGATGGCCTTGACTCGCGTGATATAGGTCAACGCAGACCGTTTTCCGTCCTGTGTAGCTCGCGCATATGTGTGTCTGTCCGAATGCCGCAGTGTGCTAGACTGCACGGCACCGAATCGTTTTTCATTCAACGAAACGCAGTATGTGCTTCCAGCGTGCATGGACCAGAGAACATTTGAAGTTGTCATTATTTCCCGCATTGCACGTTGTCCGTCAAAAGCTCATCGTTACGTTTTATGACAAGTAGGGGTGAGGGGTGTGTGGTGTGGGAGGTCAACAAGAGGGATCCTCTAAACCAGCACCCGGTGATCCAGGTATTAGCGTGTCTCGCCCAGGGCTTCGCGAGGAATCACCCCCCGTCCTACGCACCCGGAGATGGTAGGCATTCACGCACGTCGCTGTCATTCGGTCGACTGTTACAGGCTACACAAAGATCACGCAATAGGTTTGTTTCTGTCGTGACATCAGAAAAAAGAGGTGACGTTTCTTGTAGTGTCGGACAAATGACAACTGTTTTTTTGCACAGTAGCCTACTATTAAGTCCACTGACATAAACGCGTCCATCCACTAACCCCGAAACGTGTGTAAACGTTTACATGTCCTGTTAACGCATGCTTTAACCTTAAAAATGCAAACGGCCAATTTAACTTCTCAGATGATATGACATCAGACTCAAGCATATTGAGCTGATGTCAGTCGTCATTTTTCTCTTTCTCTACCTCCCTCCCTTCCCTCTTTCCCAAAACAGTCGACCCCACTCAATGCTGCACTCTTCGCGAAAGGTCGGCAATGCCTGAAACGTCTAATGTTCCACGATATTCTGCACGCAAGGTTTATAACCTGCTAAGCTGGCAAGGGGTGATCAGCATTAAGCTGTTTGTTTCCACCAGTTAATCCAAAAAATGACGGCATCAGCTTGTTCTTAATTATAGATATATTGTGTGTTGCACTATTCATGTGCACTTCTACCAAGGGGGGGATTCAGGGCCAAACTACTTAGTTGCCCCTCGACACACGTGCACTCTTATCACCTCCACCCCCAGTGCGCGCGCACACACACACACACACACACACACACACACAGAGACCAAAGCATGCACAATTCCATTCCTCTCTCGTACACAGACACACTCTTGCAGACGCACATGCGTGTACACGCACGCTGGCGTTCTTTTACCCACCTGTAGTAAGGAAAACGCATACTTGCACGTAAACAAACTCCCTTTGATCACACTTTAACCGCCACGCTTTCTCTGTGGTTGTCATACTGGCTTCACAAGCATATTCTAACACACACACACTTACAACACACTGACATACAAACTCACACTTTCAGAGACACACACACTCACTTGCTCAATCAAACCCAGATTCACACAAGCTTCACACAAACATTCATAAACAATGCAGATGGATGTATCTGTGATCTATTAATTACATTAAAAACAATCTAGAGGCTTAAAAGATTATTCTGGCATGATATCGTAGGTTGAGAGAGTTGTAAGTCTCTTATCTACAAAGAGCAACTTAGGGAGAGAGAAGGGTAGAGTGTGTGTGTGTGTGTGTGTGAGTGAGACCAAGCTTTTATTGTTCGTATAATGGGCCATCTTTTTATGTAATCAAGCTTGTGCAGCCCGCCCTGTGATTTGGTGGAGTGGTGAAGGGGTGTGTGTTGCTCGCCCAGCAGCTGTGTGTGTATATATGTGTGTGTTTTTATTAGTGTATCTGGATGGGAGAGAAATTGAGGGGGGGGGGGGGATGCGGGAAGCCTTGATGACAAGTACCTGATCAAAGGCAGACACACAATGCACCCACCACACACACACACACACACACACACACTCACACTCGAACACTCCTAGCCCACTCCTCCACCCTCACACCCACCCAGTCTCATTATCTGTCATCCTCGCCATCCATTGCTGTTGTCTTATTAGGGAGGAGAGGGGCTGAGGGAAAGGAATCTCATCTGCTGCCTTCAGTCTGTCTCTCCGTCCTCCGCTGTCTAATCTCCATGGCTTTCTCTTGCTGCAGAGTTCATAAACAACTTTGGTTCAGTGTGTGTGTGTGTGTGTGTGTGTGTGTGTGTGTGTGTGTGTGTGTGTGTGTGTGTGTGTGTGTGTGTGTGTGTGTGTGTGTGTGTGTGTGTGTGTGTGTGTGTGTGTGTGTGTGTGTGTGTGTGTGTGTGTGTGTGTGTGTGTGTGTGTGTGTGTGTGTGTGTCTCTTGATAGACCAGAACAGAACATGTGCCCAAGATTGATCTCTGTACTGTGAGCCCAGAACTACACTTGGATTGGTGTAGCGCTGTGAAGGGTATAGGGCTAGGTTAGACACGCATAGGACAGTGCAGGCTGCTGGTCTGGGTGGGTAAGTAACGATTGTGGTTGACTGGAGGCTGCAGCAGCTGGCTGCAGGATTTGTGCCCTGTAATTTCAGCAGAGGCTGGAAGTCTTGGTCAGGTGTGCATCACCCAGTCGGAGATTCTCTGCCATTCTGTGGTCACCCAGGTAACGGCTGATTCCGGAACAGCCTCGGCCCCCAGAGTTGGTAAATATAGTCCACTGTAGTGGTGGAACATGCCGCCACTTGCCTCCGTGTACAGAGAACCATGCAGGTGGTTGTGGAGTAGAAGGCAAGTATATTATGGACCATGGCGCTGGTGTGTTGCCTGTTTACATGTATGGGTGAATACCAGCCTGGCCTCTCAGTAAACACAGCCAAGTGCCCAACCTCAGAAGTGGCCCTCTTTCAGCAGGACATGCACAGTACAAATGATGTAGGCTGTTTCTTCACGAAACCAAATCCTCAGCTGACCGTACCCCCTCTGTACCGGCTGCCACTCCTTGTGCGGCAAATGGGTTTTAAACCTGGCCTGTCAAACCCAGCTCCTGGAGATCGACCGCCCCACAGGTCCAACCCCTGATGGAGCCCCTCTGGGTCTGTCTTGAAGCTCCTGAGGGGTTAGAGTTGAATGATGAGTACCATTGCAGAGGTGTAGCCACACTTTGTATGGGGGAGGGGGGCAGCAGGATGTTCAGAAGCAGCTGTTTGCCCCCTGCCCTCCACCCGGTGTTTGGATGTCGTGCATCAGGGTCGAGGCCAGGTATGGCCTGACAGGCTGCAGTGGGCAAGAGGACGTTGTATTTCTGGCCCAGTGATGCTGGAGCTGTGAACCCGACACCTGTTTACCCATATGTGTGTGTGTGTGTGTGTGTGTGTGTGTGTGTGTGTGTGTGTGTGTGTGTGTGTGTGTGTGTGTGTGTGTGTGTGTGTGTGTGTGTGTGTGTGTGTGTGTGTGTGTGGACAGTCAGACAGAAGGAGGAGGCATGCCTCAACAGGAGTAGGGGGCATTGATGTGAGGGATGAAGTAGCTTTTATGTTGTATACTGCATATTGTGAATGTAACCAGTCAAAAACAACAATACAGATTTCTGTTTTAATGTACTATTTGGAGTGGCTCGAGGGGTTTCACATATGGTTTCATAAAAGGATAATTTTGCCTAGATGTATTTGCCAATAAGAATAAGCTGAAGTTGGGATGTTTTTTTGTCCTATGTGTTTCCAAATGTTGTAGTCAGCTTTTGGTGGGGATGTGGGGACTTTAGCTGAAGGCTGACAGTAGATATTTCCTTACAGATGAAAACTCGGTGTGTTCAAGTGTGATGAAGCTTTTAGTGAAGATACAACTAGATGTGCTAGTGAGGGTTGGACCATCCTGGGCAATTTAACACTTCCTTGTCTTACTGCTTTGTGATTGGATAGGTGTATATGACAACTCCTACTGACAGCATGATGGCTTGTTTGTCCAATGACCTTGCTTATTGCTTAACTGGCGAGACGTTGCTCATAATGCACTCATCATGGTGGTGTTGATTTGTAGCTTTACAACCAGAGAGCAGACTGTTACAGTGGCAAGTCAGGAAAGTGTGTGTGTGTGTGATGACCCGTCTCCCCCGTTTCAACCCATGGACCATTGGGACCTAACACACATCTAAATGGCCTCTTCCTTTGCCCTCAATCCTGGTTGCATCCACACACACAAACATACACACGTTTATGGGAAGACAGGGCTTTCCCAATATTAGCCTTTACTACTGCCGCTCCTTGTGCATGCTTAATTTATCACACCATTACTGACACAGCAGAATTATCCTCTGTTGCCAGTGACATTATCAGAGAGGCAGTGGCCCCAAGGCTGCCATTAAGCTCAGCGCGATGACTGTTTAATCCTTTCTCCTGTTCGTGTAAAAAAAGAAAAAACACCAAAAATAAACAAAACGAGTCCCAAATCCGAGCGGTCAGCAGACAGGCCTGCGGCCGGACCAGTAGCGAGTTTCCGCGCTCATTAATAGCCTCTATTTTGGACGGCGCTCCAATTGCTGTTTTGCTTGACAAAAAGCAGGAACAAATTAGGAAGAGGGGAGGGCTGCTGAGTTTGACTGATTTCGTCCCGTGACTGAGCTCTACGGTCGAGATTGAACTTGGACGTATTTATTTATTTTTTTGGTGCCCAACGCATGCCAGCAGACGCCCGCTCCCCGCAGAGAAGCCGAGAGCGAGAGTAGGAGGGGGAGAGAGAATTGGCAGTGAATAAGATTACAATCGTTTAAAAGCCCCAAATGACTAATCCCATGTCACTGGGGGATGATGCTGAGTTCATGAGGCACAGGCAGTGTTTGTGTTGATTATGCCCGAAACGCCCACACTGTTTACTCACCAAATGCACTGACATTCTAATGGCTAAAACGACAATATCTAATGACGCTTAAAACTTCGGACTTCAGGATTGCAATAATTGACTGCAGATAATCAGACTGCAGATAACATGACAAGACATGATTCATGCAGAAAGGTTTTAAGACTCACACAACCACAATCTGATGCAACATATAGTTTAAGGCCTTCTCCAACCAATTTATACATTTGTGAATGGTTGTGTTAATTAATCTTTCCAAAGGCGGCTGTGTTCAAGGCCATGAGGGGCTAGATGAGTAAGGCTTTTTTATAATTATGTCTGAGCCATAATTAGCTGCTTTTTGGGACACTTGGGGTCGGAGGTGAACTCCGTGGTCTGAGGCTTGACCTGAAATTGCTTACTTCATATGACTGTGAGGCTGTCTCCTGTGAGCGTGGTGATGAGCTAACTCTAGTAGATTGCATCTACTAATACCATGGGTTAATGATTCAGGCGACTGTTTCTTTCCTTTGACATCATGGGATAATGACGAAGGCAGCTTTTTTTTGTTAAGGTGTCTTGTTCCTGTTCCTTGTTAATCATGTGGTGATTTATATTTGTCTGTGTGTTAAAGTTAATGCCCTCCTCCTCTCTGTGTGACAGGTCATGGGATGCTGGTGGAGGGCGGTCATGAGGTGTATCACCACGACCACTGGGGTCGGAGACTTATGGCTTCTTTGCCCGACGGCAACGAGACGGAGGAGAAGAACTGCACCGAGCCAGGTAAGAGTGAACCGGTGGATGGATGGAGGCACAGGTGGGTAGAAGAAAAGAGAGGAGAGCGCAAGAGGGATGCAGGTCTTCATCCACAAACGCATACTGAGAAATTCACATTGGCGTAACAAAATCACATTAAAAAAATCAAATGTAGATGCAGATAGAACCCCCCCCCCTCCCAGTGGACCTTCTACAAGGCCTCAGTTCACATAGCCAAAGCAAATGTTTTTAGTCTTCTGAAGAGGTACTTTAGAATGATCATTTTCATCATGGTCATATGACAAATGATGCTTTTATTTATGACAAGTAAAAGCATGTGTTTGAAAGTTTCTTGTTTTGCTTCACTGGTCTATAGTAGCCTTTGCCAGACTCTTGGATGTTCAGGTGAAGACTCAGAATAAACCCTGTGCAGGAAACGGTGTGTTTGGGGGAAACAACTGCGGCTTTTCTTTTCCATGGGAGAACAGTGCTATGGTGGTGACTGCAAGCCATTAACAAGCCACTAAGATATCAAACGGTTCCGAACAGTACTGCAGACCTTCCTCACTGCACCTAGAAGAGGATGTTAAAGCATTCCCTGCTCTTACCATAGTAGTTTCTGCTGACTGCTTCCTGTCTGTGATATTGCTTAGATGTCAATTACCAATACATTTAGTGCCGCGTCGGTACATCGATTCACTCAGCCATCTTTTGTTGAATAAAGGATAGCTCGACACACGGCCTCCACAGTTCCTCTGCGGCATCTGCCCCATTAATTCTGAGATGCGTGGCGTTCGCTTTGTGCTCCTCTTGGATTATTGATTGACTGCTCCGTGGCGGCTCTGACGGCTGTGCCGCTGCGCCCCTGACTGCCGTCTCGATGTGACGAGTGTCTTGGAGCCCGACGCATATTAGACTATACTGCCGGAGACCATCCCAGGAGAGTTTGGTCTATATATGTGTGTGTGTAGGAATGCGCAGGACGTTTTGAAACGTTCCTAATCAATCCAGGCAAAGACGGAGAAGCGGGCGCATATTCAAACAAAACGCGTGTAGTGAGGGGTGCTTTTGTTTGAGTCAAAATAAGACAGGCTTTTATTGTGGGCCGGCGCTACAATTTAACATCAGAATTTAGACCAGCCATCTCCTGATGCACTTCCATCATTGTAACATCTGCCCCCGCAACACAACTGTGCATTGTGTCCACCTGGAGTGTGTTCTGCATTACTGTGACTGGCGTGACACTGTGGTCGATGATCCTGAACTGAAGGCAATGCTCGCTATGGTGTGTGTGTGTGTGTGTGTGTGTGTGTGTGAAGCTGTGACGTGCCGCAGAGTGTGGCGTTCCCGAGGGGGGGGGGGGTTCTCCTGATGCTGCCGTGATGTTGGTGTGACGTGACCGAACGCGCTGGCGAGGTAGCGCAGCTGCTATGTTTAGTTCCATTTGGTGACATGGCGAGTGACCCGCGGAAGTTGGAGTGTCTGTTTACTTGATTAATCGCCACGCCTGAGATGCAGGCCAGAGGCTTTAAGGCGACACAGTGAAATCAGTTTGAAGACTTTATTTATATAGCACATTTCGTACAAGAGTTGCAGTTCAAAGTGCTTTACATAAAATCAATAAAAGCAAGCAGCAAGAGCAATACATGGAGTTAAATAATGTGTGTGTGTGTGTGTGTGTGTGTGTGTGAGAAATGTATGTGAAGCTATGGGGGAAAGAATCCTTTGAGCACAATTTTGAAAGGCATCTTGCGGTTATACCAGAGAAAGTTTGCAGCACTTACAAGGGGTTTGTGTGTGTGTGTGGCGGCAGGAGAAGAGGGAAATATTAATCCTTCTTAACCCCACTGATGGCTGAGTCACTGTTTGAAGGCAGATGGCCTTTTAAAATGACCACTTTTTGTTGCCACCCCCCCTTTCTGCTTCGTCATTTAAAGTGGGTTAAAGCCCTCAGCGAGTTCCAAAAGGCAGTGGATCATGGGGGTGGGGGGGTTGAATTTAGGAAAACAGATGGTATGTTTGTTCTGTTTTAAAAGGAACATCTAATGTGAGGCGTAAGCGAGATGAGCTTTATGCAGGGATACAATGTGAAACGCTTAGATACTTAGTTGGACACTTCTTGTGTGGTGGCATTGTGTTCACCAGGTTTTAGTGAAGACCGTTACACGGCTGTAACCAATACCTCTTTGTAGCTGTGCGCTTCTGTAGCGAAAGTAATTACTGAAAGCTGTGTTTTCCTGTTTTTTTTTTCTTTTTTTTCTTTTTTTTTTCCTAAATGAGTGCAGGTTAATTTGAAAAGGGTGCCAGTTGACAAGATTATTTGGTGAAAATCTTGCTCTTAATCTCTTGAGATTACTTTTTACCCCTCCTACAATGTCTTGCCCACCATTTTTGCATCTGCTTTCTTCACAACAACCCACCCCCACAGGCAGGCACACACACACACACACACACACACACACACACACACACGCACGCGCACACACAGAAATGCACTTATTTACTCATTTGCTTAATTCATTCCTAAATGCTGTCTTGCACAAACAGTATGGCATCAATCCCTGCTCCCTCTTTCTGTCTTATTTTGGGGCAGCTTCATCTTGTGAGCCAGTGGTTTCTTTAGCGCATAAGCATAATGGAGACGCCCACATAACACATCCTCTCTCTCTCTCTCTCTCTCTCTCTCTCTCTCTCTCTCTCTCTCTCTCTCTCTCTCTCTCTCTCGCTCTCTCTCTCTTGCTCTCTCTCGCGCTTTTGCCCTCTTGCCTCCTATATGTAACTGACTCTCCTACGCACATGGAGACTCTCCCTTCAGCCTTTAACTACTTCCGGGTCACTGTGTGTATTGTACATTAGGGGAGTTCTGCTGCAATGTGTTGCGGTGACCTCTGGAAGTGTATGTGATTTGCATTTTAGTCTAGATCTAATTATTTTTTTTTTGTGTACTGTATGTCCTATGTCTTTGAAGGTAAAAAATGCTTTTGCTCAGAATGCATGTTTCAAAACCTAAGGTTTGCTTTTCCACACTTTTTTGATAATTATTCTTGCATCATTTTATTATATTTCTTACATCTACTACACATTTGCTTTACTTTTGCTCATTCATTTTGGTTTTGCTGCCTCACTCCTATTGGTACACTGAGAAAATAACCAATTTAGGTGCACTGACCACAGTGAAGAGATGCCCAGAAGCCTGGCTGCTTGTGGATAGATAGTCTTTCAATGTCATCTCCAGGTCTGCATTAGGATTCTAGTCAGGAGACAGAGATGGCTGTTGCCGGATCGTGATTTTGCGCGTCATTAGCAATGTCTTTATAGGCCTTTGAGTGCCTTGGGGTTGTAGTCTTCTCTCAGAGGAACAGCTTGCTGGTGAGTGCTCCCTTCTTCCTAGTGGTAACCAGGAAATGGAGGACCTCTAATACACCCCTGTGTCATCCAGCCACCTTTTAACATTAAGGTCCTTTCCGCTTCAAGTCTGTTAAGATGGGTGCCCTTTATCCTCTTTCAGTGCTTTTTTCATTTTCGAACTCTGTGTCTAGTCTCTGTGTTAAAGGTGCAGTCCTTAATTCTAATCCACTGCACTTTTTGGCTCGTCACTCTCCTCTAGCGGTCCATTATGTGTGTGTGCTAAAAAAAACTTAAACTTCGTACACAGTCCTGGCTCAATACATGGGAAACGAGGTGGACCGGGCCGTATACCATCCCAAACAATCAACATGAGGCTTCATTAGCACGGAAGGGAGGGATGATGGGCGGTTAAGCTCAAATACCAACCAGTTTTCTCTAGAATCGCAGACTGTACCTTTTAAACCACAGTACTGAGTGTTTCCTGCCTCTGTGGAGGTGGCTATGAAGATGCCGTTTAATCATAGATTTGGAGAAGGGCGGCCCGAGTAGGAAACCCCATTCTGTCATTTCTCCAGCGGGACTGTGAGACGTGTTTACATTTATTCGGTGGCTGTTATCCAACGAGACGCCACACAGGAGATGATGAATGTCAGCTGAATCAAGCTACAAGAGCGAACGTGAAAAATGTCCTCATACCCTGATTGGTCGTAATGCATTTCAGATGGCGCAGACAACCGAAACTTTCCTAATGTTAAAAACTGTTTGCCAGCCAAGTGGTGCATCCTAGACGAGAAGCATGAAGCAAGAATTGCTCGTATGAAGTGCTGTAAGTGCAGACCACGACCCAGCCATGTGCAGAGAGAATGTCATGCAGTCCTACAGGGATTGTTTTTCATTATAATTGATGAGGATGGCTTTTTATCTCATTGAATTAGGAGCCTTGAAAGATTGGAGACTTGGTCTAAGCTGTAACTTGCACCATGAGGGTGCTTTAGTTTGGGTTGGAGATGTCTGGTGTATATACATTTATGTTCTACTCCCTCAGACTTGTTCATCCAAGCCGTCATGCACTAAAGCACAGACACATGTTTCTTTCCCAGTCAGTGTGTGCGCTTGCTGGTTCTACAAACCTGTGACCTTGGTGTTGTGACGCTCTTGATCTACCAATTTAGCTACATGAGCCGTGTTGAGCCACAGGAAGAGGACATGTGGCTTTGTGAGGAGGAGGAAGATTTTCAGGCTTTAGAAAGTGAAGTTGAGGACCAGATGGAAGTGAATTACATTGCTTGGACACCTTTTGCTTTTTACACATCCTTCTCTTTGCTCGGACTAGGCTCCCTTGAGTACTCTTGTCCTGACTTGTTTGCTTTCAAATTAATTTTTCCTCCCATTTGACCTTTGACCTGTCCACTGACTTCATTTTCATCTCCTTTTTAAATTTCCTTTTTTTTTTAAAAGTTTTAATTGTGGGCTTTTCTCGCCTGTATTTGGACAGGAGTGTAGATGGGGACCAGTGAGTGAGAGCAAGGTGGGGATTGGGATTGGAAATTGACTGCGGGTTGGATTTGAACTCGACCATACCGTGGCGTTGAGGCTATGTGGTATAGGGATGCCAGCACTACTGTTTACACCCCCCCACACCTTTCTATTTTTAAGCTTGTTACCATCCTTCTCATTCATAAAATGGAAAATGGATCTCTATTTCATGAAGACTCCTAACACAATAGGCCAGGAAGCCTTGCCACAGTACAGCCCAAGGAGGGGGGAGTTTCAGTTTGCAAAGAGAGCTTTAGCTTGTTGTAACTGCACATTTCACATGCAAGGGTGTTTAGATTTGAGAGGAGACCAATAGATTTCCTGTCTTCACAAGTAGAACAGGGGTAATTTATTTGCCTTCTAATTTAAAATAATCAAGGCTCACTTCATGGTCTGAAGTCTAGTCCTCTGGAACAATGATGATTAATGCAGCCCAGATTTAATGAGTGTCTATACATTGTGGGCCAGTCCCTATTGTGCGAGTCCCTTTCTGAAGCAGAATTTAGTTTTTGTTTGTTCGGAAGGAATTACCAGGAACAAAGGATGGGCTGTCTTCCTGGTTACAGAAAGATAGTTGTAAGGTGCTGGATCCCAGAAACCTCCAAATAACAAAAAGATGAATTGGACAGCAGTCACGAAAGTAATTATTTTATTGTGATTTGCAACACTGCCGCATTGTAATGCATTGGTGTGAAATGCGCAATAAAATAATCACGTTTTGACTGGTGTTCAGTTTGTTGGATGAAATGGCATTACATAGCATTTCACTTTTGGAATGTATTCAAATTGATCAAAATTGATCTAAAACATATCCTGATCGGTTAACACAAGTGGGTGATGTAGTTGTTTAAGTAATGTTGTGGGGATATTTCTCTTCTGTTTACATAATGGGCTGTCATAATGTACAGGAAGAGAGCCAACATATTCTGTACAATCACACACAAACAGTTTCTTGCAGCAGATTAGAACTTAAAAAAAGAAGTGACTAATTTGAGTAATATGAAACCACTTTCCTCTTTTGAAGCTTAACAGTGTTGCGCCCTTTGATTTTAGTGGGGGGGGGGGGGGGGGTGTGTGTGTGTGTGTGTGTGTGTGTCTTTGTCTGACCTCCTCAGGGCCGATCACCATTCATTTACATTCCCAGGACACATATTGATCGTTCTTAGCTCCGAAACACCCACACGCTCTTTCAGGACGCCTTTGGCATGACTGAATCGATCTCCGACATTGTGAAAGGTGCACTCCAGGTTCATCTGCCTGTGAAGGGCACCTTTCGTGATGTCTTTTCTGAAGCCCCCATAACCCCTGCCCCTACAATAACCCTACACCAAAGAATTGCATTAGAGCATCATGATGTCTGTGCAACAACTTCCAGCAAAGGTTTCCTCCCCCGCCCACCCCTGTTCCAGAAAAAAAGCGTTGAGTTTGTTTGCGTTGCGGTTCATCCACTCCATTTCAGTATCCGCCCCTCATCTTTTGTCATGAGGCTTACTTGTCACGTAAGCGCTGGCACATAGTATGAGTGGATCAAGACCAGTGGAGTGTTGTTGTTTACAATTTTGGAGAACATCACACACACACACACACACACACACACACACACACACACACTAGGGGTTTTCGTTCCAAGTCTGGACTGCAGGTTCCAAAATCGACTCCTGATCGTTTCAGTAGCAAGCGGGGGTGTCTGCACGTGGGCTTTGCCCACACAGAGAAGTAATTTACCAATCTTCTGAAAAAAAAATCTAATTTATGTATTTATTTATTTATTACTGTTCAGTGGTACAGACATGGTTAAGTGAACTGCAAAACCTGTCGCTACCTGCTCTCAGCAATCCAAGTAAAACTTGATGCCTTTTGATACTTGTTCAGTTAGATTAGTAGTCTTGTATAGTTTCACAGTTGAGGCTAGTTATAGCTTATTTGTTGAATTAAAAAAATTACAAATAAACGGGCACCCTCCAACCCAGTTCTCGCTGCCTCCGCTGTCGAGCCCAGCACATCTACCAACACAGAGCAGAGTGTTACTGGCTCAGGTGTCAGGGGAGGCAAACCTCCGTCCACGAAATCCAGATTCACCATCTTCCAGCTCTGCTGTGATTTAGCTCCTGGATAGCCAATTTTGACTAGTTATCCAAAGCTCCCATTTGGACAAATTCAGAAGCTTTAGTGCAGGTGATCTGATTATTTAGTTAATGTCGTTTTAGAGCTAAACGCATAGGCAAGTAACCTGTGTGGTTTTTAAAGGTGTAGTCTGTGATTCTAACCCCATATACTTTTCCTCCTCATGGTCCTCTAGCTGTCCATTTAGTGTGAGTGTTAAAAAAACAAACTGGTGGTGTTAGTCGTTGCTCTGTAAATGGGAAACAAAGTGGCTCAGCCCGAGCCATAAACAATCCCAGCCAATCAACATGCTTTCTTCAGGAGCATGGAAGGAAGGGGTGTCATTTGTCATCCCGTTTCAACCGCCTTTTGCAAAACCGAATCGTGGACTGCATCTTTAATTGCACTCAGTAGGCAAATATAACTTTCTTCATACTGCCTCTATTCTAGCTTACCCCCCTTTGTCTTATTTTATCTTTATTGATGTTTACACTGGCTAGCTAAGCTAACAATTGCATTCTAGGAGTTCTGTATTCCTTTACACAAACAATACAAATGGAAACAGAACCATCCTAGTTCATCACATCACAAATGTTCATCATACAGGCACTTCTGCCTGACCCTGTGCTTTCTATTTCACTGTAGCCTACTGAATATCCAAACCAAAATTTGCTCACATCAAAAATCAAATGTACATTTTAAGTTTCTTTTTCACGGGGTAAAAGACCGCCCCACACTGGACCCCCCCCCCCCACACACACACAAAAATTGGATGCTGTAATTGTCGTTTTTTTTTTGCCCCCCCCTTTCAAATTAAAACTACGCCCATGTTTACATACTCTAGGAAAAGCAACATTTTTGTTCTTGCCCAACCAAATAATCCATGTGCCCACCCAAAGAGGACTTCCTAGTAACAGCTCTGCTTCCAAGCTCCAGGCCGTATTCCCCTCCTCTCTTCTCTAATTGGGTGATGCTGAATGGGTATCGTTCCTGGTGCAGGTATGAAGAGGACCACATCAAAGTGCTCACACACGCCAGGCCGGGTCTGTTAAATGTACCCTTGCAAACTGTGTGTGTGTGTAATTGACCCGTGTGTGTGTTTTCCGGGAAAGCAGAACTGAACAGTGAAGCCGTGGGCTTTTTTGTATGGCCCCATTTGCGGCATGTATTAATCCCCTCTGGGATTGTGATTACTGCGGGTTTAGATGGTGTGCCATACTAATCTGCCAGAGAGGGGAGCATGCTTTTTGCTTTTCTCTTTGTGTGTGTGTGTGTGTGTGTGTGTGGTGTGGTGTGATCGTACAGAACATGTGTGTTGTTTAGCTGTGCGAGTGGCTGGGGTAGAGGGCAGAGAGGGTGTCTAAAGCTATTGTCATTTTGTGACACTGCCTCATATGTCTCATGCTATTGTGAATATGTCTCATGAGTCAGATGATTGGGGAGTGATATCCTTGTTCAATTTTCAATCTCTCTATTTGTGTGTGTTGTAAATATGTGCATTGGTGGAGTTGTCACACACGCTCTGTTAGGACAGTGCATTACGGTGGTGTGTGTCTGGGTACATCATGTGAGGGCTGTGTGGGTGTGTGCATTCCTGTATCTCAGAAATATTCCCTGGGTAGGGTCACAACTGTGTCCAAATGTGATTGTGTGTGTGTCGGCTATATTTGTGTGTGTGCATGCGTGCTGTTGCAGGGGAAGCGTCTGGGCTGAGCTGGCGTAGCACGCAGAAGCGGCGGCAGCTGCAGCAGCAGCAGCAGCAGCAGCAGCAGCAGCAGCAGAAGCAGAAGCAGGCTGTTTAAAAGGGAATTACAGCCATGGGGATTACTGCAGCGAGCACTGCTCCACACAATACAGCGTGCGGGGGGGGACGCTCTGTGCCTACACAGGCTGGGAACACATGCTCACCTCCTCCCCACACACACACACACACACACACACACACACACACACACACACACAAATATAGTGGACACACACACACACACACTAAAATATAGTGGACACACACACACACACACACTAAAATATAGTGGACACACACACACACACGAATATAGTGGACACGCACACACACACACACGAATATAGTGGACACGCACACACACACACACGAATATAGTGGACACACACACACACACGAATATAGTGGACACACTCGCACACACATGCATACATACATACATGCCCTCATCATACTCGTGCTGATTCATCCTATTCTTCTTTGCCCATACTAAACATGCATGCTCACAAGTGGAGTGCAGCGAGGTATTGGTTGGGCTGTGCAGCACAGCAGTACTTCCTTTCTTTCCTGTAGGGCAAATATCTATCACTTCCTGTTATAAAATGTTCCCAGTAATGACTGGTCAATTAACTGTCACCTAACTATTCACAGATATATATTAGTAAATGATTGCACGTACTTCCTAATATTTGTATTAATTTTGTTAACTCGAAACACGATGGGTCATGACTATCAGGTTCCACCCTTTCTCTGGTGTGACGTTGGAGCACATAATGATTAGCAGTGGTCCGTTTGTTTAGCTTGAGTTCTCAATTCAGTTTCTGGCTCTGGGTTGTTGGGGCTATGCAAGTTGTCTATGAGATGCCCATTACTGAGTGTTTTTAATGTGCCTTACTCTGATGGCTGTCTTCGTCGTGTGTGTGTGTGTGTGGTGTGTGTGTGACCCACTCAAATTTGGCCCGCTCCTTCCCCAGAGAGGGATGCAAAGTGCAGGAGGCTGCTCTAAAGTGGCCCCTCTGCTGGATTATGCCTTTGAAAGCAACTCCCACAGTACTGGTCTCACTAAATGTGCCACCTGGTCAGGAGTGTGTGTGTGTGTGTGTGTGTGTGTGTGTGTGTGTGTGTGTGTTCTAAGCTGGGGAATTGCAGCAACCATAAAATGTCCAAGGAAGTGCAAACATCTCTCCCAAGCTATTAAAATGACGTTTATTCACTACATGAGTATCCATATGCTGTTCCTTTTCCTTGCTTCCCGTCATGTCCGTTTGGCTCTCTCTCTCTCTCTCTCTGCCCATCCTTCTCACACTGTCCGCATCTGTTTCTCTCTCTCTCGTGCTTTCTCTCTCTCGCCTCGTTGTGTGTGTGTGTGTGTGTGTGTGTATATATATCTATATCTCTCACGGATGAGTTTCAGGGGAGATTGTAAAAGATGGTCATAGAGGCCTGTCATACAGACGTGAGCCTCCCAGATCAGCTCCTGTGCTCTCTGAGTAAACGGCGTATTGCCTGCGTCTCCTTCCCACCAGTCTCTGGAGCTCAAAGGAATCTAATCCGGCCCATTACTTAATTATCCACCTGAATACACACCTTGGCAATTAAAAAATTGCACCCGTTGATTCAAATCACGCATGCTAGATCCCTCCGCTGGGTGCTGGAGGTTTGTGTGTGTGTGTGTGTGTGTGTGTGTGTGTGGAGGGCTTGATGAGCTTGATGATGAGTTCAGTTGGTTCAACAAATCTGCATCCCCCACTCCCACCCCACCTCCACTGAAAAGCTCCCGAGTGCAGCTATCACGCACCGGTTTAATAACGGCAAAGCTAAAGGTGTCTGCACAGGGAAGCGCTAATACCACAGTGCCCGGAGCCCTCAGTGGTGGCAGGAATGTCATACTGTGGTCTCCCTGCGCACAGGTGTTCTTAACTGAGACTTTTCCCCCCCCTTCTCTTTCTCTCTCCCTCCTTTTCCCTTCCGTTTACTTTCCTCCACACCCCAGCCCCCCCCCCTTATCTTTAGCAACCATGCCCGGAATACCCAAATGTCTGTATTGCAGCAGATGTTGTAGCTTGGAGCCAGTCGGGGGCTTTTGGAAAAACTGATAGGCCCATTATCGATTCGCGCCGCCTGAGTTCCCAATGTGTGGCTGTGGGCTGGAGTTGGCAGGTTATGATTCTGGTGACTGTTTGTGTAGGGGCTTGGGGGGGCATCCACTGAATGAGGTGGTGGTGGGATTAGGGGGTAGCTTGAGGAGGTGGTGATGTGGGTTGGTGCTTGGGGATGGCGACAGCTTGCCTGGGCGCGGTGTGGCAGGGAGAACCCGCCAGCATCAGGATTTTCACTGTTGACACGGCTTTTGGGCAGCCAAGCGGCGCTGTGTGAGAACGTAGAGTAAGCCTCTACCAAGTTCCCTCTGCCCCACAGGGGTGCGTGCGTGCGTGCGTGCGTGCGTGCGTGCGTGTTTGCGTGTTTGCGTGTGTATGCTCCTAGACAAACACATAGACATACACTCTAGCATCCTCTATATTTGTTTGTGTGTGGCATCTGCCTCGTCTGCATTTTTTTTTTTTTTTTTTTTTTTTTTTTTTTTTTTTCAAATGATGTCCATTTTGGAACATGTTTTTCTGAAAAGGGATCTTTTTTTGGAACTGTTGATGAAACCCATGCAGTGTCATTGAAGGTGACCTATGGGGGCAATGATGAATTGAGATGTTTTGTCATGCACAAAGTGGCCATTTACTGCAAGTATACACAGAATCATTTCACATAAAACACGGGGATGGATCTTTATCTGTAGCAGGGGTGCATTTCATTCATCAAATGGAATGGGGCACTACGTTTGAAGGACACTTCTGATACACTTGGTGTAGACTGATTTGGTTTAGTGCACTGTAGTTTTAAAGTCGACTGGAAATTGAACAGTGAGTGTTTGTCTGCATCCAGTAGTGGTGATTGGTTGGTGGTGGTTGTTGTTTTTTTGTTCTGGGAATATCTGGCTTCATCAGTGTGGGCCTTCCCTCTTCAGGGAAGTCCAATGAGAGAAATCCTTTAATCTAGCATATGAAATGTCATTCTTGATGGTCCTCTTGAAAGCCTGGAGTGTATGGTCTGATTTGCATTCCAATTCCCCCAGACACACACACACACTCACAACTAACCTCAATTGAGCGCCTCTCTTCATTAGCTGCTGTCTAATTAAAAGTGTGGTGAATGCCAAGAAGTCGCATTGCACAATATTTGTGTTGGCATTCAAGCCTGTTTGTGTGTGAAATAATACCTCTTGTGCAGGTTCACACACACACACACACACACACACACACACACACACACACACACACACATTTATGAGGGTATTTGTGGGGCTTTATCTGTCTGCATACTGTATGAGGGATTGTTCCATGCCAGCACCACGCAAAGGGACATTAAGGGTGTTCCCACACAATGCGTCTGTATACATTTGAGGGATTAGCAGAATGGGAGATTTATATACATCTAGTGATTGGCGTGGGAGTGTTTGTTCCACAGATAATCAAGATGAGAAATGGATGGAATGTTAGAGGCTCTGCAGTGTTGTGTGTGTGTGTGTGTGTGTGTGTGTGTGCTTGCCTGAGCACTCATAGGATGGCAGAGCTGGAGAGCTGTATGTTTCTTTGTATGGAGTGCCTTACTGCATCGACCCTCTGCGGTAGTTGCTATGAGTAGTATGCTTTTTAAAAAGAACAATTTTAAATATGTACATGGTCATTATTTGATTACTACATTTGGTAATACTGATCTTTCTTTTCTTTTTGTGAGGAGGCAGTCAATAGTTTTATACAATAGTGAAGTGCAGACTATACTAAAATTTTTAACACGGAGATTGACCGAAGCAAGTGGAATAGGCAACCTCACCAAACGAGGCAATTCATTATGGGACGAGAAGTTGGAGAATTAACTTCTACAGGCCAAATCTGCACAGGGCAACATGGTCCAAATCTGTGGATTGTTGGAACACACCATAGAGCAACATCAGAGTTCTGCAGTGCTGAAAATGTCCCCAGTGGGATTCTGGGGGACACAGTGTAGCGGTGTCATAAACGTGCAGCTGCCGTAGCGTGAGCAGCGGTGAGCAGCGATTGGCAGGGTCTGATAGTGGAGGGAACACGACTCTTGAAAACTCTCCACTGTGTTAAGGGCCAGAGCTGCATAGACTTGGTGATTATCCTAGAGCCCAGTTTATGTGCAGACATGTGTGGGAGGAGAGAGAGCGAGAGCGAGGGGTTGTGTGAGCGAGGGTGCGCAGAAAACAGACAGATGAACAAATGTGTTGCCATTAATGTCTTGCATAAGCAAGATAGTCAGGTGTCCAAATAGAGAATCCAGGTTTTATTTTTAGATGTCAAGCTTAGCCTCTAATGGTTTCTCTCTCTCTCTCCCTCCCTCCCTCCATCCCTTCCCTCCGTCTTCTATTTCTCTCTTTCTCAAATACACATTTGTTTCTTCTTACACACACTCTCTCTCTTCATCTGACTTTTTAGGAAGAGGAAGATATTAGCAGAAGAAAACATCTCTTTACAATTAGGCTGGACAGTTAAGAGACGGTCTGGCTCCTGCTGGTAAACAGTAGTTCATTAGATTGTCATTTGACTTCAAACATTTTGAAATCATTTAGAAAATCTTCTGCAATTCAGTGCACTAAAAACATCTCAGTACCTAAAAATATTTTTAAACTCGTTACACACGACTAAACTATAATCCGATGCCTTTTCCTTTTTTGTGCTATGGGCTGTATTGTTTGTCCTTTCTTTTTGCAAAGACATTGACTCTTGCATGACTGACTCTTAATTTCTGCATCAAATTGTTGCCTTTTTATCTTGGCTTGATAGTCAGTACTTAATATGCGCCACCAGTAACTACTACAGTCTCTACCTAAAAGCTGTCGCTAAATACCAACTAAACTGATTGCACATCAGTTTTCTGTACCCATCCTGGTGCCTGACGTGCGCTCTGGGTCTCTATATTGCTCAGGCGGTCGTGTGTAATGGTCATGACTAAGTTGGGCCCCTGCTGGAGTTTGTCCTGGGTGCAGATAACTGATTCATCCTCCTGCTGGTGCCAAGCGCTTGTCTTCTCAGGCACCCGAGCCAAGAGTCTTTCTACGTAACTACTGCCCTGTGTGTGACCACAGACGTGGACCTCCATGATGAGAAAAGAGATCCATCAAAAGATGGGGAGCTAATGCCAAGAAACAAGAGTCACCTTGAGGCATTTGGCTGTTAATCTATACGATGCTGTTCTTGGGTCATATGCAAAAGAAAGTCATTTAATTACAGTGACCGACTGCTTTTGTGTGTGTGTGTGTGCGCACAAGAACTAGTCAGCGCGCATGCAGGGCCTGAGTGTATGTGTACACGTATGCACAGGCTAAATACATAAAAATCCACCCACTCATACACACACACGTCCTCATTATATATGTATGAACATGCTTGAAGTCCCTCACTCTTACACACGCCTGCATTCACACACACACACACACACGCACATGCACTAATCATCCTGCAGATTCTGATCTAACTTCCTTACTCCTCTCAGAACACAGTACCCCACCGTGTTGCAGGCACCATTTCAAGCGTCGTCGTCTTCCAATTGCTTATTTGTACACGCAGTCCTATCCAGCAGCTAACGCATCAGGATGACCGGCTCGGTTAAATTAGACGGTGAAGGCTGGCCAGTGCTTTTTTAATTATTGATGGGGCCCGTGCTGATGTCTACAGTCAGAAAATGGAAGATGTCGGCCAAGGGCAAGACAACAGAGGAGATTTCCAGCAGTGCTGTACAGTGTAATTTGCTCTCTGGCCTCTCATTTCTTTTTTTTCTATTCTTTTTTTTCACCCCCTCTTCTCGATGAAATTATTTAGATTGAATTGCCATGTATAAGACCTTGTTTCTGTTTTGTTTCGACAGTGCTATTAAAATCTGATTTTATATTTGCACGGCAAGTGCCAATGGTGCCTGCCGGATGCCCGGCTGGAATTGAAATTCCAACTGTGTGCCACTGCCGTTCAACCTTTACGCATGGGCTGTGTAGTTATTTTCAATTAACCAACTTGTGTGTGTGTGTGTGTCTTTTTCTTCCCATTCATTTTTGGTATTCATTTTAGACAGTCACCTTGTGAGATTTATTGTGATTGGCCGCGGGCCCGGCATTCCCGTAGTGACTGTTGCCGGCGGTGTTGCCTGTGGTAGAGTGACCTTGAAGGCGTCGTTCCCCTGCCGCTCATGAGGGAGGCTTTAGAGGGAGAATGATTATTCCGTCCCGCTGCTGCGACTGGCTTCCTCTGCAGCTGTTTGTGTTGTGGGTGTATTTCCTCGCCACGCAAATCGCCTCTGTCCACTTCTCTCTCAGACTCACTTGTGTGTCCGGTATGTCACTTCAGATAAGCATCTCTCTCTCTCTCTCTCTCTCTCTCTCTCTCTGCATTTTGTTCCTTTTTTTTCATGTCTTCTGCCCCCCCCCCTTTCTGTCCATCTCTATGCCTCTGTCTCCTATCTTTCTTTACTCTATGTCTCTCTCACTCTGTCCTGTCTTTCGTTCCCCTCTCTCGCTCATGGCCTGCATCCCAGTGAAAGGAAACTGCTGAATAAAACACTTCTGCTTGCCTCTGCTGTGTCGTCAGGGCTTCCGGGGAAAGGGGAAAAAAAACACAGTCCTCGCGATGGGGATGGGCTGAACGTTAGCGCTATCTGCTGTTGATCAAAGCCAATTACAGCCCACCCAGGCGCCATCCCCACGCCAGGCACCGCCTGCTCCGCCACATTTAGGAGATGAACTTTTAAAAAAGTTTGTGGTATCCCACTCACAGTAATGTTCCCCATAACAGTGTGTTGCATAACACCATCAACCAGTGTGCCCTGGATTTCATCCTGGCGTTCTGTGTTCGAGGCATCGTTACTGCTGTTGATGCTGTTTAGGCAGCTGCGAGATTTGTTTGTTTTCAGAAGGGAGAAAACTGATCTGAGCACACACCTGTCTGATGCAAAGAACTCCAACAGTTTTGAATAGCCGGCCAAATTACCCTGTGTATATGACTGGTTCGGAAGAGATGTTTCTACAGAACCACTAGCATCACAGTACGGACCTCACCTGCAGCTGTGGGCTTCAAAAGCTCTAAAAGCGTCATGAACTGTTCAATCTGAACTGCAACCAAAGGCCAGTGGTAACGAGCAGCATGTACTCTTGATAACTGCTTTGTTTGTAACAAGTCCTGCTGGTGGACGGCCAATTAAAAGTTGGCAATAGGTCTGAGGCAAGGAAGGGTACAGTTATTTGCCACTGGCTATGGTCCTACAACAGAATGTGCGCATGAACAAATTGGCCCACCACCCCGGGAGAGGTACCGTCATGAAAGGAGAGGATTCCAAACCGCGAGCTGCATCAGTCATGACATGTTCCACGTACGCCTTCACCCTCCTCTGTAGGATCTACTCTTAAATGTGTGGCTTGCTGCATTTCAGTGCATGGACTGTCCTGAGAGAGCTAGAGAGATATCAGTAGGTGACTGACCATCGCGTGGGAAGCTATGCTTGAGTTTGTCAGCACGAGAGAGCGAGCCAATGACTCTTGAGACCGCTCCTGTCAACTGCTGGCTGCCCACAACCGACAGCAAGAGTAGGGACTGCGGAAGGCGTACTCGTTAAGCTGGGGCGGTCTGCATCTAGCAGCAGAACGCGTTCCTTTGAGACTCTTGGTACATAAGGGCAAGTTGAACTGTCCGTGAGCGAGTGTCCGTGTTTGGAGGAGATGAAGAGAGAGACTGGCCGGTGGGTTGAATGCAGATGTTTTGAGCAGCGCTGTTATCCAAGCCAGTTCTCCAAGAAGTTGATGCCCATCAGGCTGTCCTATGCCTGGCATCAACTCGGTCTTCTACCATCTTTTCAAAGAACGCGGTGGCTAACTCGTCGACAGTCTGGAAGATGACTACTGGAAATGGAACACTGAACGCAGAGAAGGGATTGCGTGCCTCTACACCGCTACCCACCATGCTTCTATATGCCAGCATTAACCTTGTCCTGTAATTAACCGGCTTTAGATGCTGTAATACCAGGACAAAAAGGGGATAAAAAAAATGCTGCGACCCTACTTGCTATATGACATGTATGCTTGTATTTGTGTTGTTTTTTGACCCCAGGGATTGTACATAACCTTGTCATAGAATTCGCTATGCATCAGTTGCGTAATGACTAGGAGCAGACCATTACATGGTCGAGGTTGGCCGACCCTCACCAGATGCCAGCCAGTGTGTCCACACGTGCCGCCCAGTCGTGATGGGAGAGGTTGTGCTGGGATAAGGACATGTTCCAAGTGCATGTAGGCTGTACAGGGCACAGGGGCCTGTAGGGGGCACTGTTGTTGTAGCCTCACTTTAAATGATGGGTCTTTGCCATGGGTCGAGCCCAATAAAGACTTCATATAAAATTGGTCTAATATTTGAAAAAGTCTCATAACATTGTTTGGGCGTGTGAATGGAAAAATGACCTCCTCTTCCTCTGTCTGAAGCTTATGAGTGTCTTCCTTGTCTTTTAATGAGGCCTTTGAAAGGATGCTCCACAGGAGCTGTTATCTCTGCACCAGGTGTTACTGTTGTTTAGTGTGAAGCCTCACCCAGTGCTTTCACTTCTGGTGTGTGTTTGTGTGTTTTTTAGATGTCGAGTTTCACCGCGAGGTTACATGAGACTGTGAGTGTCTCGTCTTGGGGTGTCTCTACTAAATTATTGATCTGCACTTTTATAGCGAGAACTGTGATCTAGCCCCAGGGTAAAACTCACGAGGCACACGAATCAAGCTCATGCCAATCAATAGTTTGTTGATCAGTAACTCCCTGACTGGTTGAAACAATCTATGAGAAATTCTGAGGCAATAGCGTACTAATTTAGTCAAAATAGTTTAGCTTTTTTGAGAAACTGTTCATTAGGTCACTGATGTTGAGGAACACCTCTGTTTTATGTTTGTGTGTGTTTGCATTCACATATTTCATTTTTCTCTCATTGCAGCCATACGTGAATTTCCTGATGACATGTTTACCAATGCTGAACGAAAGAGTGGAGCAGTCTCGCTACATATAGCAGCGGTAGGTGACTCTGTGTGTGTTTGTCTGTCTGTGTGAGGCTTTTGCAGAACACCCACCACTTTCATATTCAGCCCTCATTTGTCAAATCTACTGACAAGACTTCCTGCTGTGGTTCGTGTGCAGAAATAGAGCTTTTCTCCTTCCTGGAGTTCATGTCAAAATCCCAGTGTTTCTTCTGAGGAGAAAAATTGAACCCGGAGTCAGTTTTGCCATCAAACTCTCCAATCCCGCATTCTCCGGTTTCATTTTTGAAAGCACTCTGTCGCAGGAGCTAAGCATACATGGAAATCCTGAGATGCAACTAAATACTATTTGGACTAAATACAGGGTGACGATCTGGCTGTTTATGCCCAAAAAATGTTTGACAATTTTTCTTTTGTCATTTAGCATTGAGTTTTTTTTTTTATTCCAAAGTGACTTAATTGCATGTAATTGCACAGTATGTGTGTTCTCTGGGTGTGAAAGCACCTGATCTTGGTGAGGTCGACACCTTATTCTACCAGTTGATCTACACGGTTAGCATTAGGATCTCCACCTCTCTTCCTGTTTAGTGTTGCTTAACCTGCGCTGCTGCCCCCCCCCCCCCAAGTGGCTTTTTATGGGAGTTGTGTCCATTCACGAGCGCTGCCAGCCGTTCATTACAGCCGAAAAAAAGGCCAGGCTGAAAAATGGGCCGTCTTCATCATTGACCCACCAAGACAGAATGTCATTGGTCGATTCCTTTCCCTGTACAAACAAGTCATCAGATTCTGAGCTCCCGTAAACTGAGAGGAAGTCAATAAAGGCAAAGGCAGAGAGGTCTGGAACAGACACAGGGGTGGTGGTGGTGGGGATTATTCAAGCTGCCTGGAGCTGGACAAGGAGTGTGGTGGTGTGCCAGAGATCCTGGATGTTTAAGCTGAAAACGGTTTATTGGCCCCAGGTGAGCTCTGTCCGAGGGCCCAGAGGTGTTTTGCCTCTCCTGGCCTGTAAGCACACGCTAACCCACAGGTTTGGCTTCATGCTTAAATGACTGGGTCCTCTGGCACCCCTAGTGGATACCACATGCCATGTCCGCAACTAGATTGACGAGCAGATTAATAATGCATGTTTTTCGCCTCAGCTTTACCGAGAGCCCAGGTCATTTTTCATGTTGTTGAGTGTGGACATGAATTGATCTGGGTTGAAAGAGGTGAGTCGCTTAGTCGGTCACTGATGTGTGTGTCAATGCGATGGCCATTTGAAACACACACACACACACACACACACACACACACACACACACACACACACACACACACACACACACACACACACACACACATATATATATATATATATATATATATATATATATATATATATATATATATATATATATATATATACCACCCCCGCGTATGTGCAGTGCATTACACACACGCACATGCATTCAACAGGACACAGCATATTGAAACACACTGCTGGGATCTGTCATAACATGCATGCATACACATATAGAAGCAAGGTATATTCACAGGTGCAGAAAGAGACACACACACACACAGAGCGAGAGAGTGAGTTCCCTCACTAACCATTCCCTGTTGTTTCCACTCCGTTAGGCGCTCTACATGTTTCTGGCTCTGGCCATCGTGTGTGATGACTACTTTGTCACGTCCCTGGAGAAAATCTGTGAGGTAAGCACGGCCGATCATCATCCAAAGGCCTCTCTGTTCTCCCCCCTCTCTGTCGGTGTGCCTCCCAGCTCTGAAAGCTCCCCAAAAAGAGACACTGCAGCTTTTAATACCAGCAGTCTGCTGAGCAACGGGGTTATTTCAAGTCCGAGAGAAAGTCAGTGCTATCTACAGGGAGCCAGAGTCTTGCTGTAGTACCTGTGTAATGGGTTTGTGTTGCTGCTGTTCTCTCTGTAGAAGTTGGACCTGAGTGAAGATGTGGCTGGGGCTACCTTCATGGCAGCAGGGAGCTCTGCTCCTGAGCTCTTTGCCTCGGTTATAGGCAAGTGTGCACGCACGCACGCACGCACGCACGCACGCACGCACGCACGCACGCACGCACGCACGCACGCACGCACGCACGCACGCACGCACGCACACACTTGAGTCAATACATTTCCCCCTCTCAGCCTCCTCCATCTCTAGAGTGTGATCCATAGAGCGATCTATGCAGTTAAAATGAAGGCTTCAATATTCAGCCTCATGCATACACAATTTCTCATGAGTTGGTACAAACTTGTTTGGGAAAAAAAAAAAAACACGCTCACCATTAATTACATGTGTATCACTTCAATGCACCTGCATGAGCGCGCGCGCACACACACTCACACACTCACACACTCACAACCCTTTTCTTCTCCTGCGGCAGGTGTCTTTATTACTCACGGCGATGTCGGAGTGGGCACCATCGTGGGCTCTGCTGTTTTCAACATCCTCTGCATCATCGGAGTGTGTGGGATCTTCGCCGGGCAGGTGGGTGCACATGCTGTAACTACACCCGACGTTGAAGGCGTAGGCACTCCAATCCAAACCAGAGTAATCGTGTCAAAGTAAAGCTTTGCCTTTCAAGAAGAGCAGAGTTTTGTTAGGGGGGGGGGGGGGGTTAAAAGCCGCCCCACATTTGTATCTGTTGTGGTGAAAGGGAACCATATGTCTGAAGAAACGCCTCTGCATCATTAGTTTGTGGCTCATTGTGTGGATCCAGCCATTTCCTCTGCAAGCTAGTGCTCACATCATTAGCGGACAGCTGTCTATTGAAGTCATCTGAGGCCACCACAAACCGCTCACCTCAAAGATAATAGGCATTTGGTGTGGTGCCTTGGGTGATGGACATCATCAGGCTTTTTAGATGGGCAGAACTGCCCAAAGCAGTACTGTGTGTGTGTGTGTGTCAAAGCAGAAGATTAATGCATGGAGACAACATGAATCAAAGAACAGTGTGTGTCATCTAAAAATACAAAATACAGAATGTCATCTGAATAGATTCAATAGGGCTGTTTCCCTGCTCCCTTCTTTTTAAATTTGTTTTGAAGTCTTGGCTAAATGGAGCCAGTCTGGCCAATGGTCTGTGCCAAACATCTTTGAATGTGTCTGAGTGCAAGATTGGTTTTCTCAACACTGCCTCACCCTCCGTCACCTTCAGGTCAGCTAACCCAGACAGACAGCAAGGGCAGCCACCATTGCCAAAAAGCTGTCCCTTGTTTTTTGGTGTTTTTTTCTGATATTTTTTTCTGGAGTTGTGTTCTGGTGAGACTTAAAGATATTTGCAGAAAACTGTAGGAATCAGAGCAGTAGATCTCAGATCCAGGCAAGAGTGATTTTAACAAGTTATTGCATCTGAAATGGCTTTGTTGACAATGACCTGAGTAATAAATACAACAGTTGTAAACCAAGTCCTTGCCTTAAGGCTGAGCTGGCTTTACCAGACTCTATACATCCTTGTAAGTCGCTTTGGATAAAAGCGTCTGCTAAATGACTGGATGTAAATGTACCAGAGGCATGTGGGTGGGGCACTTCTCACCTCTTCTCTTCCATCTACCCTCCTGACCACTAGGTGGTGATGTTGACCAAGTATGCGGTCTTCCGGGACTCTATCTGCTACACCTTCTCAGTAATTGCGCTCATTGTGGTGAGTCCTCTTTGCCTCTCCTTCAACAGTCATTCTTCAGGGAGAAGTACTCTACACCTTCATCTTAACTTTCTCCTTTTTTTCTCTCCATCTTTCTTTCTTCCCCTCCCTTTAGTTCATCTATGATGAAAAGATTGTGTGGTGAGTATATCCACCGATGTTGGAACTTCAATGCAATATTTTATGATTTAACACAGAATTGTACCACTTGGGGGCCCGGGGGGTTGGAGTGAGGTGAGTGTGTGTGTGTGTGTGTGTGTGGGGGGGGGGGGGGGGTTGTTGTATGTAGAATATTACCCATGACGAAATATACTTGTTCTCATTATGGCTTTCTTCACTCTAGTACTCTAAACACCATTTTGCCTGGTTAGGGTGACGTAAGAGTATGTTATGCATAGAAACTCCAACAGTAGACCGTACGTTAAATAACAACATTAGCTGGTAATGGAATTGTGTGGTTTGGTTCATGTGTCACATACTTAAACTATGTGTTTTCCCGCAGGTGGGAGGCCCTGATCCTGGTACTCATGTACCTCATATACATTCTCATAATGAAGTGAGTATTCATCACCCTCTTTCTCTTCCCTTAAACTGAAAATGTTTTGGATTTTTTCTTTTGCCATGTAAGGTTTCTGTCTGGGCTGGTTTCCCTCTGCGTAGCGTGCTAAGAGAGGGAGAGCTGTGCTTTTAAGCTTATTTGGCACCACTACTTTTTGTGGTGGAATTTGGCCCTGCACATGTGTGTGTGTGTGTGTGTGTGTGTACACACACACACACACACACACACACACACACGTAGGACTCTTCACACACTCAATATCCATGCATAAAGCTTTTGCAAAGAATAGGCGTTTGATGAACCCTTCTGCTCTGCTAACTCCTCCACCTTTTACTTTTGGTCCAGCAATCAAATTTAGCAAAAATAAAACATTCCAGGTCAACAGTTCAATGTAACCAGCAAAATGATTGTGGAGGGGTGTTGCTTGCTATTTTTTTTTTTAATAAAAACTCTTTCCTCCTTTCTCCTCGCAAGTTTTTGTACGTTTTTTTTTATGATGAAATTAAGTAGTTTCAAGTAGCCTGCCCCATCACTGTGTGCATGCATTAGCATCTTTGAGTCATTTTTCAGTCATCTTTATTTTGCACCTCTGCGCCTGAATGCTTGGATGAGCAGACGCAATGTCCATTTCAATACATTTTATTTAATAATAATTCTCTTGATCCTAGTTTAAAAACATTACTAGGAAGAAATGGTAATTTTAAATCAATTTGTGTCGTTATTAATGAAGATCTCGTCCTCGTGGTCAATGTTTAAAAACACTATGCTCCCCTTTGATACAATGAAATGGGTTTCAGATATAGCACCTATGCTATGCTTTCTCTGATAAGAGTATAATCATGATATAAGTTTGCTCTTCAGGCCCTGTAGAGAAGGGGTTCTCCAACCTGCCCCCCTGCCCTGCACCCTATCTACCCCTGCTGCTGATTAAAGTGTTGTGTAATTTGCTCTTGATTTTAGCTAAATGTGGTGTGTGCAGGCGAGTTCAGTCGGGTATGCAGAGCAGGGATAGTTGGGAAAATATGGAGAGCTAGAGGGAGCGGGTAGTAAAACGATAAATAATAAACCAAAAAATGACCATGGAGACGAATTAAGTGAGTCTCTTGATGGCTCCAATGATCCTACAAATTGGAAAACGTAGAAGTTCAATATTATCTGGTGTGTTATAAAGAAATGATGGAGTTTTGTTTTGTACAATCTGGTCTTTGTTTGTGTCCATGATGGTTTAAAAATACAGAGGGTAGTCTTAAGGATATGTTTGCTAATCAAAGCGTAGGCTACACGAGGAAGCTCTAGATACACACCCATTTTAACTTGGGAGAGGGGGATGTTTAATGTTTTAATTTTCCTGGCTCTTGCGCTCTTGGCCTCAGCACCACATTTTTATCATCTCAAACGAATCAGCATAAGTTAGACTATGTTAAAATGTGTTAATAGCCTAAGCCAACTGATACACAATATAGTAGTAGTAAGCCTGCAGTCAGTGCAAACTTCACTGTGTTGTAGGCTGATGTGGACGTGAAATGCAGCACTGATAGCATGGCTTATCGAATGGCTATTAAAACATTTTGTTGGTTGCACTATTAGTGCCACGGTTCGGGCTGGCATCTTCTCTCAAAGGCTGCCCCATGTTGATATTGGCTAACCTTATATAACTCAAAGTGCTTTTGTGCTCTGGTGTGATACTGACAAAGTCCTTCATCAGGGCATGCATGTTTACGTTTTGCAAAAATGTCACAGTGCACATGCATCACTGCTAGATGGGTCCGTCTTTTTCTGAGTCATTGTTCTGCACGTCCATGTCTTCAGGCACCAAAGATTGGAGAAACATCTCTCTGATGATACCACTGATATGGGAAGACAGCGACACAGCTTTCCGAGGTTTACAACTTCTCAGAACAAAACTCTGTTTTGTGGGTGTAGTGTGGTGAGACGTGAGGCCACTTCTGGGACTGTGCGTCAGGGAGAATGTCTCCCCAGCTTCCTGAGTTGGAGCTGCAGGAGGCCTGTGTTAGAATGCATAGGTGCGGTTTCTGTTCCAAAACGCTGGAATGTTGGAATGGAAACTTTTAAAATCCTTTAAATGGAAAAAACAATCGAATTCAGCTAGGCTGGCTTTGGTTGTAGTAGATGTGGTTTCGGTGGCTGCTGCTTCTGTGCTGCTTCCCGCGACAAATTCCTTTTCCGCTGATGCCGCTCCTGCAGCTGATGTGCTGACATTAGCTGCTGCTTGGCTGTCCTCATTTAGTGCAGACAACTGAGTCGACTCCTCTGTCGACGGGGTGGTAGTTGAGGACATTTAGTTGCCAGTTGAACTGGCAAGTTTTTTGGACAAATGGATTTTTGGAAAAAACAGTTACTTGTTAGCTCAAACTGAGGACATATAATTATTACCTAGCTGTTATTGTTGATGTGACACTCACTAACTGTATGGAGTTCTTCACATTAATGCAAGTTGTCCAGCAGAGTTCGACGTCACGGTGCATGCGTTTAAAATGGATTAAAGGAACTGATTACCTTGGAGGCATAAGATTCTGATAGATGGAACAATTTGGAACCAGTTCTCAACTGGAACCAGTTCTGGATTCCCATCACGATGCACCTCTCTATCTGTTACAGGGGTGCATACAAACTATGTAAAGCCCTTCCAAGGGCTTTAGATTACAGTTGTTTTTTTTGTTTTTTTTCTTTAGCTGCTAAACGTTCCTGTTTCTGTCATCTAATCCGCTGCTCCCAGCTGAGCAGACGTCGGGTCATGTCCTGAATCATATGTACGTGCAGATCATCCTCAGAATGTGACCCAACGCTGAACCGGAAACTCCCTGACATGGAAGAGCAGTAGTCAACCCAAAAGCAACCTGACGCTTGAGTTAGTGCATGATTAGTCGTGATCTCCATAGATGGGTTTTGTTCAGAAATACCTCAGGTCATGGGAAAGAAAAAAAAAAAAAAGGTTAAGAAGTATGAGCAATTCACACTGACGTCAACAGCAGGAGGGAATTGAAGTAATTAAATGTGTGTGTGTCTGTAGGTTCAATACAGAGAGACAAAAGAGAAATTCTCATTTGTATTCTGCTTTTCATGTGTATCCAAGAACGCTCTCCTGACCCATAAGTAATGCATTATAAATTAAGTCGTGTAGCTCCAGCTCCAGCTTGGAGTTTTACTGCAGGCCTAATGCTGAATGTTTTAGGCAGGCGTACACCTGAGAGACTTGAGTTTGGTGCTTTTAAAATGCTGCAGTGCCAAGACCTAGTTTTCATAGGAAAAGGAGTTTGTGCTTTCTAAGCCTCACGCATTTACTCAGTTGGGGTTTGTGTGCTTTCTGTTGCCAAACTTTAGATGGGGAAAAAACTTCAGTGCCTTTTCACTGTTTTTGTTTGGGAAAATAACCGGTTTTCTCATTTAAACTGAGAGGAAGTTTAATTTGGCATATTATGCCTAATAAACAAAATGGATGGTAACTACAAAATATTTTTATATTTTTCCAAAGCAAAATTCTGCATTTGTCTCTCCTTCCCCTGACAGATTTAACACCTCTATACAGAGGCTCTTCACAGGCAAGGGGAAGAAGAAGAAGAATGTTGCCAATGGAAACGCGGCCAGTGGCAGTGAGCTAGAGGATGGTAATGGTTGCTATGACAATGTTTGGGATGACCCCACCCTGCCATTGCTGGGCACAGGTAAGGCTGACCAGACAGGCCGTGACTTGGGGAACAAGGTCCCCCTTTGAGTGGGATGAGTTAAGGGAGAGACTGTAGATTTGGTGGCGTCCCAGTGTCTTAAAAGAGACTACAAGTCCCATCTCTGTTTATGATTGAAGAGGGAATGGAGTTGGAAACCTTTAGGGACTTCTTGTAAATTCAGTTGAGGTTTAGAAACTGACAAGGCCTGAAATCCTTTTTTTACCTGGGTGCTGAAAAATAAACAGGTTTTATCAAAGTACTCTAAGGCCTTTGCTTTCTCAGTCTATAGATTCTACTGCAGGGTATGTCTTGGACATGAGGGACATGGGCTATGTGTTCTAAGTCATCAGCTGAGATTGAACATGTCACCACAACCAAGCAAAGTTGCATGTAGTGTGAAACTATTACATTCCTTGAGCAAAGTTTTAGGGAGCAGAGTTGGATTTCTTGAGGATTGTGGGGACAAATGAATATTGCAACCCTCGCCCTGTCCTTCTTCTGCCCTCTGCTGGCTTGGAGGTAAAAACTTTCTTCTTTTGTGCTTTCTCTCATGCAGTCTCTCTCTCTCATATGTGCACAATTACCAGTTAATCCCTTCACAGATTATCTCTTACTTTCTCAGCCAAATAGATTCATTGTGTACATCTTTTTCCCTGTCTCATTGACAGCAGCTCTCACACTATTGATTGCATATTCACATATTCAGCCTCTCCTCTCTCAATGTGCTGCTGACATAAGGATCTAATTTGGACTCTTCTCTGTGCAGAAGTTAATCTGACTGCCTCAGTTTTCCTCAGTCTCCCCTCTTAAGCGCTCTATGCTTGTCTGCTCAGCCTTACTAAAGCCAGCTCAGCCTTTTGCCTATTGCTGTGAGTGTGTGCTAAGTGTGTGTTCTAAGCGTGTATGCTAAGTGTGCGTGCGAGATTCCGAGCTTGTGTAGTGCAACTTCTGTCCTCTTTCCGGCACTTTCAGCAAATTAGGCTAGTTCAAAACTGGGATGTAGTCCACTCATATTGTCTTCAGTCCTATGAGCATGGAAAACCTTTGTAAGATCTACAGAGTATGTTGATAAAAAAAAAGTTAATTCAGAACAGCCAATTCAATGTTTTGCCTTTACAAAAAAGGACTGAGGTTATTGCCAGTAGGTTGTGTGTGTTGATGCACTGTCAGGTGAAATTTGTTTGTGTGGGTGTTGGTTGGGGGATTTGGTTTTATCCCTACTAAGCCTGTTTCTTGTCTGATTACCATGTGTCTGGTCGAACAATTGAGTAGTGTTTTGTTGTGTGTGTGTTAATATACATTTTGACTGTTTTCCTACCTTCACACAGTGAAGCCTACTAAGGCCTACAGGCGTGGCTCCGTGGTAATGGTTGATGAGATCATCAATGCGAGCCCTCCCAAATACCGCTTCCCTGAGGCGGGCTTGCGTGTCATGGTCACCAGCCATTTTGGCCCCAAGACCCGTCTTCGCATGGCCAGTCGCCTCATTATCACTGAGGTATGAGGGAACTAAAAAGCTGAAGGCATTTTGCTTTCATTTACCAAAGTAATTTGTATTAGTGGTTACGACCCAAATATGACAACAAATTGCCACTCCTTTTTGCCAGTGAGTATTTTCACAAGATGGACGGTAGGTCATGCACTGCCTATAAATGTAATGGCATATTTTCTGTTTATTTTTGCTATTTATCAGCAGGGAATGAAAAGTTTTATGTGGGGTGTCTGCTTATAGCTGGTTTTATGTCTCTATCTCTCTCCCTCTCTCTGTCTCTCTCTTTCTATCTCTCCCTCCCTGTCTGTCTCTTTGTCTGGCAGCGTCAGAAGCTGGTGCAGGCAGCCAACGGAGTGGAAACGGTGGTGGTGGATGGCAAAACTGACATTGAGAACGGCAACGTGCCCGAAGACAAGCCCAGCGAAGAGGAGGAGAGTGAGCTGACCTCGCCGTTCCGCCTGCCACGTGAGTGGAAAGGGACAGGGGGGGAGACCGAGAGGGGGATGGGGGGGGGGGGGGGGGGGTAGGGAGGGAGAGATCAACAGTAAAAGAGGGGACATGGGGAAAGAGAAGGGAGTGTATGGTAGAGGGGGACATAAGGGTGTCAGGAGAGGAGGGGAGGAAAATATGGTGACGAACCACAACATGGAGGACAATGGAAAGGAGAGAGATGGGGGCGGCAGGGTGCAAAAAAGAGGAGCAGAAAGGGATTATTTGGAAGGAGGATAAAGAGATGGAGATTACAGGACAACATGGGCAGGATGTGAGGTGGAAGAGTGACTACAGCTGTGGAAGAATTTCATAATTGTCGGTTCTAGTCTCACTATGGCACCAAACATGAGTACCATTTCCTGTCTTGACAACCTTCTGCACATCTAACTCGCATCTGGCAATGCCACTGTTGTAAGACATGGAAAACTGATTTTACAGTGCAGTACTAGACATAGTTTAAAATCTGCTGTACAACCCTACACTGCACAACCCTGCACTGCATATTTTGATGCAGATTGGGTTATACTTCCAAACTATCGTATTCTATTGGAATAAGGAGGCTTCTCTCTCGTTTAGTTTTTTTGTACACATTCCTGCACACTATACCAGTAGAAACCATACAAACATGCCCCTATAGACATTTGTATTCTGATCAGTCTGCGCTCTCCCTCTCCCCCCTCCTCGTCCCTCTCCCTGCTCGTGTCTCTCTCTCTCTCTCATCCCTGTCCCCTCTCCTGTGCAGGTGGTGTGATGAACAAGATCAAGTGGCTGGTCTCTTGGCCGCTGCTCCTGTTGCTCTTCTTCACCATCCCCAACTGTGCCAAACCGCGCTGGGAGAAGTACTTCATGCTCTCCTTCATCCTCTCCACCGTCTGGATCGCCGTCTTCTCCTACTTCATGGTGTGGATGGTGAGTGGCCACGGTCTCTAATAGCCACTGGGAGGGCTCGGTTTACATCTCAAGTGGTGACTAAAGTGTATACACACGTGTGCAAAACCTACCTGAATGACCACCAACCTAGGGTTTTTAGCTAAGAGATTATTATTTTTTTTTTTTTTTTAAAGTAAGCCAAAAAAAACTTGATGCAGAGAAAAACATACATTGATATTAAATAGATAAATACCTATAATTTAGGAAAATACAGAGGCTCTAGAACTGAAAAACCATCAATGAATAATTAAAAATAAAGCTCGGTTGGTGTCCATAAAGGTTCCATTCCTATTCCATTTGCCGCCATTTAAACTTTTTTATTGAAATGGGGATAAGAGTTTTTACAAACGACAGTGTAGTATTTAAAACCTCCTCTTGCTGGCTTGCCTTAGCACAGCCTGCTCGTAGGTAGACTGTAGGGACCCAAATAAATGTGGGTACAATTGTGCATGAATAGCAATACTCTCCTCACAAGGGCCACCAAAATAATGTTGGCACTATCCTGACAACAGCATCAATAAAATGTTGTTGATTTAACCGTCAACTATAGAACACAACAGCAGATCAATTAAGTTGAACGCATGGAGTGCCACACACAGTGAATGTTCTACCATAGTGGTAAAAATAAAGATTAGTCATGAAATATACTAATCTGTCAATTTTGAACTTTGATTATGCTGGTCTTTTTAATGTTGCACAATCAAAAGCATTTATTTACAAAATGATCAGAAGTAAAACACACAATATGTAATCTAACTAGATGTACCTAATTAGTGAACTGAGAGCGAGAGAGAGTGCACTCAGTGGTGAACAGAGGTAAAACAAAGAAATAACCTGTGTGAAGCGCAAAGTCTTTTCGTCGTGTGTGTGGCTATGTTTAAACCCAACGTATGTGTAATTGGTGTGATTTATGGTGCCAAGTTAAGAGGAAATTGGTTAGTGATGCCTGTAAGACCCTATGACTGGGGGGCATAACTAACATTAACCCTTGTATGGTGTCTTGAGCATACCACATCTTAGGCAGTCTGCCGTAAGAAATGGAGTTCAGTGCGTCTGCCTCCAGCAGACTACACAGTAAAAGGGGACCTTAGGTCCGAGAGCTTGGGAGCAGTAGAGGTAAGAGAGCAAGGGTTCGCTCCCTGAGAATAGGGAGATAAGAGAGAGTAGCAGCTCCTCTGTGAGAGTGGGGAGAACTACAGAACTTTCTGTCACTTGGGGTCCAGTCCACCAGGTCAGGGGGCGTGGTTCAGGTGACATCAGGTTACAGTGATTGATTGGACAAGACTTAAGTTCCTGATTTAAATCACACAATATACGAATTCCACGTGTACTGACACTGTGATGCTTACCTAGTGGGTTGGAGTGCCCTCTGTATAGAGTGCTCTGTTTCGGGAAAGCAACCTGTTTGAGATTGCAGGTCGGATTGGCCATTCTTTTAAATATCGGTAGTTCAAGCATGTTCAATGACGTATGACAAGGGCTTTAACAAGATAAACACATTGTATTCCCACTTGGTGGGCAGCTACCCGACACCATTGAAACATGGATTCCACCTTGTGTAATCAGTTGTAGGCAGATGTCTGTTATGGTGTAGTAGTCCACATAACTGGACACTGACCACACTGCGTTACATCTGTGCGATCATGCCTTTGAATTTGCCTTCATGTGATTCTCTGCAGCCTATCAGATGTCTCTTACAATGTCAGCCAATGTCCTTTTGAAAAACATGCATTTGTCCAGAAGGTGTCAAAATGAAATGCAGGGATGTTCACAAATGGTGAGCGGTTTGCAAATGCATGTTCAATAGTCTGTAAATAAATGTAACAGCGTTCACGTGTGTAAATCGTGTGACCATTTATTTTTTAATAGCATAAAATTGATTTGTGAATCACAAAATACAATTGAAATTTTGAATTTAAATGAATTTGAATACATGTGAATTTTGAAACTATAGGGGGTCTCACCTGAGGATAGGGGGCTTCTGTGTTCAGGGCTTGGGGTGCAGGAAGAATACCATTAACACTAACCTATTTATGTTTGGTCAAGAACGTATGGTAATAACTAGACTAGAGGGTGGACATTCAGCTTACCCAGCGTCCCAACTAATAGCTGTGGCTGTACAGTATTAAATTAAAAGTACAATCTACAAATAAAAAATCTTCATAAGAAGCGGAATCAGAAGTGCATGTACCATAGCTGTGACGCCATTGTCTGTACCTCCAATACAGTTGTAGGCAAACTGAAAAGGACCTTGTGAATAAATAAAATATAAATAAATAGGTGCAGTCTCACTTCTATGGCTTCTTCCCGTTTGTGTCATCACACAGAATTGTTCAAACATAGATTAATCTCAATTTCTCAGTTTCTAAGTGTCAAAGCAGAAGCTGTGAAACGTACCTTTTCCCTGCATGATGCAACAGAGCCCAATCCTGCTGTGTGTGTGTGTGTGTGTGTGTGTGTGTGTGTGTGTGTGTGTGTGTGTGTGTGTGTGTGTGTGTGTGTGTGTGTGTGTGTGTGTGTGTGTGTGTGTGTGTGTGTGTAAAGGAATTTCACGGGAATTGCTGGAAGTGGAAGCCCCTCAGAACTTTATTTCTTCAGACAGATATAAAAGGTTCCAGACAGATATAAAAGGTTCCAGATAAGTCTAAAAGTAGGGGTGCGTGATGGATTATACACCTCTTCTTTTGATGTGGTTCTATATCCGTCATAGACTTGGTTAATTTTCTACAAAGGGTGTAGGCTTAGCCTTAGTGTGCTCAATGTAATCTTCAGAGGGCTCTGAATGGCGTTAGGATCTTCTCTTGTGAGGGCAAAAAGACATCTGATGTTAATGTGAAGAGCTTTAATAAGTCAGTGCCGTTTTAAGTAAATCACTTCAGGTGTCTCTTTATTCAGAGATTGGAATCCCTCAGTGTGCTCTCTAACCCTTAGCTGCTAAATGGTTTGGATTGGCTACCCAACGGCATCATGTAGTCTTACTGTATCAACGGCATGAGCTGATTTATTTATTTATTTTTAAACGGAGTTTCTTAGTCAGACTGAAAAGCCAACTATCGAGAGTGGAGATGTGTGGTCGCGTCTCTGTCGATGCCATATTAAGTGTTTCATGTCTTTCACTTACCAACAGTCTTACTTCTTGTGCACTGTGTATTGGTTTGTAAAAAGTAATGCGCTCTCTCTCTCTCTCTCTCTCTCTCTCTCTCTCTCTCTCTCTCTCTCTCTCTCTCTTCCTTCCTCTCCAGAAATAATGAATTGCAATTCTCATGTGGGGTCTTGGATATGTCATTTTACACTGACTATGGCCTGACTGACCAGTTATACAAAGTAGTTATAGCTGTATTGTATACCGAACGTCCAAAAATAAAAGAAATCTTAAAAACTAAGCAAAAATGTCAGTTTGTTGTGGCCTTGTTGGCAGTCTGGATAGCATTATGTTAAATCCTGTTCTATGTATTTTCATAAAGCATTTTTCTGATTGTAGGTAACAATAATTGGATACACACTTGGCATTCCCGACGTCATCATGGGCATCACTTTTCTGGCAGCTGGCACCAGTGTGCCAGACTGCATTGCCAGCCTCATTGTTGCACGGCAAGGTACGCCTCAATCAATCAATCAATCTGTCCCTGGTACAAACAAACATGACAAAACATGACAAGGCGGAAACACAACACTGACAAATCAAAGAAGATCAAATAAGGGCATGAATATGTTGGTAACAGATATTTCTTAACTAAAAGACAAGATCAGAGATGCATTGCAGAGTGTTTGATCCCATTTTGACATGACTGGTTTGGTGCTCAGGTCTTTCAGTTGAGCAGTTGTATTTTGTTTAAAGGCAGAGTTTGTCAGGTGATGGCAAACTTAAGCATTCGTCTCACAGTGAATTTTACTCAAAATTCAACTGATTTATTTTTTAAAGATGTGGTTGTCAGTATAATTTGACTTGATGATAAAAAAAGCTTCATCTGGTCTAGATAACTACACAGGATTTGGTTTCAGTCTGCTGCCTTGAGTCAACCACCTTTAGAAGAGAGGGACTCGTTTCAGTTAAATGTAAATGCAGTAAAAAGGCCACCTCAGCCTAAATGCTCTTTAAGAATTAAACCTTTTAAATGAATTGCAGGGGACTTTCCTGAGTATCTTTGTATTTGGGTGAAGGGAGGGAATTCTATTGCAATGCTAACATGCATCTGATGCTTTGACAAAGTTCACTACTGTATCTATAGTAACCATATTAATTCCCTGACTAATTTATCATTATGAAATGTATATAAAGTACCTCATGACCTGGCTTCTGCTGTCTTCATTTTTGCACAACTTCTGTATTATTTGCAGTGTTTAGTCTGAACAAACACTAAATCACCGGGATGTTTTGGTGGAAACTGATTATGTTTTGTCTTCAGGTCTTGGGGACATGGCAGTCTCCAACACCATTGGCAGCAACGTGTTTGACATCTTAGTAGGCCTCGGTGTCCCATGGGCTATTCAGACCATGGCAGTGGACTGCGGCTCAGAGGTAAGGACAAACTGTTTCATCAGCTGACATCTTGGTTTACTTTAGGGGTAGGCACAAGGCACAGAGATGTTGGAACAAATGAACAAAACAAAAACTGTAAACCTGTTAAGCATTTAGCCAAACAATAGGATGGTTTATCATGTAAAAGTAGCCTGACACCAAACTGGTCCATAGTATTGGTGGCCTAGATAATTATAGGACGATGGAGATTCTGTGACCATGAACTTTGTCACCTGTAATTGTCAGGCTTTTAAGTCTGATACCGATGACCTGCCTAATGCATTGGTGCTCATTTGAGTCTGACCTTGCTGCACGAGTTTGAGCTGCACTGTGGCTTCTCCACATGGTTGCTTTAGTAGATAAATGAAAGTGATGGGAAGCCTCAGGGCTGATGAACCTCACTTTGCACATTTGTTTTAAGTCATGGCTATGTGCTATACTGTAAGTTATTTATGTGTTTGTGTACGTGTGTGTGTGTCCCGTAGGTCCAGATTAACAGTCGAGGGCTTGTGTACTCAGTGGTGCTGCTACTGGGCTCCGTGGCATTAACAGTAAGTGTACTTACAAAATATAACATCATCAATGCAACAACGTATTCTTCATTTTGTTTAAGGAACATGTTAACTAACATGTGTCTGTATTAGTGTCTAATATGGTTATGTGCTAATGGCTATGTGTGTTAATGCAAAACATTTGTTCCCTCAACGAATGTGTTACCGAAGCTTTCGAAGTACAGTATCAGAAGCCAGTGCAGAAGGGGTCCTTTTCTGACACTGCACCAAGTTACTGCACAAACAAATGGAAAAGGGAAAAACCTTGAAATATCTGGATAAATTATAATTGCGCCCAAGACTGCCAGAGAGTAGTACCTCATGGTTTGTAACACATGTTATGAAAAAACTGAGTAATTAAATGAAATCCTATGCATTACATGAAGATATTATTACAGATGATGTCGTACTGAAGCCTGGATGAGATTTACTTAAACAAATTGTATACAAATCACAATATTTTGTAGGTTTGAGGGTTTGAAGATCACCACTTGATCGATTTTGGACACCGTTGTCCTTGTACAGCAGAAAATGCGGAACAATTATGATTGACAGCAAATGTAGCTCTTCTTCAAAGACAACGTTCCAATGAATAGTCTCTAAATAAATTAGACAACCCCATTTACCCCTCAATTACATATCTAATTTTAGGGGTGAATCAAGTCCTCACCTAAAATGGAGTGTTAATGTGCTAGTCAAGCCTCTCGGTCATACATTCATTCATAAAACTTTGATGAAAGGCTCAGGCGCAGACCTCCTCCACTCCACTGCACTGGAGTTAATTAAGGTGTGAAGAAAAGAGAGGGCCGTGGATCTCTCACTCTCTGCTTTTCCTTTATGGCCATAAGAAAGGAGAGAGTTCACTTTGGTGACAATGTGTGACCATAGACATAATGAAGGAGAGTTCACTGTGGTAACAAAGTGAAGGAAAATATTGGAAGGAACACAAAGATACGTTGGGACTGTCAAATGTCAACTGTGATGGAAAAAAAAAGGTGTCAGGTGTTTTCCGATATTTCTGTGCACTCTATACCTCATCTTGCGCAGTGTCCGGTATTGTGCAGCATTTGTTTACATTTTTCTGGGCCTGAAAATGTACTCTCATGAAGCCCCCCCCCCCCCCCCCCCCCCCCCCCAAAGAATCAATTTGTCTACTGTATGTCCTGAAGCTGTTTATGGTTTAGTGAATTGATGACCACAAACTCGACCTTTTTAAGCAGGGAATTGTATATTAAGTTAATATAAGGATGCTGGAGATGGGACAGTGTTACTGCAGTCCTGGAAGTCCTCCCTTTAGTCTGCAACCATGTGAATGTACTATGAAAAAGGAAATGGGCTATCCTCTGACAGGACACTGCTTTGCAAGGTCTAGATGTAGAACAGCCTGCAGACTTCAACTGCCACAGTCCAGACATCTAAAATACTTAAGAAAAGTCCACTGAAGTAGCCATGGAAATTTTTTGAACTATTCTGGATACTCCTCCTCAACATCAATAATTTCTAATGCAGAAGGCATAATGCATTGCTTTGGCATTGACGGACAGTCTGGACTAGAATATTTAGTGCGGTCACTCTTAAACTTTCATCTGTTAGATGTGCATGTAACGAATGAATCACTAAAGTCAGTCTGGGTGCAGCTGAATGTGTGTGATGATGAACGCTGTGTTGTGTAACAGACCCACGTGCGTAAGAGCATCACATATGCAATGGAATGCAATCATCAGACTGCCAACCGCTAAATCTCTGATTTATTTTAGTGTCAATAATGCTAGTACATACTAATAAAAAAGACATGTTCATAAGGCGTCTTCAAACAGAGATAATACAGGGCAGAAATTCTACACCACTCAAAAATACTCTGACTATTTGTGCAGCTTTACCAAACAAATTCAATGATGTAGCAGGCACCTACACGTAGGGAAAAGTGAAAAAGTGATGGCAAGACATAAAAAGGCAAACAAAAGTAAAGGTTGCTTTTAACGTTACAAATTAGCAAAACTTAGCACACTGATTCATGCATCTAACACACACTTTTGACTCGCTTTAAAAAGGCGGAACATTTATGACCACAACAGATGTGTGTTGATCCCTGCAATTTTCATACATGAAACAGAATTCGTAATCAGCCGTTCTTTGCATTTCTCCTTCCATAATTTTGCCCAAAATCTCCTTCACATTCTGCCTACTGCAGGAACGCAGAATAACGTTTTAGCCATATGTGGTCTGTTGCCATGGTACCATGCCATGTTTTTAGGCGCACGTTGCAACTAAATTACACCTGAAACATGTTAGTATATCTGCCCCCAGATATTTTGTTGTTTTTGTCCGCAGAGCACACATTTTTTTTGTATGCTTTTTTTTTTTTTATTTTGAAATCTTCCTTACAAATGTAGAGTTTAGTGGGGAGTGGTTGTGTGTTCTTTATGAATCTCAAACAGCTTGAGGTTCTGGTTCTGAGTGACTCGTTCTTTCCCGTAGGTTCTGGCGATCCATGTGAACGGCTGGAAGCTGGACCTGAAGCTGGGCATCTACGTGCTGCTGCTCTACGCCGTGTTCCTCTGCTTTTCCGTCATGATCGAGTACAACGTCTTCACCTTCGTCAACCTGCCCATGTGTCAGGAGGACTTCTAGACATCCGGGCCTCGTCACAGTCTTGTCAGCCACGTCTTGTGTCCCAACCCCACCTCAGATGTTCTCAGACACCCCACCATCGCACACACCCACCCAGCCAACCACCTGAGCACCTGCAGGCTTCAACAGGCTGTGAAGCGTCTTGGTGTCCCCACGCTCTCATTCGGTCTGAGACTCCCATGAGACCTGTGTTTATCTTTCCTGTTCTCACACACACACATTCTCACTCTCTCACTGTCAATTTATTTTTCTATCTTTTTTTTTTCTATCCTTCATCCTTAATTATCTTAATTTCTCATCGGTTGGTCTTGTTCCATGTACAGACAGTGAGATGAGTATCTTTCTGTGAACTGGTCTGGTTTTCATGGTCTTTGTCTTTTTTTTTTTTTGTTTCTTCTCCTTTGTGTGTCTTGGAGAGTTTTGGAGTTCTTTTTTTCCCCGCCTGCTCTTATGTGTGTTCTCCTTCCTTCTCCTCCCCTGAAGACCTGGATCTATCCCCAAAGGAGGAGGAACTTCTCCTCGGCAGCTCTCCTCCTCCTCCTCCTCCCCCCGTCTGTCCTCATGACCTTAGCTCGACCGCAAGTGGATAATGTCTCCTGCCAAAACAAACAAAAAAAGATTACACAGCATGCTTCCTCCTTTTCACCCCCAGCCCTGGTCACCACTTTCCTCTTAGTGTTTTAGTGATATTTCTTTTTTCATCTTGTTTACATTTATTTATTTATTTATTTATGTTTGTTTTTTTCCACCTTCCTAACAACCTCTATTTTTTTAGACAAGCATTTTACTTGTCCGGAAGCTTGGTTTCAAACGTCGTATGTGCTGCATGCTTCGTTCGGAGTGTGGGGCCTTGAGCCATCGCATATGTATATGCAGCACTGCACAATTTGAACATGTAAATATCATCTAAATATCGTTCATTGGATATATTGTAAGTTATTTCTCTCCCCAAACAAACAAAGAAGTGGTACCCAAATAGACCATAGAGGAGGGGGGCAGGGGAAAAGCAATCTGTGCAGATAGTTTGAATTGCCCATGGATGTTTTAAGTTGGGTGTTGGGACAATGAGATGAGATCTCTTGCCAGTCAGTTGAAAGGGGGTGTGACCTCCACTGGCAGTGATTCCATTGGATGGTCTTTTGCCAGTTTTCCCAGAAATAGACATGTCCATCATTTGCCAGCTGCACAACTACACTCATCTGCATGCCGGGACAGATGGAATACCCTAGTGGCCATTTGGGGTTTATTTTCTGAGGGGAGGAGAGCGGCAGCTCAGATTTATACCGTCCTTGGTATGACTTGTTCAGACTGACGGTCGCCAAAGGGTGAAGTGCAGTATTTTCTATTTGTCGTTCTTTTGTATTGTTTCGTGGTAGTGGTTGACATCGAGCCAGTGCTCTCATCCTGCAGCGAGCTGCTTGACCTCCTGGCCACTTTAGGGGCAAAAGGAGAGCCCTCTGGTTGGGCTGTTTTTTTTTTTTTTTTTTTTTTTTTTTCTTCTTTCTTTCTTTCTTTTCCTTTTAGAGTTGTAAGCCTGTTTTTGGAAATCAGGGAATTCTATGAGCTTCATACGTCTCCCCCCCAGTAAAAGAGGGGGTGGGGGCAGTCTGGTGATGTTCTCTCGTTGTGGAATTTACATGTAGATATTTGCACTTTAAAAACAAAGCAAAGCAGTCCTCTCATCCAATCAGTGCTTCCTCCTATGTGTGCGCGTGTGGTTGTAATGTCCGAGTATGCGTGTGTGATTGATTTTTTTTGAGGGACCTCTGTCTCTTTCCTGGTCTCCACCCCATCCCCACCATGAGCACAGCCACAACGAGCACATCTGTGTCTGCAATGCATGATGGGAACTCTTTCTTGAGGTGGGCTTGGAGGGGGAAGGGGTTGCTCAGTGGCAACTGTAGTAATCCCGAACCCTGCACCTCACTAGCTCTCCTCCCTGAAGCGCCACCCGGCCCTCTTTTACAAAGCGGCAGCTACAAGCAGCATGGCAATCCAGACGTCTCACCTCATGATGCAAAAACAACCTGTCAAGGGGTCTGGGCTGTGTTGGGGTTGGGGGGGGGGGTGCTGTGGGTGAGGAGGCGCATAGGCGCATAGGCTCTGGCGTCTGTCTTTTCGGCTCTGCCTGACCCTGACCTTTCCCATGCGCCTTCCTCCACCACCGTGTGACCAATGGGCCGGTAAAGGCTGGTGCTAGTCTGGTTTATGCAATCACATCTTGGACAGAACTGAGGGGGAGGGGGTCTCAAAAGTAAACCCCACTGTACTGTATTGAACTGTACTGTACAGGGGGGGGGGGGGTTCTGTGCCATGAGAGGGGGTATCGTTTTGGGAGCCAAGACTGCTAGGAGATCAGGGCTGGGGGACTTGGCCCCTCCCAAAGGCCAAGAGGAGGGTAGAACATTCCTGAAGTTGTCTCTATGCAGGTGGAGCTAACCAGCTCCTCGCCAGGCGACCTTGGACGACCTCTGCTCCTCCTTCGTCTGCTTCTGCTGTCGGCCCATTGGATGGATGGATGGATGGATGGATGCATGCACTCCGCGGAGGAACCTCCTCTTGTGTGTGATGGACTTGACTGTGTTGATTTGTGATGAAATTCAATTGTGTGTGTAAATAAATATGCATATTGATATAGATTATTATGTATTTTTTTTTGGTGTGGGGGATATGTGTCTCAGCTGCTATTGATTTTAAGAGGAAGTGACCACACAGGAAGGGAGGTAACCGGTGTCAGTTGAGTCCCAGTGCTCATTTGTACTGCCCAGGCCGAACCGGCATTCCTTTGGGTCACTCTAATGTATGTCAATATAGTGCAGGGAGTGAAAGTTAATTTGTTTCTCTGTATGAGCAGGACTGTATTCTATCTTGTGCCATTCTAGTACTACAATCTGTATAGTGAGTGGTCATTTCTTGAAGTGTTTCCCAGGACATGTAAATATTGAAAATGTTTGTTTGAAAGCAAAAGAAGCGTGATGGGGTTTTTTTTTTTTTTTTTTTTTTTTTTTTTTTTTTTTTTTTTCCCCCTCTTTCTTTTCTTTTTTAAAAAGGTTACTTGGTATAGGTACAGAATATTGATTGTTCGTTGTAGGTTGACCATTTTTGCGTTTTTGCTTTTTATTTTCTTGATGCAACCGGACCCTGTACCCAACAGTTTGTGTGGTCACCTCCTCTGTAAATGACCTCCCACCATTTTGTGTGTGAGCGTGTGTTATTTCACTTCATCTGTTCAGACACACACAAACACACACACTCTGTAATATTTCACTGGATATTTAGCAGCGTATGTTGAGCATCACTCACTTTTTAAAGAAGTTTAAAAAAAAAAAAAAAAATCAAGTAGAATTCAGATGCCATAACTATTGTAGCGCTCCGTATTCAGATTGTATGAAACTAAATAAAAATGGTCAATATGGGAAAGTCCTCTGAACAGATGCACACAGATACACACTTAACTATGATGTACAGAGGGATACACTGAGGGGAAAGGGGTGTGATTCTACAGAATGAATGCGACCCTATGCACTGTGAGCTCAATGTGGTGGAAGTCATGTCTGATAAATGATTTAATATATACATAAAAACAATGAATAATTTAAATGAATATATTTAATGTAAAGTTAGTTACAATAAAATATAACTGAAGACATCTGTATACCTTATATGAATGTATTGTCTTGCTATAATGGACATATCCAACCAATGAATTTTACTGTTAAGCAATAATGTGGAAAAAATAATGATAATAAATCTAGCTAAAGAATTCCTGTACATTTGTCAAATAAATTCTTGAGAACATGGGATGTATAGACCAAAATGTCAGATTAAATGATGACATTTACAAGTTTCATTGTTTCTGTGGCTTGTGTGTCTGTGTCTGTGTGAAATTAGTCATGCAATTGTGTAAAAATTTAACCAAATAAGGTAAGGTTTTGCTTAAGATCTTATTCGCTCAATTTGGTCATGAGATGATTGTCTCAGCATTGTTGGGTATCATAAGACTGACATAACCATGTCATCAACATATTATAACAGATGTTGTGTCCTGTCAAGTCTTAATGACAGTTGATTTCCAATGATTTGACACTGTCAAGTTACCAATATTAGTTATTATCTTGAAAGCCTTCAGAATTTTAAATGCGATAAGGGCTTATGTCACATGCTACTTAACTGCTGTAGCATTGAAATGTAGTGACAATTACTGGTTATGGTGAAATGACACATCACTGGACAACGACTGCCATAACTATGATTGTGACATTATGCCATGACGTGATTATGACATTAGTCTTATGACAAGTGCTCAGGTAAAGTTTTGCCCACTGCCTCAAAAATGATCTTGTCGGAAAGGGAGTGTTTAATTTCAACATTTTGAGACGATGCTAACTACATGGCAAGTCAAGCATCCAAGTTGAACACTGATCGCTTCCGATTATAATTCAAAACATTTTCAACTAAGTCTTCATTAGACTTGTGAAGACAGGATATGGGATTCAGGGTTGGTAATGCCTTGATTAAATTTCAGGCTGGAACAGGGAGTGGACTGCTTGCATGCCAATGAGGCCCTCCCCCTTGAATCACATCTATTCCAATTTGTCGCATTAATTTGATGATTGCGCATATCATTGTCTTTCAGGGTAATGAACCAAGAGCAGGCTGTTTGTCCCCATTAAATCTAAACCAGACAGTGTGAAGTTTGAGCAGGCCCTGTTTACCTCTTTTGAACACATCAAATTGACACCAAATGATGTACCCTTTTGGAACATACGATTTCATACATATGGATGCATACATATGTTTTGAGGAATGTCTGATTCTGAAGAGCTAATGGCCTTTTGTCGACCATATTGCGTGATTGCTACAGTGTTCCCAGTCTGGGTTCACTTGAAAAAGAGAATCCTCACCCATTTATTGTAAGAACACTGTGTATGCTAAACTGACAGATTTGGTTACTTTACATAAAAAATGTATTAGATTCGAAATGCTTTCAATTTGTTTGAATCCATCCACTTTCGTCTTAGTGTTTTCATACTTCCATTGGCTAAAAAAACCTTGGTAAGAAGTGTGGGAGAAGCCTTTCTCCAAAAAAGTCAAACAGAGAAGCGCTGTTCCCTTGACAACCAGCAAGTGGCGCCTAGAGCTCAGTAAACATATTCAACCTCTTTAGTCTCTTACAGAGGTATGTTTAACAGTTGAGAGTTAGCAGCTGCCCTCATATTCATTTGGCATTATGTCGATATAAAGCTACAACAATTAGTTGTACCATGTTACCTTGCTATGTGGGAACAGGCTACGTGTTACCTCTTTTGAAGTCACCAAATATAGTCATATTACTGTAGTCTTTTTGACCAGGGAGTTAACAAGGTCAGTTCTCAACGCTCCTGCTGTTCCTTGTACACTCTACTGATCTTAGCCTCCCTGGTGAATTGGCAAGGGCAAGGCCCCGTGCCAGCGCCTATCATCAACAAGAAGGTCCGTTTCCACTCCACGCGCCCGTTGACTTTCTTCTGCTTCTCTCCGACTCTGGCCTCGTGTCTCATTAATGAAGCTGAACCTGGGGTGATGCATGTCCCAAGGCAAGCTGCTGCATAGTTTTCATTTTGTAACATTTTGGTCACAGCTCCTCTGTTTCTCTAAATTGCTTTGCTGGATGATGGATGATATGCAAAGTCGCCATTATTACCTCCAGTTACAGACGCTTTTCTGGGAGCCTTGTGAAGCAAAGAGTGGGTTTATCACTAGAAAGATCTCGACTGTAAGTGACATTTGTCCCCGTTTTCAGATATTAAACGGGTAGAATATGAAATATACATATATGTGATTTGTCTTGAGGAATGCTCGTTGTTGAATTTCTATTGAAACAATACTATTCCCCTAAACTAACACATGGACCTTTAGTAAGACAAGCAGTTTAAAAGACACTTTAAAAGATCGCTTGTTGCTAGCTAGGGCTGTCCATGCATATCGTTTTTCTGCTGGAGACAAGTGACAATATGGACATTCCATTAACACCGTGTTAATGAAAATCATTGCTCCTCTTTTTATAGAAGCCTTCTTATGTAGCCGAATGGCTTTCATTTGTTCAAGATTACGAACAACATCATTTGAAGCAATGCTATTTTAAGTCTGTGTAAACACAGCCTGGATCGGCAATAAACCGTTTTCATTAATGGACCCCTTATTTTGTCACAGAGACCCTTTCACTGAAATACCCAACCACAGCATTCACAGTAGGTCCTTTGGGGACTCGCCTTCTCTTTTCTAAAGACGTCCACATACTTGCCTGCATTCCTGTGGGACGTTAAAAAAGCTAAGTACATTTATAACACTGTTAGGAATCTGCCAAATCCAACACAACGAGCGCTCAACACCCTTAAGGAAAAGCCGATCTTTCTGTCATGACTGTGAGCAAATTGGCATTTTCTGTCCTCCTGGGAGGACACTTCTGTGAACATGGCACCCAATTTGCAACAAACATGATGGAGGACATTACTTGGAAGATGGAATGCTTGGCCAATAGCAAACTTTTTCTGCCAGATAACCGTCACGCTTCATGTCCTCTGCAGGTGTTCTGAAGTGTAATTAATGCAGTGCTTCAGCAGAAGGAGCACGTTCAGTGATGGTGACGTAAAGGCTGAAATATACTTCTACGACTCCGTTAATCCGTGGTCACGCAGTTGCCTCAACGGACTCGTTTTCATTTATGGTACTCCGACGGTTGTTAGTGTTGTAAAGCATTTATTAAAAAAAAAGATGGCGGCAGACCAAACTCCGTACATGGTCGTATTTGTACATAAAAGTTGTTTGTTTGACTTTTTTTTAAGTTACCGAGAAATAGACACTGTGCAATGTAAAAACCCCATTATAGTAACTGAAAAATAAATCTGAGGAGATTTGCGAGGTGTCTAAGCCAGCTATCTGATGTTGGCATACTACTACCCACAAGGTAAACAGCGATGTATTGACGGATTGACGGAGTCGGATAGTAACAACAAGGATTTTGGTTTGTGGTAAGTACTGAAACCTGACTGATTCCCCACTTCTCTACATTCCTCGCTGTGGCATCACTTATGTCTCTTTGGAAACATTTGTTCAAGAGTACTTACTTGTCTACATTTGGCTACCACCTGTCATTAGTATGCTTGACTGGTCAGGCTCTAAAGGCCTGGATATACTAAAAAGGACATTCTTCTTTCAACCAGAAGCAATTGGTGACAAACAGGGCATTCATGACCCACTCTGTTCTATGTTCGTTTAAGGTTAAAAATAGCCTAATGATGAATCATTTGAATATTAAGGTAAAACAAATGTTCTAATGGAAAAATATAGGTAAAACTCCAAGTGCTCATGTTACACACATTCGTGTACAGTTTCAAGCGCCAATAGCAAAGAGATATGCACTCCAACAGTGAAGCAAAGCTGAAATTGGTGTGAAAATCCAGTGCATTTACACAATCTGTAATACAATCCACATTGTTAGCTTTATGCTAAATCTGTAAATGCTGTCAACTGTAAATATGTTACCTTACCTGTTGATGGAACCGCATATTGATGTTTTCCTGGCCTGATTGGTTGTTGCATGGTGGTTCTTGTGTGAACATAGAAATGCTCATATGGGGGACTGATGGAACTGCAAAATAGCTATTCTGTTGTTGTAAGACATTAACCAAGTGTAGCCTTATTTTGTATCTGTAACTCCTACCCTTGGATGTGTACTCTGTCTGTCTCACTGAGACCTGACCAAATGGCATGTGAACCCCCCCCCCCCCCCCCCCCCCCCCAGAGTCTCCTTCCTGCTATAACCTTTTGTACCCTGTTATCACCCCCCTCCCCCATAGGTGAACCCCTCACCCCACTGTCTCCCCCTTCCTCTCACCTATAGGGTGTGGTCATCCCCTCCCCTATTGTATTCTACCTGACTGAAATCGTTTAAATACCAGCTTAGTGTACAGTAAGGTAGGCCTTTCTCTGAGCACCAGCTGAGAGGGGGTCTCCACGCCGACATAAACTACAGAAACCTGACTACCTCCTTCGGTCCCTTCTCCAACTTTGGCGTGCTCATTTAGATTCTATCACTGTAATTAGAAAAAATATAAATATTATCAAGTGTGGTTGACGTATTCTGGACCAGCCTCAGTTAGGCTTTTCTTCATAGTACCACAGCATCTAAAATGATGTTGAATGTTTCATTGCGAAAGTGAGAAAGTAAAACAGGAAGTGGGAGCCTGACAGGTAATGAGACGTATTCAAGATGGGATGCATTGCGTGAGTGTGCCTCGCTTGGTGTGGGCGTGTGCTTACATCGGTGCGATTTGTGTCAGCGAGGTTAAAACATTTAGGTGCATCACTCATCTGCTGAGTATATGCATTAGCGCTGGACTGATGCCAGTACAGACATTTGCAGGGCATCTGTAGATTTATGTCTGTGTGTGTGTGTGTGTGTGTATGTATGTGTGTGTGTGTGTGTGTGTGTGTGTGTGTATGTATGTATGTGTGTGTGTGTGTGTGTATGTGTGTGTGTGTGTATGTATGTGTGTAGTGTGTGTTTGTGTGTGTGTGTGTGTGTGTGTGTGTGTGTGTGTGTGTGTGTGTGTGCGTGTGTGTAGACAGCGCTGCATTTTCAAGTTGCATTAGGGGAGGAAGAACCATCTCGTGTCTGATTTTAATGAAGGCATTAAGGTTGATTGAGACACTTAGGTAGGGCATTGTGATGTGTTCCAGATATCACTGTCAAAAGCAGATGTTCATGATCATGTCATCATTAGACTTCATCAGATGACAGCATTGTCCGGAAGGCTTGAGAAATAGTATGCTGTCTTCTTACCCTTGTGCATGAATAATTAGAGAAGGAACTCTGAGGACAGCTTGTTAGCCCCCTACACTTTTCTAATGGGCTTGAAATCAGTCTCAATGTGGCAGTGGGATTAGCAAACTGTTTTCCAATAGCCTGGGGAAAGCTGGAATAACTGTGTGCAAACTTTAAATGATCTCAAGAAGCCCTAGCTCGGCTCTTTACAAGCCATGTGGGACCCTTGCAAACCAGCTAGTCTTCATTAGCAGCTTAACAAGCCACAGAAAATGGAACCATGGTCAATACGTAGCTGATAATTACTACTATAAAGCAAACCACCCCAGTCCCCATAGGATTGATCACTAGAAATGTGAGTTTATACCACTATACTTTCCCCTGATCAGCAGGATAAGGATGTCATGTTTGTTTTGTAATACCAATTTTGTTTTTGACCTTTTACCATGGCTATAGATGATCCAAGTGGCATTGCATATTTCCCAATTATGCTGAATGCCAATATTCTGTATACACCGGGGAATTATCAGTGAATTGTAACATATTGAGTTTGATTTCTGCGAAGATACTGTTGTAACTGTTGGTGCCTTTACGACAGCATATCCTTTCAAGAGGTAGTATCTGTTAACAACCTGTAACTGTCAAACAGAAACCTTTTCAATTGATCAGGCTCCCAGCACTACATTACAATGCAGAATGCAGACTCTATTTTGGAAACGATTCAGTGCTGGAAAAGACAAGGACATCACGATAGCCAAGAATGTCATTTATGTTCATACCATCGTTGCGTCTTGATTCGTACCCTCGTCCTTTCTACTAAGTGAATAAGAGAGACTGATCTCTGAGCACCATATCAATGTGCTTAATGTGTGTCCTGCATGACAAATAACATTTTTGTACGCTGATGACGTCAACATTTAGACTTGCTTTATATATGGTGGGGCCTGTGATGGATTGTTATATATAAGGTAAGGGCACACAACTGTGTCCTCACTGTTGTGATGACTTGTAGGATGCCATTTGGGCAGTGGGAGAATGATGCAGTAGAATGCCTGACTACAGTATGTGTTACATATGACATATAACAGTCAGCATGTTAACAAGATGTTGAACATTCTTTCCTTGACAACATTCTCTCTCTCTCTGTATGTGTGTGTGTGTGTGTGTGTGTGTGTGTGTGTGTGTCTGTTTATGGGTGGCCCTGTAGAAGTCCTAGACTTCCAGCAGATACTCTTTGAAAGGCACTAACTGAGGGAAATTCTTTACATATAGATAAGATGCACAGCCCTGGAATGGTGATGCAGGCAGAAGGGGAGGACGGCTAAGTGATTGGGCCTTTTGGGCCCCAGGAGTGATTGGGAGAGCAGCCAAGTGGAGAAACCGTACAGTCAGCAACCCTCTGGTTGGTCAACACCTCCCCAGGAAACTCCCCGGCCTGCTTGGCTTTAATGCACGAGAGTGCTGAATTACTGTTGTTGAAATTGAAAATATTTCAGGAAGTCATGGATGCCGAGTAAATCAGAGGAGCAGAGAAAAAATATGCGCTTTCACAAGCCTATTACACATGGAGGGAGCACAATTAATTTCCTGATGGGCTCGGTTCCTCTGTGATTTATGGATGAAGCGCATCTCTCTCTGCGAGGGCTGCGGAAAGGTGAGCGCATGCTGATGCCACTACAGGTATTCTATTCTATTCCCAAGTCCACTATTTAGTTTGTTGCTGTCAGGTTCTGCTGACGTATGCCGTAAGCATATTAGCGACGCTTAGGCTGCTGTTTATCCTGACAGTAGCGTGGTGTGCGCAGTTGACAAAGACTCGCAAAGGAAAGCAAATGGATCTGTTGTCCTTCAGGCAGGACTCACTGAGGAGCAATACAAAATACACAATCTTTTAAGTGTTTATCATTCAAGTCCCACTCTTTTTCATATTTTATTAAAACACTCTTTCAACTCAAAATGTAAAAAATATTTTCATACACCAATAATTATAATAATAATAATAATAATAATAATAATAAAATCATTCATTAAAGTGTAGATAGTTTCCAACTGTATTTCTAGTTTCTGTGTTTCTGCCAGAATGTTTGCTGCTGTCTTTTTTACTATCTTTTACTATCCTCTGCCTCTCCTCTTTTCTTCCTTTATAACTTTACAAATGTCTCTTAGAAACATCCACACACATATATACTTTAAAGAGATCCATAGTAATTGGGAAGAAAACCTCTTAGTCAAAGGACATTGTTGATCTCCTGAGCCTCTTTTCAGCATTGCGTCACACACGTAAAATACGGGGACCTGTGACAGAACTGCTTCCTCAGACCTTCCCTCTAGAGCTATGCCAGATTCTTAATTCCGAAGACAGGATTATTCGCTTCTTTCTTCTCCTCAGTTTTTCATCCTGAGCTCCCTCCTATTCCTTGACCAGCCCTTTCTCCATTTATCCTTTCACTTCCTGTCTACAAGTGAGAAGAGAGATCTGTATGCCCTGTCAGTTGCACTACAAACGAAAACAGAAAGAACTTCCAGGTAAAGGTGTCATTTGAAACTTCCACGGGACCAAAAAATTACAACAGATTCAAAGCTATCAATCTGCTTCAGAAAAAGGGTCTGTCTCACAAGCTCCCTTTCTCAGGGTTTCATCACAAGTTTTTTTTTTGTTTAAAAATGCTCACACAATTAAAAACACATCTCACATCAGTGACATATAGCATCATTTAGAACGTAATCATCTCAGTCTGTTAGGTAAGTCTTTTTCACAAGGATTTGACCAGAGATACCCAAGTTTCTTTTGTTTTCTAGCTTTGATTGACAATGTAGAAGGGCCAACCTGGTAGCACATACCAGCCTAATGACTGGGGTGTCCTCAGCCATAAGTGATCAATCCACCCCCCCATTTAACCTAGGACCTGTCCAATCAGTTGTGCCCAGAGTCAGCAAGAAGAATGCCGACTGGCAGCCTTTAGTGTCAATCAGTCGGCTCTGCCCCCGTCATGTGTCTATGATCTCCTGAGCGGGCGTGGGCTCATGTGGCAGACTGGTGGCATTGGGTAGCGCCTGGCCGTGCGGTACCGAGTTCTGCTGAAGCTCTAGAGCCATGCCGGGGGGGCCCTGTGGCGGAAGTTCCTTCACCTGCCGCCTGTACTCCAGGAAGGTGCAGGCCTTGGTGGCGATGGCTACCACGTTTTTCCCCACAAAGATGGTGGAGACACGGCTGTCCTGGAAGAGCACCATGTTGACCCCACGGATCAAGATGGTGACCACGTTGATGGTGACCAGGCTGAGGACCGGGTAGAGCATCATCTTCTGGGGCGACACCTGTTCCCCCTGGACGCTGATCTCGCTGAGGGAAACGCAGGGCAGTATGAGCAGCAGGATGTAGCAGTAGAAGAACATCAGGCCCTCTGCCCAAATGGGCAGGCCTGTTCGCTGGGGCTCCCACAGGTTGGCCTGGATGTCCAGCAGGTCGAGGAGGTCCAGGGCAACCCAGAAGAGACGGCCACGCATGTCCTCCTTTTTGCGGAAGGTGCGGACATACTCCATGCTATCCAGCGCGACTAAGATCAGATAGAGCCCCGGGACGCATATAGAGAGCAGCAATGTGAGGGCCTTGCGGGCCACGACCTCCAGGCTCTTGCGGTCAGCCTTGCAGTTCTGGAACACGAAGTAGAGCTTGATCTCCAGGACGAAGATGTAGAGGAACCATAGGATCATGGCGTAGCCACGCCGGGCGGTCCGCACTTCGGCGCCAACCCACACCGCCACGTAGCGGAGCACAATCAGGAAGCAGAAATCACCCACCAGCACAATGATGCACACACCGATCTTCCTTGGCCCCTGGTTCTGTTCCACCAGGTAGGCGTCCATGAACGCCATGCTGGTCATGATGACGATGGTGGTGAGACACACGTGACGCTTGTCTGGAGGTGGCAACACCATGACGATGGCCACCAACCACGTCACGACAACAACAACCCTGGCACGTATGTCACAGCGGCAGCTAGTAGCGTCTTAGTCGACGCTCTTGTTGTTTTTTTGTCCTCCTTTCTTGATCAGCTAAATTTCAGACAAGCCACACTAGGCTGGAGTCACGACAACACACACTCAAACATCTCAGGTAAATGGAATCTCTTATGACTCTTTGAGACAAACAATGAATCGTGTGTCAGTTTGAAATATGTCCTTCCTCAATAATGTTTGCCTCTAAATAATACAGAAGCACACATCCATCAGAGTTGGAGAGAGAATAGCTGCTCAAGGACAGCGTTATAAGAGTTTGGTGTTGGCGGGTGATCTTTCCTTTTGGGTGACTGAAGGAGTCGCTCTACACATCAGTCAGCGCAGTTCCATTGATCTCTCCAGGATGGCTGAACAATGAGGCAGCCTTTAAATGGCTCCTATGGCTGAGCCTCCATGATCCAGTTATAGACAGGGTATCGGTATGGGGATGATGAGGCTATTATATCTTCAGATTTGGGTGCCTGTCTGTGTGAGTTGGTGTCGGTGTCTGAGGAATTGCTCGCTGAAGTGAACAGGCTAACTGCAAGTTTCTGGGTCGTGTGAGGGGAAACAAACAGCGAGAGAGATAAATAAAGTAGAAGAGCAAGGTGGATAGGGGAGGTGGTGCGTTGCAGTGGACGAAGCTTGGGACAACTGCAGAGGCGAGAGTCTGGTGCCATTAATCACTGGGACAAGGGGTCAGTGGCCGAAGCAGCCCCCATGTCCGGCAACTGCTCCCCATAGGGGGGCTCTTCTATAAGGGCCTCAGATGCATCGTCTCTCCCCCTCTGCCATGATCCACAGCCTGGAGAGAGAGAGAGAAAGAGAGAGTGAGTGTTTTAGAGGATAGGGGGAAGAAGATAGTTAGACGAAAGAGTGGAGAAAAAGAGGAGAGACAAATGGATAACTGTCAGCATAAAACGGGCCATAAATGAGTCGTTGCCAAAGGCCAACATTGTACCAGCAGGTCCCCATCATCCCCCTTCTCCTCCTCCTCCTCCTCCTCCTCCTCCTCCTCATCATCATCATCACCACATCCTCATCACTATGGCACAGAACCTGCTGGTGGGTCATTGTTACAGGCCCTCCTGCCTGACCCACATTCTCAGTGTAATCCTTCTGTTCCTGCTCACAGGCCGCACTGGGGTAGCCAGACGCAAATGCTGGGTGGGACAATGTGGGACATGTTACCAACACTGAAACACTATCTAATACTTTGATGCAACGTGTGTCTTACTGAAAAAGAAACATTTGTATTCTGCCTTTTGGCTCATAAACACCTATACCAGCACACCAGTTAGGCCACAAAATATACAGGCTACAAATTTTGATAGGATGAGCACGGTGCTATTTATGTTCCCAAAAGCACATTCATTTTGCAACGTTGGTAGACATCCAACATGTATTGGCCATTACAGGCCCATCAAAGTCAACTGCAGCAAGCATCATGTAGCTCAAACCTGCTGTGAGACTAACTAAAGTCTTTTTAAAAAAAAAACACGTATTTAAACCGATTTCATCAGCCTTCGGAAATTCTTCGAAAAGAAAGTAAAGAATTGCCGTCTTAGCTGCTATAGTTGCAACACTTGGGTAACACAGCAGGGTGTTCAACGCACCACCGTTTCCATTTAAATTAATGTTTTGCTATGTTTTGTTGGGTTTGAACATGCAAATTGAGTTGAAACTCTGCCATGGCAACGGCATAAGCAGTTTAGGTGCCAGTCGAAGAATGCATCCGTGTGCTCTTATTTCTGATAATTAAAAACCAAATGACTGATAAAAATGCGGGACTTTATCTCAATATGCAGCACGCAGGACAAAGGGTCAAAGTGCTGTGCGGTATGCATAGAGGGGCACCTGGTCACCCTAGTAGGTTTTTTCTCTCCCCAGACTTTGAATGTGTTGTGTGCTAATTAAGCCGGAGCACGGGCAATCAGTGAGGTGACGAGACGAGACTTAACTGGGGTGTCTTGGTTAAAAAATTTAAAAGCAGCAGCAGATGTTCAGTGTGCCAAGCTAAAGTTCAGTGGTCGTGGAGGAGAACACTCTAACATGCGTTAAACCTAAAAGCATCTCTCCCAAAATGAGCTTTGCCAGGCACATGTGGTATAAGCTGCTTAGGGTTATTTGGCTAACCCTCCTTGGCAAAGTGCTAAAAGCTTAACTTTGAACTTTCAAACCTGCATGGCAATTAGCGTTTTGCAACTTCCTCAACTTATATAACTCATTTCAACTTACTAGAACTTAATGAGTCTTCTCAACATGAATTAGTTCTGAGAAGATTGCTAAATTTCACTTTCTTCTAAGAGTGTACAGCATGCCTTGCCAGCTCTACGAATATTTAAGTGGATTCATGAATATTTAAAATGATACATTTAGAAATTCTGACCTTCCTTGCATGGGAAAAAAGTGATAGAGTGGTCTGAGCAGTTAGTGATGGTGTTCGTCAAACAAAAAATGCAGCATATGTGTATGCTAGCTGTGGTGATTGTAGAAATATCAGGGGAGCTTGTCATATACTATGTCAATGGCGCATAGCTTTCTGATTGTGTTATTGCCTTCATGATTTTTTTCAGCTCAGTGCCTCAGGGGACGAAGGCCTTTTAAACTTTTTTAGGTAGTCTGACATGCCTTGATGTTTTTGTATATTTCCTCTTACTAAAAACATTGATGCACAAGTGGCATATATGTAAAAGGTTTCTGGGGGTGTTCTTTTTATGATTCTAGGACAAAGACTCTCTGAGCTTTAAAGGCATTTGACAACAAGAACAAAAAACTATTTTCCCACCCTGTACCCATACAAATGACACCGAAATGTTTAGTCAACATAGCCTGTTCTCATTCTGATATTTTGTTTTTACCCTTTCCAGTGGAGGGAGTAGTACGAAAAACTGGCAATGTAGTGTGACGTTAAGGTAAAAAACAGTGCCTTTTGAATTCATGTAGATCAGATTACTATAGGCAGTCACATTTTATTCAACGCTACATTACTGCAGGATGAATTGTTGCCACTGCAGCATCTGAAGTAGAGGCAGGAATAATGGTGCTCACTTCTCTCTCTAAACAGTCTACAAATCTCCTTTTTTTCAGCCTCTTGGATGGATGTCTGGATGATCCGGATAAATCCATCAGATGAAGCCTTTCGGGCATTCGTCCAAGGAGCCGTCTTTGAAGGTCCCGGGCGCAGTGACCTGTTCGGAATTCTGCATGGAGTAATAGGCTGAGGAGGTCATGCAGTTGCCGTTGTCTAACATGATAGGTCATGACTCGGCCCGATCTGTAGCCCGTCAGAGCTGACGTTTAACACTCCAGGCCAAACATGTGAGTACTGTGAGGGCACGGTCAGAAAGAGAAGGATGCCTTGATGAAGACTGATGAGGGGCAGGCCTGATGGCCCAGATACCTGCAGGGGTTAGCTTGGCATCAGGGGAACACGGCCAGGCCATCAGTATGGGTCATAAACAACCACTGCGATTAATATTTAAGGCTGGTTAGTTTCGCTAATGAGGCCTGGCTCCTCGTCCTCACACTCCCTACACACAAGGTGAAGTAAGGCAAAGGGCATTTAAGGCATCTCACTGTAATCTCAGTGTTTTGTCCATAATGGCACGGGAGCTGGTAGTGACCCACATAATTGATTATCTGTCGGTAGGGTAGTGGTTCCATCCCCAGTGATTGCTAGGCTGCTGTGACACAGGCTCTGTAGCCAGATGATCATCAAAATTAAAGGTAGAATGTCAGCATAGTACATATAGGGCTTTGCCAGTTTGCCTGAAATGTAATTAGACTTTAAATACCGTTTCATAGGTAAGTATCTGTCTTAACATTTTGTAAAACGTGCAAACGTGTAAAAATCAAACGTGGCGCAAAATGGGAGAATTCCACAAAGGGTTTATCTTGGCTCTTACTGTGATACCCCAAGACACTACTGTTACAGAGGAGAATTGAGGAACAAAAAATGAAAAAAAAAAAAACGAGCAAATTACCCTGCTAATAGAGCGGAACTGTTCTGGGAGTGATTCGTGTGTGAAGTCTAGTTTTATATCATCTCTGATACCAGCCCTGGTTAACATTAAGACAAAATGGCACATCAGTCAGACAGTCAATCACATAATTTCCACATCATGTCAGTCTTGATGATCACAGAGAAAGAGGGAGAGAGAGAAAGATCCATGGACAGAATCCAGATTATCCCATACATCGTCTCACGTAATTGCTAAAACCTCCCTAAATATCTGTTAACATTCTCTTTGTGACAGTATTCATTGTTAAAAGATATATGCAAGTAAAACTGAATTAAATGTACTTGCTAATATTTGCTAAAACACTGTACTTGGCACCATTTAAATTTTATTACAATATGGTGATTAGACATCAAGATGGTAGATCTGTCATTTTTATACAGTCAAAACACACACTTTCCACGCACAGCAAAAGCATCTAATTAGCACATTTCTGCTAGCTTAATGCATGCACCTGATCCTTCAGCATCTCCGCCCTGAAAAGCTTAAAAGCTCATTTGCCAGGTAAGATTATCTCTCTCCAAAAAAAAATAGGTTATTATTCAACTGAACTTTGCAAAGAACTAATAAAGGGAGAAGTTGATTTGATGGTAGCACACACCCCCAATACCAACTCATCGTGAAGGGCCTAATTTCAAATGCTGGTGAGACAAGGTTGGGGGGGGGGGGGGTCTAAACAAGCGCAGAGTCAAGGACAAGCTGTCACCTCAACCTGTTAATCTCGTTTGACATTGTCAGAGACAATTTCCCCCCAGGTGCCTTTACCCTGTGAAGCCCCGTTACAGCTGACAGGCCCCAGGGAGGGGTCCTGATAGCTGGGATGGCTTGTGGTCACAGCTGGGGGGCAAATCTCTGGCTGTGGAAGAGAAAAGTGCCCCCTCTTTCTTTTCCTGCCAGGTTGTTTTAGGGGCTTGTGCTGTTTGTCATCGCGTCGTGGACTTTATACACAATGCCCTTTCTACAAAGGCACACTATATCCTTTTTCTTTAGTGAATATTTTATTTGAGGACATTTTCAAGCTAATGCTTCATGTCTCAGACTTGTGCTTTCTCATGTGAGGAAGAAATGCAATTTCAGGATGTTCAGGACTTCAGTCAAGCCGAAGGCTGACTGTTTATGTTCGTGATTTTGAAGTCTGCTTTTCTAAGCAATCAGAGCTAGAAGACTGACAGACAAGCAGAGAGAGAGAAAGGGAGAGAGGGAGAGAGAGAAAGCAAAGAAGCGAGAAAAAGAATGAGATTACATTCATGAGACAGAGATTAATTGACTGATTAAGTCAAAGCCGGTGATCATTAGCATGCTAACAATGCCGCTTCATACGTATCACATCATGATTTCCGCCGATATTAATTATGATTAAAGTCAGAATCCATTCCCCAAATGCCATAATATATTTGTTTATATACCTTTCAAGATCCAGCTATTAATATAAAGCCCTAGCTCAAAATTGAACTTCAGTGCTTTTGCAAGGTGAAATATGTCATCTCTATTGTGTAGCTCGCTGTATGAAATTAAAAGTAGGTGGGAATTTCTCAGTGGTGGATAAATGCTAATCCCCCTGTGGATTGAGATATGATACAGCCGTGTCAAGCCGTAACGGAAGTAGGCTGCTGCCTTCTCTGCATAGCAATGAAATTAAAGCAGTGGCTTCTGTCAGCCGTGGCTGCCTCGTGGGTGGTTGTAGTGCGAGTGTTGCAGGGCATGCAGGTAAGATTGATGTACGATCCATAACAGTCAGACCTTGGTGGTTTGCTATGATTTTGTGTCTGTTTATTTTGTACCCTTGTGCTGCATGGCCTAACAATGGGACCTGCCATTTTTATGGTGTGGCTCATTTTAAAGTCTCTGATCATGATCTGGAACCTCTATTAGGTTCCTCATTCCACCACAAATGTCCTCCCCCACTCTGTGTTATGCTACCCAGAATGCATTGCACCTATAATAAGTTTGAATGTTGTTTATGCGTGACATCAGCAGTGAGTCACCATTTGTCCCCCAGATTTGTCAGAGAATTTGTTCCCCTTTCAAGGGCAATCTGCCCAAGTGTAGGCTAAGAGGACGTCCACACCTCCAAGCAATAACTATGAAGACAACTTTAAATATATCGATATAAGCATCCACACAGCCCTCCATAAGAAAAGTCTCTCATCCTTCATGTTCATTGATGTGATGAAAATTAAAATCCGATGGATTCTGCTGTGTTTTGGACGTTGTGAGCTAGAGTGATATTAGTGTTATCGTTATAATTATTATAATTATTATATTTTTTAATTATAATTATTTAATTATTATTCTCCACTGGGTTTGGACATGTTTCCCAGCCTTCATTGGATCCAGTTAGAATGCCTCTTACCCAATCATAATTCAAAGCCTTTGAGTCCAATGAGAGGCTGGGGCTTTAGTGGAGGGGAGAAAATGGGAACGCATTTTTTTTTCCAAGGAAATTGAAGGGAGTAGGTTGAATCTATTAAAATGGAGCAAAGCTGTGCTTTAAAAAAAAGCATGTAGAGGACAGGTATGTCTTGGGAGGGAGGCGGTAATACATTGGGTTCAGGTTGTGGTTCCTGTGGGTTTGAGAGTGGTTGTGTTCATTCTCTCTGTTGTGTTTTTCTTTTTCAGCACGGGCCTTTTGCTGCAATGATGGTTTGGCTCAGGCTTGCCTCGTCTTGAAAAGCTATTGACTCAAGGTAGAGGCCTTGCTTGTAGGAAGTGGGTACCCAGTGGGTGACAAGCCAGCCAAGGAAAGTCTATACACCCAGATAGACAAACTATCTATCTATCTATCTATCTATCTATCTATCCATCTATCTATCTGTCTGTCTCCTTTTATATTTCTCTCTTTATTTGTTTACTTATCTGTGGTTGTCTGTCTAACTGTATTTATCTAGCCATTTATCCTCCCATCAATCTCTCTGTCTGTGTATTCATGTCTCTGTTGCTTGTGTGCTGGGTAGTTCTTTTAGCCCCTCATATTGGTGTCGATTCCCATTTTCTGGCAGAATGGTCAGTTCTCTCTGACTCTCGCGGCCCTTGTCACTACCCACCAGCCAGCGGAACCGACGTATCTGTCAGTTAACCGCATTCACTCTTCGACTCCCTCGTCTCTCGCAAACAGCCGATGCTGTAAGGTTAATTAACCCGCGGTTAATTAACCTGTGTCAAACGCTACACGCGTTGTATAGAGCTAGCGTCTCGCTAAGCAGAGGCTGGTGGATAAAGGGAGAGAGAGAGAGAGAAAGAGAGAGAGAGAAAGAGAGAGAGTGAGGGGTGAGGAGGGGGGGGGCTAGCTTTGTCAGCCCCGTCTGGCCCAATGCTGTCTTCATCGCTTGGAAATGGCATCCATATGTTGAGCGGGCGCGGTGCCAGGCCTCAGGACTACTGCAGCAGGTGTTCACTGCATCCTTTTTTGATGTCGGAGGGAACAAAGCCTTCTGGCAGATAAGAGCTGCACTCTGACACACACACACCACCTGTGTGGATGTACCCCCCCCCCCCCCCTTGAAAATAAGCGCGCACACACAGAGACCAAAATATAGAATGGCTGACACATAGACAGACAGACAGACAGACATAAGTGTGCAAGTAATGACAAACATATACACACATCTGTCCGTCCACCCTTTACCAGTCGTGGATTTGTTGAAAGGTGGAGGATGTCTCTTAAGGGTTGCTTTCCCTCTATTGCAAATCCTGTTAATGTTGTGAGGTGTGTGTTGTTCAGAGATGCATATGCCAATATTTGCAGTGTAATTCTCTTACAGCTGCCCAGAATTCTCCCTCGAAATAGTGTGTGATTGCGTGCAAATCAAAAAAAAGGTGCGCACACACACAAACACACACATACACACACACACACACACACACACACACACACACACACACATGAACATACAAACACCCCAGGCATCAACAGTGTATGTGTGTGTGTGCACCTTTCTATAACTCAGGGCCAGATCGTTTCAGCTTGCCTGCAAAAACGTCTTTTATGAGATTAACAATGCCTAATCTCGAAACCTAAAAAAAAATCCTTTTTTTTTCTGATTGCATTGTGAAATCATTTCATACAAAAGGCTAATTTAATAGCTTTTTGAATCCTCTGGAATTGAATTCATTCCATCTCTTTCTCTTTCTCTCTCTCTTTAGTCCCTTCTCTCCCCCCCTCTGTTATTTCTCAGCACTTCAAAGACTCAAGGCGATTTTTTGGACTCATTTTGCTGGACATAAAATTACATAATTAGGAAAACCATCCTTGTTGTTGAGTGGTAATAGTGGGTATTTAGCTATAATGAGTCTCTGGGAAAAAAAAATAATATTTTTTCTTATTCAGCAGAATCCAGAACTATCAAGAATAATATAATACTCAGGGTCAAATTGAGGTATGAGATGTGAGTTTGAGGAGGGAATATGAAAGTTTTACGTTCTGAACCCTCTGTGACGTGTCCCTACTGGAGAAATACACTGACTCTACTGAAGATCCGGAAAGATTCCGTATTCAGATTACTGTGATACCATACAGGACACACTCATACAAAGTCACTGCTAAAGCAAATATAATTTCTGAAGCCTAATTATGTCAATTGTAAAATTGGACACGTTAGCACGTGTCTACTTGCATGTGCCTTTTTTCTGTTTCCCACTTTGTCTTTTGTTCTCTCTTACATCCCCCCATCTTCTCTTTCTCTCCTTTTCAACCCAACCCTCTACACACAATATCTCTCTCTCACAATTGTTTCACTCTCTTTCTTCTATCTCTTTATTCTCCCTCTCCTTATATCCACGTCAGGTTATTGCCACGCACCATCCTCATAGTTATCCACACTTACGTAAACCAATCTTTTGATTCATTATGTTTGATTTGATAAAGTACGATAGGTTAGCGTCCTAAAATGTTTTTTAGTACAGTAGAACTGCAGCTGATGAAGGTGTCATGCCTTCTTGTATCCAGGTGTTGACTGTCAAAACTGCTCCACACAAACCTTCAGAGTAATAATCCTACCAACAAGTAATTATTTCAATACAAGAGAAGCAGACGGCAGAGCTTTTCAGCTGGTGCCCAGCTAACTAAACCCCAAAGGCCTGTCATAACTTTTTCATTCGTTAGGTTTATATCGTAACGGTGTTAATTATCGGACGGCGTGTGTTATCGGCAAACGTTCGCGTTGTCATGTGAATCCATTATTAAACTGAAGTTATAGATTGTTAATCCATTATTAAACTTGGCATTTTGATTGTTTAACAGAATGGCCGATGTTTAACACTGTCCGATAACTGACATAGCTACGCTATCAGTTTAGTTGTTTCCCTGGGCATTATGTCAAGATATGTGTGTACCGGTCGGAAAGCACAGTCCTAGACCCTACACTGACTTGGTTCAAATGTAGAGGCACATCTGGCGGCGGATGTCTAATCTCATTTCATACCCCCTGAAACGGGGGCACTCTAATGTGAGGTGACACAGAGTCAAATTAATCATATTGATTACTGGGTTTGATCGGTGCGAGTATGCGATGAGTTGTAATCGATTCGTCTATTAATCACGCACGTCTCTAATCATGATAAAACCCCTCAGTCTCAGCGGGGTGAGGAAGTCTAGGGTGGGGGCGGGGACGAGGGTTGTGCTGGCTGGTCGTCTGTCACCTGAATAGAGAGACAAACTCAACAACCCCCCCCCCACCCGTCCCACACACACACACACACACACACACACACCGACCTGCTATTCACTTCCCCCGAGAAAGGAGGTGTGGAAAGAAAGAAAGAGGGGGGGGGGGGGGGGGGCATGGGGAATGGTTGGTGAGTGTCAGATGTGTGGGATAGTGCTGTCATGCTGAGTGAATGCACAGTGTGACTTCCCGCGTCGGGCCTCCGCCACAGCCTGACCGCTTTCAGCTCTCCTCAAAGAGACGATCCATCAAAACCCCTGACTTTCACCAAAGCCTGTCAGCAGGGGGGGAGCAACCCACACTGAGAATAAAATAAGTCATACATATATAAATATATAAAAAAGTCTGACCACTGCACTTGCTGTTTAAACACTGACGCCTGGAGGTTGTCACAATGGTTTGTGGCCTGGATAAAACATGATGAAATCCTATGAAGAAATCGGAAGAATGACCGTGCCGCTCTGGTACGAGGAACGAGCAAGAGCGGGTTGAAGGGAAGTTCCACTTCGCACCTCTTCACAGATGCATTATAAATGCGTCATAAATGTTGAATGGCGTAGCACTTCACACACAATAGGGGGCCTTAGCATATGAAACCTGCCCTTGTTAACCACGGCACACCACGACCTGTCCTGTCATCCAACAACAAAGCGCTTTGTTTTGACCGAGAAGTTGGGACCTAAATTGGCTGTTCTAGACTAGAGTATAAAAAATACGTGTTTCCTGACTATTTGCTTTTGGTACCATTTGCTCAGTGTTACCTGACTGGCAAACGAAAATATGAAGGTATTGACTTATTAAAGTATAATTTCCTAGACTCCCTGGGCAAACATTATTAGAGATGCATTATTTCTTCACTAAAAGAGAGAGTCCTCCCCACACTCCTTCCCATCTTGAGATTCAGTTCTGAGGCGGAGTGCAAAACATATTGATTTGGCTGGGGTGAAAACATCCTTCATTTCTCTAAGGATAATTTGGATGCTGGTTTAATCTTATGACGTCAATAGTTATTTTCCGAATCTTCTTAAGCCGCATTGGTCATTTTTTTTTCATCCTCCACTTCCTCCTCTTTGCCCAAACCCTCCTATCAGAGCTCAGAAGCCTCTGGTGAAGTGACAGACTTAAAGTCATCAGTGCATTGTGGGTAGCCAGAATGTCCTTAGTAGAATGGAAGCTCTCCCCAGGAACATGAGAATGTCCTTTCTGCCCACTTTGGGGCCCTGAAAGTATTTTGGGCTTAGTTTTTTCTTTCAGAAAAAAAGTTTCTCTCTGAAAGGACTGTCGGAAGGACTCTACCTGAGGCTGACATCTAAAGGTCACATGCGTATTAGTTCCCCGTTGACTTTATACATTACTTTCAACCAGCTGCTCATTGCATGTCCTTTCCGGTAAAAGTTCCTGGCATCACTCACAAATGTAATTCGGTTCTGAACTGACAGTCATTATTTCTTCAAGTTTAAGTTTAAGTTTAAGTTTAAGTCACAAACATTTCCGTGGACTCACTTCCTGTACAACGCACGCTCCCCATCCCATCATGCATCTGTGCCAACATGCATCATTCCCGGGTTATTTATATCAGCACGGTTTCCGGTGAGGCTGAGGAGGAGGAGGAGGAGGAGGAGGAGGAGGAGGAGTGCTGTGCTGGGTCATTACTGAGCCCCGGCCCAGAGGCATGCGCAGGATGGATTCTTCAGTCCTGCTTCTACCTGCTCCTGCAGGATTCGGTCCCACTCGCGCTAAAATATGTAATATTTTGTCCCACTCCTGCCCGCGTCTTTCACGTTGTATATTACACATACACGTGTATATTGGATGGATTTTTCAGTCCCTCTCCTGCCGTCTCCCGTGAAGATGTGCCCATTGTGAAAACCACCAATCCCATGCCGGTTTGTGTAAAACATGGGTTATTAATTCTCACTGTTCTCGTGCAAATAACATTCTGTACTTTTATTTCATTTCATGCAGTTTCTTCCCGCCCACCCGCACCCACACTCTGCAATCAAAATGAGTCCCATGCCACTTGTACTGGGTGCCACGGTGCTCCTCTACCCTGCCTGCCCATCTGCCTGCCTGCCTGCCTGCCTGCCCGCCTGCCTGCCCGCCCATCTTTGAGAGGCAGCACAGGAGAGTTAGGATAATGATGGGGATGATGAATCTGACCCTTGCCTGGGAAAATATCCCCAAGCCTCTACCCATGCGCCGGATGTGGGGGCTGATATGTGTGTGTGTGTGTGTGTGTGTGTGTGTGTGTGTGTGTGTGTGTGTGTGTGTGTGTGTATGTGTTTGTGGATGTTGATGTAGATGTGTGCTTGTGTGTGTGGATGAAGATGTGTTTGTGTGTGTGTGGATGAGCAGCTTGCTCATGACCTTGTGACCCCTGCTCTTTCCTATCTTGGGTAGTGCTCAAGGGAGATGAATGTACATTAGCGACTCAACCACACTGCAGAGGAGGGCCACGTGTGTGTGTGTGTGTGTGTGTGTGTGTGTGTGTTTGTGTGTGTGTGTGTGTGTGTGTGTGTGTGTGTGTGTGTGTGTGTGTGTGTGTGTGTGTTGTGGGAGATGAATGGAAGCAAATAGATGAAAAGAGACATGGCTGAGCCAGGACGGAACATATGGCATAGCTAGAGGTCTAGAGAGGGAGAGTGAGAAAGACATGAAAAACAGCAAAAGGGAAGAGTAACAGATAAAAGATAGAAAGGAGAGAATGACTTTGAGAAAGGTAGAGCAGGCATGTATGGCAGAATTATGGGTACAGGAGAAACATCCACGGAGATGGAGGGGGAAGACGAAGGAGAGGGAGATATATGGAAAGTGTAATGTGGCCAGAGTTATGAGAACAGAGGAGACTAGAATGGGAGCGAGGAGAGGGAGAAGGTCACAGATGGAGGAGAAATATCCACTGGGTGAAGGAGAAAACGAGTGAGCGAGACAGAGGAGGACACAGAAACAGGCAGATTTAGAAACGCGGGGACAGGTGTCCTGAGGAATACAAAGAGGATAGAGGGGGGAAAAGGGTGAAAGGCAAGGCCACCGCAGTCTGACAAAGACGGTCGGAGGCTGAGGTAGCGGTCTGAGAGAGATAGAGAACGAGTGTGAGACGCTGCAGGTAGCAGGGAGTACACAGGGCAAGGAAGTGGGACAGGATAAAGGGAAAAGGAGACAGAGAGAGAGAGAGAGAGAGAGAGAGAGAGAAATGGAAAGAATGGGAGGAAGAAATTAAGCAACTTGTGAGAGAGAGAGGGGGATGCATTTATCAGGCCAATGAAAGGCAAGCGATAAGGAGGTGAGGTGAGCTCGGCACACACACAGGCACACGGGGTATTTCAGACACAGATAATGATAGCTTCTGTACACTTCCAAGCGGCTTTTTGGCTGAATTAATGCGGCGAGTTAAATTGGAATATTCCAGTCGGCCGTGAAAGGAATGGGCCTGACGCGGTCAGAGACGTACACACATGCATACATACGCAGACACGTGTATTTTCCAAAGTCAGACATTTTTGGAAGCACACACACACACAGACACACATTGGCAAATCATTTTGTAAGATTAAATATGCATGCGATGGAGGAACAGGGCAAAAACAGAAGTTGTGACACCTGCTCACAATGATAACTACTTCAGTGCGTCTCACTGGGGATTAAATGCAAAACATGGCAACTTTGGCAAGCACAGCCAACACGAATGACAACTCCCATGGCAACCTTTTGAGCAGTATGTGGCACGACAAAAAAAAAAAAAAAAAAAAAAAAACATTTAAAAAAATCTGTAAAAGATCTGTGGAGAACTGTCCTCGGAGAATGAGTCAGTACATAAGAGAGCGTGTACTGGCGTGGCATGCACCATCTATCAACCATCCGTATGAAGTGCCAGACTGGCATTTTTATCATCCGCCACACCACAGAACTCCAGCCAAGGACACAGCCACCGCTCCCCCAAAGCTGACAAAACTAAATAAAAGAAGAGAAAGAAAAGGAAAGAGAATGGAGATTGAAATACAGAAAAGAGGATTGCTTTGTCAGTAAAACACAGAAGCAATTGAAAGCCTGTATTATTCATCTTTCGACTTTCACCCCCGACCCCCCCTATGTGCTATCGGCACCTGACCACAGATGCCATCTGTCTGATAGGGTTAAGCGCCACAAGATGGAGAGACACAGGCTATTAGCACACGGAGGGACAAAGCAGCCTAGTGATGGATCAAAGGTGCAGATGGTACTACTGCAGCAAGGGGAGAGGAGGAGAGGAGAGGATAGGAGAGAAGAAGGGAGGAACAGAGGACAAATAAAGTGGCAACCCTAGTGGGGACCCCACAGGCCTCCCGAAATGACATCCTTTACACACTGATGAGAAGTGAGAAATGGAGGGAGAGAGAAAGAGATAGAAAGAGGTTGTGAGAGAAAGAGAGAAAGAAAGGCAGGAGGAGATAAGAGAAAGCTGCTTTGACAACACCATTTAACACTGATGTCACACCAAAAAATCTGTATTTAATTGTGATTTTGAGAGGAAAGGCATAGAAAGGCATAGAGAGAGACAGATGAAGAAGTGAGGAACGAAGAGAAGTATGCATGGTTTGAAGGGAGAGAGAGAGAGGAATGAAGAGACGAGAGAGAACGAATGAGAGAACACAGGGGAATCGCTGTTTGAGAGATGGGCTGAGAGAGAGCTTGAGCGAGACAGAGAGAGAGAGAGAGAGAGAGAGAGAGATTGAACAGCCCACTCCATCAGCTCCCGAGAGTGACCAATCGCTAGCTAATCGATGGCGGGGCTTAACGTTCGCCTGGTCGGTCTTAAAGGCTAAAGAGATCCATTGAATGGCCACCAGAGGATTCCCCCTCTCCAGTGAGGTGCTTATGAGTATCACACACCCATCCATCCCAACCAGAGTCGGATATAATGATGCGCGTGCTGATCTCCAGTCAGTAACAAGTAACATGGGATGCTCTAACACCTATCCCAACCGAATGAAAAACATGACACTTGTGTACTGTGGCCACTGTGGGAGATTACAAGGAGAAGTTTTCTGCTAATGAACCTCTGTTAAGAAAGGCTAACATGTGAATGATTTGCATGGACATCCAGCTGGAATGGAGTGAAGCCTACTATCCCTGATCATGCAAACTACATGGCAATGCTACAAACACTATGTCATACTTCAAAAATATAGCATACTTTGTAATTGTACACAGGTACGTGATTACACTGGAGCCCTAACTCTGTGTTTAAGTAAGGCCGCATTTGGTGTTGTTAAATGACAAGGGCCCTTTCCAAATAATGAGTGACAGTACTCTAAGTCAACAAACCTCTTATGAATCTCTTGAATAGCAAACAACTTAAGTGCTCCTTTTAAACAATCACTCAGTTCCCACATTACTAGTAGCAGCACTGTGTGTTGTTAACAGGAGTCAACAGTTAACAGGACTCTAGCCAGTGGAGCTGTGGAACTGGAGGCTATGCAGAGAGGCCTGGTGCGTCCCCCTGTTTGTGACAACTGATTTCCTGCCGAGCTAGAAGATGGTGGCACAGGGTGGTGACCCAGGTCAACAAGCCGATTACAGATAACAGCGAGCGTCGCTGAGATCAGGGCAACTCATCTGACGCTGAAGGGGTCCATGAATCATGCCTGACTCCCATCCTTCCCACTCCTCTCTGAGATGTTCGGGTGAAGTTGCGTGACCTGGCAAGGTTCCCTCTGTCCCCTAGGAGGTGGTCAGAAGGGTCATAGGGGAGTTCTTATACCTTTGAGCTGAAGTGTGTGGTGTTGGTGGTGTGGGGGGTGGGTGTGGCATCCAGTGATGATGATGAAAAGGATGACACATTCCCTGCTGCTGGTGTTGCTGATTTCGATAATTACAGGAAATGTCATTCATTAATGACTCCCTCTGTGGAAGTAGCCAGGCATGGGCCTCACACAGCTATGCACACATTTACCATCATGTCAATGCAGACACACACAAGCACACACACACACACACACACACACACACACACACACACACACTATGGTGACATGCTCTCACACACCTACACACACACCTACACACACACACACACAAACTGGCTCATTACCTGCACAGCTAAAACGAACACATACTGTACCCTTACACACACAGACACATGCATACTGACTCTGCCAAAACACACACAGTCCTACTCAAACCTACACACACCATTTATGTTCTGCTTTCCTTTCTGCAAAATGTCAGACCCAGTTCTCTTTCTCTCACACACACTCACTCCCTCATCCATCTTTGCCATTTGAGGAAGAGTCAGTTCCCTGCCCTCTCAATCGCTTTTTGAAATAAAAGCACTCAGCGGAGTGAGTGACTTTTCTTTCTTCTTCTCTTCGTCTCTTTACCTCTGATTCATATGGGTCGCACAGAAAGTCTCTCCATCTCCCTCCACACACACACACACACACACACACACGCACACGCACACGCACACGCACACGCACACGCACACGCACACACACACACACACCAGGAGTGCCTGGAGCACCATGGGTAGGCCTATTTTTGTGAAGTTGACGGATGGACAAACCAATTGGAGAAAAACAACTTATGGCCGTGAGATTCCTTCCACTCTTTTCAAAACAACTTCAACCAGACACATCATAGTCATGACAACCCAAGGTTGTACTCTCTTCTTCAGGAAGGGGTAACTCAAAACTTTTCTTTCAGTGACCCATGTTAATCCCACATTTTCCTACAGCTCAACTGGTAGATCAAAGTGCTAACATCCAGGGCCTTATGCTCATAAAAAGCATGCCTAACCCTACACGGTAAATGTATAAATGTATACCTGATATACCCTGATATTGCTGCTTGATTGGGTTCCGAGGGCCATCAGGCTGCTAAATGGACAGTGATACACTATCCCCACTTTTGCACTTGTCACTTTACATACACTGTCACTTTCAACTTACTGTTTGCACTACACTACATCAGTAATATTGTATGAGAAATATTGCACTACCTGTAACTCCTACACTGGATTGTCTGTAGGTTAGTATAGGTTTACTAGGTTAGCTTAGATTATTATATGTGTATTATATGTTATATGTATATATGTTAGTATTATATGTGTAGGTTATTATAGGTTCAGCATACTTTATTGTATATTTATCTTGCATATTTAGTAAGGTTATTACATGTTATCATTATATGTAAAGGTTATTATATGTTTAACACGTGTAAATTATGTTCAGAGTACTTGTACAGAGTGTACGTCATGTTTTGTTATACTATGTTATGGTAGGTTGTTGTGCAGTGCCTTGTCCTAAGAATTTCAGTGTCCAGTCTGACCCTGTGTCATTCTGTGCATCTGACAATAAAAGAACTGTAACTGTAACTTGTAACACTGAAAATACACTTACTTACACCTACATGTTTAACATCTACATCAAGACAAGAAAAATCACAGATCAGTTAAACATGGTGATGAGACTTATAGGCATATGACAACCCAAAAAACAAAAGTCTGTAACTTGTTGTCATGCTCTCAGAACCTATGTCATTGTGTTAACACATTATGGATCAGTAATGACAAAAATACGGAAAAAAACGGAAAACACGTTTCAGTTGAAATTCAAACAAGATACCAGTCATAATCTAGCCACTCACTGCTACTGAAATATGTAAAGTTGATTGATTAAAGATTTTTCGATCTATAAATGTTAATAAGCGTTTGTTTTTTGTCCGTCATTTTTTTTTTATTGTGGGAGGTTAACTAGGGAACACTATGATACTTCTACTACCACTACTACTTCTACTACTACTACTACTACTACTACTACTACTGCCACTACTACTACTACTACTACTACTACTACTACTACTACTACTACTACTACTACTACTACCACTACCACAACAACTACTACTACTACTACTATGACTACAACAATCATTACTCTTACCACTACCACTATTGCTACTACTACAACTACTACTAGTATGAATTATAAATATATATTGAGACAAGCTATTCAAAGACACAATTTGAGTTGGAACATGGCAGCCCTAAAGTCACAGCGCCCCAGTGGTGATTAAACTCACTGCTCCACTGTGTCATTAGTTATCTTGTCCTCGGCTCCTTCCATCTCCTGGAGAGGTAAGGATATCTGCTCTCACAGAGGGTTGTACTGCATCTTTTGTTCTTGTTAGGGAACCGTGTATGGGCCATGATAATGAAGTGTTCTTGTTCTCTGACTAATAGCTCCGTACAAAGCCCTGCTTCTGGTCTCCTACTGCTGTGGGCACAGATAGTTTATTAGTATACTACAACACTCGTTTGGACTTAATTATCACCAATTTCTATGGGAATGAATCTCACCCGCTCCCCAGATAAGTGTGTTAAGGACGCTAAATAGCAGTCGTAAATCGACCAGACTGTTCTTAAGGGCTGAATTTGTGAGAAATGTTCATGAATCCGGCGGAGATATTTTCTTACGTTGGTCTTTCGAAGTTCGGAAGAGGATATCTAAGCAGACACTTAAGAAAATGTTCGTGAATGAGGCCCATTGTCTTTATGCCTGTACTCTGCACAATGACATTAATGTTGAGTCTAATCTAATCACATATAAGAAATACAAACTATGGACCAAATCAACTGTTTGCTCCTGTTTTGCCTGAGGAGGAGAGAGGGTGAACCTTTGGCTGTGAAAGTACAGTCCGAGGCTTGCAGTAATGTGCGAGGTAACCCTCCTGTGAACTCTGGCTAGCAGTAAACACGAGAGCAAGTGCAGGGCCCTGGCTCGAAAGGAAACACTGAACTCATTACAGAGGTGAAAAGAAGCAGAGCAGGAAGAGCGCAGCAGACCTCCCACGAGACAAGCGATATCCCAGCCTGCAACTGGCTAAAAGAGCAACAAAGAAACACACTTTCAACATGTCAATATAGCTCTCTCTGTTGCTAAAAGCATACAGTACCAGGCCAGCACTATATCTGTCTGTCTGTCTGTCTGTCTGTCTGTCTGTCTGTCTGTCTATTCAGTATTCGGCTGGTAATCAGTCTAAATAAATAAGAGAATTGAGTAAATTGTGTGTAAGTATTAGGCAGTGCTATTTTCTGTATGACATTTGGATAGGATCAGTAAATATAGTCACAGAACAAAGGAACAATGGTGGAGACGTCAATCTGGGAAATGAAGTGTTTTAAGGTGATATTTTACTTCCTGAATCTATACAGGTAGTCACCATATCCTTTGTGCTAGTTTTCTGGAAGGAAGCACTGCATATGGAGAGATTTTCTCTCTCTCTTTCTCTCCCTCTCTCTCTCTCTCTCTCTCCCTATCTGTCTCTCTATCCCTCTCTCCCTCCCCATCTCTCTATTTCTATTTCCCCTCTCTTTCTCTCTCTCCTTTCAGTAACATGACACCACTGCCATCCTTCTCTCTCACACACACAAACATGCACATGTATTCACTGGTTCACTACATTGCCACACACACACACACACAAATACACGAACACACACTGTAACTGGATGAGAAAAAATTAGAAAAGGAGGGATGTTCGTTTCCAAGCAGCCTTTTAATGTGCAGTGGTAAAAGGGGTGCCCATAAAGCTGCCATGCACACAAAATACTTGCTATCTCACACACTCACACATAAGCTTGCACACACACTCACACTCACACACACACATTCACAATCACGTTTTCACCCCTCTGCTCTCATCTCCTCCTGCTACCACCAGGGTCACATTTATTTTCTCCTCATTGCCCAATGAAGACTGGCTAAGGTTACCTATTAAGTAGCCACAGCCTCATCCAAGATGTTATACACTGTGTGTGTGTGTGTGTGTGTGTGTGTGTGTGTGTGTGTGTGTGTGTGTGTGTGTGTGTGCATGTGTGTTTGTGTGTGTATGTGTTTGTGTATTTGTGTGTGTGCATGTGTGTTTGTGTGTGTATGTGTTTGTGTATTTGTGTGTGTGTGTGCGTGTGTGAGTGAGAGAGAAGGGGAGAGAGAAAGAAAGAAAAAAGCGTGAGGAAGCGTGAGCATGGGCATTTGTTATTTCCATTCACTGTGTGTTTGAATCGGATGCTTTCCACACTTCCATATTAGCAATGGCGTACTGTGTGAACCAACGCCGTCTATTAGCCCGACCCCCCCTCCTGTTTACGCCACACAGCCACACACACACACACAGTTCTAAAAGGCTTTGTTGCTTTGGATACGGTCCTTTGTTGAGTGTCCTGATGGTGAGTCTATTAGTCTATGGAAGAGGAACTGGCTGTGCCTGATCTCTATCCTCCTCCGTCATGGCCGACTCTAGCCCCACGACCCACCGTCAATAAAACACACTCTGGCCTCGGGGCGGCAGGGAAGAAGAATGGTCCACATCAGCCAGCGGATGCTGCTGACCTCAGATGTTTCCTTGCTTTAGTCATCTGCTTTTATGCAGGTGTGAGGAACCTAAGAGGGCCTTGAAAAAATTGTGCCTTTTTGAAACCCACTTTCTAAGGCTTTTTCTATGATGCCTGCCCTACTCTGGGACCCCTGAATCATCTCAGTTTCTGCCTCCCCCCCCCCCCCCCCCCCCCCCCCCTCCCCCCCATTACTATGGCGAGGGCATGGAAAATGTAGCGCTCACAGTCAAAATCATTGGCCTGATGGACCGTGGATTAAAGCAGATAAACTACTGGGAACGGCTAGTAAAGAGTGACCCCTGTTACACACTATTAGCGCGAGCTCCACAGCAAGAACAGCACGTTGCCCCAAAGTGTTGACTACTGTTCTGCACAACCAGCTCAACACTGCTACTTTAAAGTAACACTATGCAACAATTTGACACTTTTTGAATATGGTTTTACAGGCAACTAGTTTTGGCACCGTCCTCAAATTCATTTTGATAGCATATTGTCATGTGATGGACAGATAAACACCTGTGTCTTCCCCACTAGCCATCCAGGATATGCCCTATGTAGTTCTGTGTAACGGGCTGGTACACCCTGCAAAAATGGAAGAAAAGCTTTCACACATGACATTGCCAGCTAAACTGCCAAAAGACACCAGTTAGTGTGTTGGCAAGCTTCTATCAGTGTCAGCTGGGCTGTTGGTGGTGTTTGCAAGGTTTTTGCACGCCTTTAGGTAGTTAGCTTACTAGTTTTGGAACAGAACTCCGTATTGCTGCTTTAACAGAACTGTCTGTCCACCCCAGGGACCACGTTTGAAACTTCAGATATGCGGCTTTACAACAATCCGTCAGATGCGAAATATCGCCGTTGGAAGAATCAAGACGTGATGATATGATAGCCAGAAAGACCCAGCGAAAGCCATACACACCCTGACAGGCTCAACAAACGCTTTAGTTCAGCATGATTTAGGCCCATTTCCAAAAAACACTGCCTCCCCTTTTCTATGCCTTCTCAACCTCCATATGCCGTCACATTGACCGCTTCAGTTCAGTTATGTTCCATTTGGTCAGTTTTCAGTGAATGTCATCCACTAGATGTACATTCAAAGATCAGAGTGGGGGATATTTTATCACTGGAAGGTCACCAAAGCCAACAAATGGTGCCGAGCTCTGGTGAGGCACAAAAGCAGATGAAATGGATGGCCTGTGAGATTGATTTAAAGCGTCTCATAAAAAAAAAGCACCAACTCAGTTTTTCTCCTCAGAAATAGGACATGATAGGCCACATGCCGGGCGACACCCTTACCGACTGAGAATGTGACTAGATCATGAAATCAATCTCTCTTGTTCACCCACACACACACACACACACACACACACACACTCACGCAGATACACACATGCTTTTCAGATGTGTCTTACCCTGTCAGAAATATGAGAAGGTTCTAAATTGCCTTCACACAACACTTTGGGATGAGCCTTTCCCCTTTCCGATGAGCTATTGCCTTGACTCACCCATCCCACAACCAACCCCTAGCCCATGCGAAACACACACACACTCAAACTCACACACACACACACACACACACACACACACACACACACACACACACACACACACACACACACCTCTCTTTTGTCTTGTCGGCTTATTGCTTCATTTTGAGTGCGGACAGTTGATGTGTGGAAGTGGTGTGCAGGGAGATTAAAGTCATAAAGTCTGTGCTGGAACTCCTGTCTGACGTGACATTTCAAGAACCCCGTAAAAATATTAGATTGATAAAAAAAAATGTAACACAGATCTGGTTGGCTCCATTTCAAAGGGCCAGAATCTGTTTTGACAGTGTATTGTGATAGAACCTAAACACAAATATATTGTATGTGTGTATGGCTGTGTGCTTGTATGTGTTTGAGATGAGAGACAATGGCACAAAGAGAGAGAGAGAGAGAGAGAGAGAGAGAGAGAGAGAGAGAGAGCCCTGGAGCACCCTTTGAGAGGAGGCCAGAAACACCTGGTTCAAACACTGGTGCAAATACAGGTGAATCCCTATGTGTGTCTGTGTGTGTGTTTATGAGTCTTGGGTGTGAGACTTTCTTTGAATAGGATGACAACAAGGAGGCTGATGCAAGAGGTTGCCATGGCAGTGGATGACACCATTGGATGGCTCCACCACCTTAGCGTGACCCTACACATTAGGAATTAAGTGCCATTAATTACCAATGCACTTCCAGTTCAAAGGTCAAATATATCTGCTCCATCACTATCCTCCACCGGCACTCTCCAGGGCATGGAAGAGAGCAGGAGGACAGGAGGAAAAGATAGATGGAAAGTGAGATAGAGGGAGAGGGAGAGAGAGATAGAGGAAGAGTGAGATCGAGGGAGAGAGATAAGCTATTTCCTCAGTCTGTCTGGATGCCTCCTCAAAACTCAAGGAGAGAAATTGCCATGCAGCCTGAGTTCCATCATAAGACCTCTATAATTTCATCTTTGCCTTCCTCACTCTTCCTTCATCCTTTTCCACTCAGGCCGCAGCACACACACACACGCACACGCACACGCACACGCACACACACACACACACACACACACACACACACAGACACAGACACGCACACGCACACGCACACGCACACGCACACGCACACGCACACGCACACACACACACACACACACACACCCCTTCCATCACCCCATGCCGACACTCTGCTGCATAATTAATCTCAGCCTTGAGTAGCGAGATGATGAGATGGAATCACTCATATATTCGCACACATACACACTCACACACACACAGTTTTATCCTGCCGTCATACCCATGCACATCAGAAACATATATACACATGCTTTCATTTAAATGCACATAAAACATGCATACACAAACCCATTCCATTAAACTCGCAGACGCGCGCACACGCGCACACACACACACACACACACACACACACACACACACACACACACGCACACACACACACACACACACACACGTATGCACATATACACGTAAGCACATACACAACCACATTCAAACATATAGGCTACCATTAATGTGCACTTCAGTTACTTTCAGCATATCTTCCAGAGACATGCAAAAACAACTGGACAAATTCACTCCTCATGTCACATTATCACATTTGCAATTTGACACACACACATACACAGGGATTCACCTGTATTTGCAAGTGTTTGAACCAGGTGTGTGTCTGTCTGACTGTCTCCTCTCAAAGGGTGCTTCAGGGATTTCTCTCTCTCCCTCTCTCTGTCTCTCTCAATCATCTCTTCCTCTGTGCATGTCTTTTTTCTTCTTTTTCTTCTTCATCTCATCTCTCTCCTGTGTGTATCTGAGAGCGAAGTCTTTGCCCAGGGGTGAGGGGGGCCTGGTTCTGCGTGCTCTGGGTCTCAATCACAAACACAATAAGCCTCATCATGAACACAGCCCTGGGCTCTGGGTGCCATAGTCCACAGTCTACCACACACGCACACACACACACACACACACACACACACACACACACACACACACACACACACACACACACACACACAAACACACTCACACATACAGATAGATAGGAACATACAGAGATACACACACAGACACACACACTCATGCACACATACAGATAGATAGAGCACACACAGAGATACACACACAGACACACACACACACACACACACATATGCATACATATGGATAGGAACTGACACAAAGGCACACAAAGACAGACATGGACACACACAGAGTTACACAAATACACATTCACAGTCATTTATGCATGGACACATACACACACCCGCACAAAATCTCTAACACACTTGCACAAATACATAGACACAAATATACACACACAGTCTTGCATGGGTAACATCAACTGCCCAAATCTGCCAATGGATCTATAATGCTCTCAAATGTACTGACTTGCTTATAGGATATCAGATTCCTAAGCACACTAAACTAAACCCCATGGTCATACCCTCACCCTCCCTGACCAACCAATGCTTCTTTAGATCTGCTCCACTTCTACTGACCTCCTGTGGAGCACGTGCTGTTTAAACCATAATCAACATAGTCATTGTCATCACGCTCAATAGACAAGAACATCAACAACAACAGCAACAGTATGGCTGTATATTGACCACTTATACCATAGTCAAACTGAGGTGAACTTCCACACCAGCAATATCAGTTGGCTGAACTTTGTAAGACCAATAAAGTTCCTATCCATAAATTGTCTATTCCTCACCACTAGTACATAACATCTACTCTCAGAAAATATGACGGAGATTTGATGCTATTAGCCGCAACATGCTATGTGTTTAAAACGTCACTAATACAGGAATGAATGACGAATTTCCTATGTAATGATGATAATTGACTGCAGTAATAATTTATGTTAATTAACGATCGAGATATTCGTCATCAGGGGCTGATGATTTTCTAGCCCTTGAAAAGCTGCCGGCTGAATGCGGATTAAAAATGCATGCCTGCCATGTAATGGATTAGGTGCACCACTCCGAGAATTGACTAAGTGAAACCATTACATTTCTGACACCAGCTGTTAATACCGCTCCTTGTGTATTTATAGCGATAATTTGCGGCGTTGGGACGTGGCTGATGGAATAGGGACAAGCGCATGGGATAATTATTACGCCACGGCCGTCTGATGGAGCGCGAGTCGCTGCCGAGGACATAATTTGGGGTTGTTCAACGGTGGGCAGGGCGAGGTGTGTCATGTGAAGGTGGAGGTTTGCAAATGATGGCGATTTTATCAGATGTGTTACGGTACCCCCCCCTCCCCCTTGAGTGTGTGTGTGTGTGTGCTCCAAAGCTCCAAAGCAGGCATGCTTTTCAAAGAAAGCAGCACCTCCACTCTGTCTGACTCACACATCCATTCACGCTTCATCTCTTTCTCTCCTTCTTGCTGCCATCTTTATGCACATCACACCACTGAGACACAGGCAAATAGCCAATCAACCCCTTAGTCATCATCATCAGACTCTGATGCTGTGATTGGGCCTGAAAAGCCTTCATCTCTATTTGGATCAGCAGCAGCAGCAGCAGCAGCAGCCATGAGGCACCTGCTCCTCTGCATTTCTGGCCCCCTCCACACAAGCCCACCATCAGCCAGGAACCCTCCAGGCTGCCGCTGGCCCACACACTCTCACTCCCCAGCTCTCCGCTGTGGGTCTCGAGCCTGAGGTTGAGTGATTACTGCACAGTGCAGTGCTTTACCTTATAGGGCGTGATTACTGTTTTGGGAGAGCTCCAGTCTCCGAGACCGCTTCCTGGGTCCAAGGAGCAGGCTATTCATTCCCCCCTCGCCATATCTGGAGTCTCATCTTGTCTAATTGAATCGTCCTAAATTTGAAAAGCCCCAATGGGTCAACGCTAATTGCTGAAAATTACTGAGAGAGTGAGGGTATTCTTTCGTTTAAAAGAAGCAAATTCTCCTGTGAAGGAGAACCAGACCTGCTGATGTATGAAGAGAAATTGTAGAAAGTCATGATGAAATCTTCCTGCATTAACTTATTTTTGACTAGTAGCCTAGTGGGAGGGAGAGATGGATGTTGGCAGGTGCTGTTCTTTTAAGAGCCTGCCCTGAATCTTCCCTGGGCCCCCCAGGTAAGTCGAAACCAAATGTCATAAGAATCCAGTCCCTTCTGTCGGGGGTTAGCACCTAGCGGGGGGTGAGTTTTGGGGGGGTGTTTGAGTAAGTCTGACTTGAGGTGTTCAGCCACATTCTGTTCTTCCTGAGTAACACCAGATGTCTCTTCTCACAACTCTCCTCTGAGGCGTGTCCTCATTTGCCGAGCAACAATGCTCAGACGTCTTGTTGCCATCTTGTTTTTTTTATTCTTGGCAAGCCCGAGACAGAAAGCCATGCAGATCGCCATAGCAGCCCCTGCGGGCACACACAGGCACCGAGCTGTTTGGGCACGTACACTTCCCAACACATCCTTGCTTTGGTTGGTGGCACTGTCCAGTTCCCAGGCTATGGGGCAACGATCAGTGCCGCCGGGCGCATCATGCAGCCGGCCTGGTAAGCGCAGACATCGTCCACATCTGTCAGAGGCGTCCCAGCAGCCCACTAGACAGGCTCTGGGCTCTTACAGTCCCCTAGTGAGCTACTGCTGAACTACTGCTGTCTGACCAGCCAAGGATGAGGAGGATGAGTAGTGTACCAAACACTGAGTAGTGTACTAAACACTGAGTAGTGTACCAAACACTGAGTAGTGTACCAAACACTGAGTAGTGTACTAAACACTGAGTAGTGTACTAAACACTGAGGGCCTCATTTATGTACATTTGCGAGCGCAGCGTAATCAGCGCCTTTGCCAAACCGCATACAGCGCACGATGTGTTTCCGCATTTTGCGTAGTATTTATCAAACAAGAACCTCGTCGTGTAATCAGCGCAATACTCCGCCCTCCAGTGGTATTAGCACGTCGCTAAAGTAGGGGAGAATGGGCCTGCGTGTTCCTGCTACCATGGATGATGAGTAAAAATTAGAATTAGAATTAGATTTAGAGCGTTTAGTTCACGAGGTTACAGCAAACTTAGACCCCGTCCACACTAACCCGGGTAAATATAGAAACGCATAAATATTTCTCCGTTTAGCCCTTCCGTCCACACTAAAACGGTGTATTCCGACACTGAAAACGATGCTTTTCAAAAATGCTGCCCTGGGCGGATTTTAAAACTCCGGGTTCGCGTTGTATTGTGGACAGGGCTAACTGAGGTTTTCAGATGTTCGGTTGCCATGGCACTGGCGCTCGAGAGACTATAACGTCAAAATAAACATGGAAGGTGACATGAATATGCTGCTCTGTCTCTACAATTTACTTAGTTTACTTAGTGTACTTCAGGTACAAATACTTTTCATGAATAGATAAGCGTTACTCCTACGCAGAAGGCGAGCACTGTACTCGGTGTGCTTGAACGATGGGTGGAAAAGGCAAAGAAGACGATTTAAACCCTAGATGGAGCGGCGATTCTTGGTAAGGCCTGGCTTAACAGCTAGCTGGTGGGACAATTTTGTATATGCCTATATTAAATGATATATCAAATATAAACATTTAAACAAATAACATTGCCATTATATTTTCCCCTGTATCCCCACCCAAATCTCTGATGTTCGTATTTAAAAAAAAAAATGAATTGCGTCAAATTTCTCGCACATAGTTTTCATTAAGCAGCTGATATGTCATGCTAAAATACCTCTTGTTTCGTAGCGGAGAATTCTCACACAAATTAGAGACGCGCTCTCGTCAGGCAGTTTTAGTAAATACCACGGAATACGTCATTAGGCGCACTCTACGCATCTCCTCCCATCTTTTTGTGGCGAACACCCACATTTCCTTATACCCTCCCATTTATGCATATGTATTAAACGGGAAGCGCAACTTGCCTCTATCCGCTTCAGCAGCGGGCAATCTGCGTTTTTACCCAAGTGCGGCGCGTTTGTAAATACGGTTCCATGACTTTACCCGCATTTTGCAAAGAAATTACGCCTCAAGTGGGCGCAATTCTGTTAGTAAATCTGGCCCTGAGTCGTGTACTGAACACTGAGTAGTGTACTAAACAGAGACAAGCACTAGTAATGAAAAGACACATACTGCATGATCGGATTAGAGTACGAGACATCAACCTTGAATCGTCTGAATTTTAGAATCATAACGCAATGCCTGTGTCCCTTTAAAGGATCTTAAACATTTCTGGACCGAATCGTTTAGGATTAGAAAGGAACGTTTTATGGAAGTTTAAACAGACTGGGACACACACACACACATACACTCACACACACACACACACACACACACACACACACACTCTGCTGGAGCTATAGCCTGGAGCTCTGTGATGAGGGTCACCTCTCATGCTGCCCCCATCTCCTTTGTGTGAGAGACTTTGCGTTTAGCAGGCTGGATGCGCTGGTATCTTTCTGGGCTCTGGTGGAGGAAGAGGCCCCAACTGAACCAGCCTCTGAGGATGGGGAGCAGGTGGAAATGTTTTTGCCATAAGCAGAAGTGCATTGGACAGACACAGACCCGACTGATAACAGGAATTTGTCTGTTCCACTCAGTAGAAACACACTAACGATGAACTATGACGGCTCGAAAGTGTATTTCAATTACTGTTGCAAACTAATGATTGTTATGAATTATTATTTCAATGAGAGGAAGCAACCTATTGATAACTCCATAATTAATAGTCCTTGCCTTGCTCTACTTCTCGTTTTGTCTCTCGCCGTCATAAATTACGTCCTTCACAGGAACGGCAAAGCATAAAACAAACAAAAATGAAACGAATGAAGTCTGACACCAGTCTGCATTGTTTTTGTTTCTGCATCTCTGAATCCTCCGCGCAGTTGAATTGACCACAGACGCAATCTAATAGGACTCTCCTGCAGAAGCTCTTAAATCATTCATTGCCTTTGTTCTGCATCGGGCCAGCCCCCTCTTTCTCTCTCTATCTCTCTCTCTCTCTCCCAACTGAAAATAGCTGTTCTGATTTCCAGGGATCAATACCAGAGCAGCAGAATTGTACCAGGCTGTTATTCGCTTAGACACTTTTTTTGTTTTGAAGAATTTCTCTCCAAACATACTTGCAATGCTGTAGACTTATTTAAAGCTAAACAGCAAGGGGAAACGAGTGCTTTAATGATCCATACAGAGATGAGTAAGTGAAACAGTGAAACAGTGTCTTCCACGGGAGTGACTGAGCAGATTCTCTCAGGTTTTTTTGGAATAAGTGCAGAAAGTGGCCTTCATGTGTTGCAGTAAATACACAGGGTTGAGATCAGTGGCTTTATGGAAGCAGTTTATCATCTCAGTGTGGCACTGGCATTTCTTATACCAAATGTGTGTGTGTGTGTGTGTGTGTGTGTGTGTGTGTGTGTGTGTGTGTGTGTGTGTGTGTGTGTGTGTGTGTGTGTGAGTGTGTGTGAGTGTGTGTGTATGTGTGTGAGTTTGTATGTGCTAGACAGAGATATTTTAGACTGAACTATAGAGAGAGAATGAAAGCGAGTGTTGGTATGCATTTGTGTAAGTGCTCAAGAGCAGATGTAGTAATTCAGAAAGGCCCTATTTGAAGTGGCTGCCTTAATCAATAACCATCTCTCCACTCTCTCTCTCTCTCTCTCTCTCTATCTATCTCTCTCTCTCTTTCTCTCTCCACTCTCTCTCTCTCTATATCTCTCTCTCTCTCTTCCTCTCTCCTCTCTCACCACTCTCTCCTCCCTTTCTCTCTCTCTCTCTCTCTCTCTCTCTCTCTCTCTCTCCCCTCTCTCCTCTCTCTCTCTCTCATCCTGATCCATACAGAAACACAATGCTACCTGCACATTGGATGGATTTGGGTTCAGCTGCTGCCCCACCGTCTGTTTTATATAGGCAGACAAACAACCCTCAGTCAAAAGAAACATTTGAAAGACAGCATTCAGAGATAGAGCGAAAGAAAGTGTCTGTGTATGTGTGTGTCTGTGTGGTAGAAAGACAGACAGAGAGAGAGAGATAGTAGGGATAGAGTGTGATAAAGAGTGAAAAGTGGGGTGGAAGGGGGGTGGAAAGTGTTGGGTCAGGAAGACAGAGAGAGAGAGAGAGAGAGAGAGAGAGAGAGAGAAAAGGAAAGTAAACAGAGTGAGATGCAAAGAAAGCGGGAAACTGGAAGAGTAGTTGCTTGCAGAGGTGTGTGTTTTTTAGTGTGTGTGTGTGTGTTGTGCATCAGACAGGAATGATAACAGTGTTTTTCAGCAAGTGTACAACAACAAAGGGATGGGGTAGAGCCATACTGCGGGCCATGTGTTTGTTGATGTATCGGTGTGTTTGTGAGCATGTGTGTGTGTATGTGTGTGTGTGTGTGTGTGTGTGTGTGTGTGTGTTTGTGTATATGTGTCTCTGTGTGTGTGTATGTGTATGTGTGTATGTGTGCATTGGTGTTTCTGGATGTGTTCTACCCAAGAGTTTCAGGTTAATTATAAGGCCATTTAAAACACCAAAAACACCTCTTAGCTGCTGTCTGTGCACACATGCCCCTAACACTCCTCTCATCCCCTAACACACACACACACACCTGCCCTGATGGAACAGCCTGTTTGTTGGCTCTCAAGAGGGACAGATACAAACAGATGGATTCAGACAGATACAAACACACACACACACATAAGTACCATTTGTCATGCGTGCTTTCACGTCTCCATGGTGAAGGTGTTGCTAAGGGCGAGAAGCTTTAAGTATGTTTTTTTCAGTGGCCTGAAGAGATTTGAACCTACTCACACATATACTTACACATCCATTCTATAGTGTGTGCAAGTCTGTGTGTGTATGTGTGTGTTTAAGTATGTGTTTTTGGTGCGCATGTGTGCTTCTGTTTGAGAGTGTTTGAGTGTGTATGTATGTGTGTGTTTGAGAGTCTCTTACACATCCATTCTATAGTGTGTTCAAGTCTGTGTGCAAGCCTGTGTGTGCAAGTCTGTGTGTGTTTAAGCGTGTTTTTGTGTGCGCATATGTGCATCTGTTTGAGAGTATTTGGGTGTGTATGTATGTGTGTGTGTGTGTGTGTGTGTGTGTGTGTGTGTGTGTGTGTCTCTCTCTCTCTGAATGTGTGTGTGTGTTTGAGAGACTCTCACTCTCCCCCCCATCTCTCTCTGAATGTGTTTGTGTGTATGTTTGTGTATGTTTGAGAGTCTCTCTCTCTCTGAACGTGTGTGTGTGTGTGTGTGTGTGTGTGTGTGTGTGTGTGTGTTTGAGAGTCTCTCTCTCTCTCTCTCTGAATGTGTGTGTGTGTGTGTGTGTGTTTGAGACTCTCTCTCTCTCTCCCACTCTCTCTCTAAATGTGTGTGTGTGTGTGTGTCTGAGAGCCGCTGTGTATGTGCATAATTACAGAATGATGATCTGTCTGTGGCAGGGCCACATATGGGGCAGAGAGGGCATGGAAGGGTGACTGGCCTTCTGTTCCTCTCTTAATTACACTACAGGAGAACACAGCCCTCCTAACCTTTGCCATTCACACACACACACACACACACACACACACACACACACACACACACACACACACACACACACACACACACACACACACACAAACACACACACACACACACAACACGAACACACACTCATTAACATATATGCCTATTCACACCTACTCACACAAAAATCCATGCATAACACAGACACACGCATGCACACACGCACATATGCACATATGAGCACACCCACCCACACACACACGCACGCACGCACGCACGCACGCACGCACGCACGCACGCACGCACGCACGCACGCACACACACACACACACACACACACACACACACACACACACACACACACACACACACACACACACACACACACACACTGCCTTGAGATAGGAAGCTGCAGGGAGACACACAGCCTTGTTCTCTGAGCTTCACCAGGCAAACTGCTGTTGAGTGCCTCGCCTGACGTCTCCTGACAGCAGACATATGATGCTACTTTGTGCCTTAAAGACAGCATTAAATCTGGAGTTGCTCGCTACATGTATATGAGTGAAGCCAAGGTCTTTTCTTAGCACTCTGTTGGCGCTCACTGAAGGGAACCAACCACAAGCAGACTTAGCCAAAAAACCTCCAGCCGCAAAACGGCCATAAACTCAAACAATGCAATCCTCACTACATCCAACAAGCTGTCAGAACAGTGCACGACCCAAGCCCCGTCTACATGCAAATACACACACACACACTTGCATACACACATTCATGCATATCAGTGAACACAAACTCATATCAGTAAACACAAATATACAGCTACTGATGTGTGTATATTGACACGCACAGTCACCAAATCACATTCTTATGGGTACATGCGCACACGTGCACACGCGTGCACACACACACACACACACACACACACACACACACACACACACACACACACACACACACACACACATACACACACACACACACACACACACACACACACACACAAGGGCTCTGATAACTGTTTGAAGGCTCTGTGTGGGTACCCTAGCCACAGGATTAACAGATCTCCATGCTAGAGGATAAGCCCCTTTTACACAGAGACTGAAAGGCAGAGAGGGGCCAGCAGACAGCATGGCCTTACAATTACCCCAACACACAGCTGCTCACACACACACACACACACTCACACACACACACACACACACACACACACACACACACACACACACACACACACACACACACACACACACACACACACACACACACACACACACACACACACATACACACAGCCTAGCCACACTCTTACCCTGGCACACACTGAGGCTGGACTTATATTAACCCCAGTACACAGCTCAACCTAGCCTCTGTCTTACCCTAGCACGCACACACACACACACACGCGCACACACACACACCCCTGCAGCTTGTGACCTAGTGGCTCACACACACACACACAGACACACACACACACACACACACACGCACACAGACAGACACACAGACACACACACACACACACACACACACACACACACACACACACACACACACACACACACACACACACACACACACACACACATAATTAGCCTGGCCCTGTCCTCACCCCTGTCAATAGCACCCCATACCTTCACTCCAATCTGGTACATACACCATGCAGCGCTCACACAGAGAGACAAAACATATGTAAGCACCACACACACACCACCACAAACACCCACAATTACAGGTGTACAGGTTCACCTACAAATGCACCCACACATCCACCATGTACACATCAAAATGTGGATTCAAGTATTACCTTACCTTACTCACTCAACCATGAACATTGATACACACACTCACTCTCGCTCTCTCTCTCTTACACACACACACACACACACACACACACACACACACACACACACACACACACACACACACACACACACACACACACACTTGAGAGTGCACACACTGCATTCAGCAGAGGATAAAACTGACCTGAGCCGGATTGAAATGTATCGAATTGAGTGGTGGTGGACAGTCCTGATTCAGACTGCTAGGGAGAGAGTGAGGGAGGCCAGGGGGTGGGCTGGAGGAGTGGAGGGGTGGAGGGATGGAGGTATAGAGGGTGCGAGGGGGGATCAATGGGAGGCTGCCCTGCCTGCTTGAGGAGCTGCTCTGCTCTGCTCAGCTCAGCACAGAGACGGGCCATCGCTCAACAGACTGGAACACGGAGCACTTTGTCTCCATCCGGCCACAGTGAACACAGAAAGATAGAGGGAGATAGGGAGAGAGATGGAAGAGAAGGAGAGGAGAAGTAGATTGATCGATCGATAGAATGCTGGATAGATAGATACATAGATAGATATATAGATAGGTAGGTAGATAGATACATAGATAGATAGGTAGATAGATAGAGGGAGCGAGAAACATAAAGAAAGAGACAGCGCTTTGGAATAAACACATAGAGAGTGAGAGCTGGGGAAGAGCTGAAGAGAAGTGGAATGTTCAAGGCAAGGGGCGGGGCAGAGACATTAGGTAAAAGGTGAATGGATGAGCAGAGAAATGGAAGTACATGCAGAGAGACCGAATGAAGAGAGAGGAGGATAGGGCATGAAGAGAGAGAAAGAGCGAGCGAGAGAGGAAAGGACAGACTAAAGGAGAGAGGAAGAGAGAGAGGTGATGGAGGACAGGATGGCGTGATGCCGTTGCACACCACTTGATCTGATTGATTTCCCATCAGTAGACTTTCTCTGATAACTGCATGCCTAGAGGCTGCAAGGTCGCCTATATTTCACCATCCCCTCTCTCCTCCACGCTCTCGCTTTTCTCCTCTGTTTCTTCCCCTCGGTCTCTCCTTCATCCCCTCGGTCTCTCCCCCACGCTCTCGCTTTCTCTCACTTTCTCTTGCTTTTCCCCCCTCACTATCTCCTCTCTTTCTTCCCCTCTGTCTCTCCTTCATCCTCTCTCTCTTTAATAGTTGTAAATATGAATATTTGTGTCAGTGTTTCTCGTCCCATTCTTTGTGTGAATGTCTGTGTACACGTATGTGATAGACAGAGTCACAGATGGGGGACGCGAGTTCATCACCATCGTCATCTCTTTCAGCCCCCCCCCCCCCCCTCTTGTTGTTAGAAGCTGTTTTTCAGCCGTTTATAATTCTCTGCACGTACGACCAACCTGACGCTATTCGATTCATATTCAAATCTGACCTTATGCGATGCTTTGATTGAGAGATGAAAGGTGATCGTCTCTGCTTTGGTTTGTTCCCCGGCCTCCCCCTGTGAACCTCAGCCATGTTGTGGTACCTTACAGCGAGTATTGATTGCTCTTGCTGGTTGCCTATTGATTGAAATGGAAGCCATTATGTCAGTTAGGGCATACGTTTGTGGCTCGCTTGCTATTTTAAGAGAGAACAGCAGAAAAGGTAAGGTATGAAAGAGGAGGATAGATAGAGAAGAGAAGTGTGTGTGTGTGTGTGTGTGTGTGTGTGTGTGTGTGTGTGTCTGTGTGTGTGTGTCTGTGTGTGTGTGTGTCTGTGTGTGTCTGTGTGTTTCTGTGTGTGTGTTCATATCTGTGTATGGGTACCCATGGGTGGGTGTATTTTTTTAACCTGTGTGTGACTGAGAAACAAAAATTGTAGGGTCAGAGAGAAAAAAAAATGATAGGATGATACAGAGATAGAAAGAGAGAGACAGAGAGAGAGAAAGAAAGAGAGAGGAGGTATATTGTGTGGAGAAAAAGCCACAGAAAGTGCAATCGAGTGAGCGGAGATGAGAGCATCTGCAAATTGGCTATGTGAAGTGGATATAAAGAGCCCCTCTGTGCAGAGACATTCACATCTCAAACATCATCAGCAATCAAGTGCGTACAAGCCAATACCACAAAAACCCAACCAATGACTGGATGCTGATTTCCACTGCCTGACTGCACAGTGGCAACGATGTCACAGGAGATCTTACTGAAACATCACACAAAAGACTCAAGCGAAATATCGCTGCGTCTCGGCCACAACAACGAGGTCGTAAAAACCGAGCGAAGATTGCAGCCGAGCTCTTCCCTCAACCAAATAACTGGAATCGAGAGGTGGCGAGTCGATTGCCAGAGTGAGTGGTAATCGCATGGAAACGGTTGTCACGGTGATGATGGGGATGCGAGCACCTGCTTGGCGCATCACTCGTGACTGCAGGTGGCCGCTGAGCGCTGCGTTCAGCACCTGTGCGCGTCCACTCGTGATGCAGGAGGCTTGCCATGACTCGACTCGTGATGTGACCTGACGTGATGTTGAGTGGCTGTTTGTGAACATTCCACACTCACACGGGCTCAGGACTGCACTGAGGTCCTTATTTTAATGTCAAAACAAACACGAGATACACGGAACAGAGCAGTGTGAAAGAAAAACGGAGCATTTAGCGTACGATTATAGGACTTCACACAAAGTGGTTACACAAACACAAGTGCTAAGAGCACAAGTGGTCCAGGCAGCTAGATCATTTGGCATCCATTTGAAGCTGTATTTTTCCATTAAATAGCTTCTAGCATAAGAGCAGTCCCCTGAGACAGCTACTCTGACAGTGTCCTGGTGTATGGAAGAGCCGTAAGCCGGCACTAGCTGTCAAAGGAGTAACAACAGGGAAGGATGACCACCGGGACCAGCTAGACCCCCAAAGAATCTGATAGCATTTCAGCACAAGCCACTGGCAGCCTGGGAAAGTGGATGTAGGCTCTTCCAATCTGATTGACATTGCAATCTCTATTTCCTTGCCGAGGCTGCGGTTAAGGCCATGCCCTTTCATTCAAGTGAACTAGCATGTCATAAGACCCACATGTCCATAAGGACTGGACTATAATGCAATATAACAGTCTGTGGACTGCATTTATAGACTATGGCCTGCTATGGCCTTTGACTAGGACCACAAGACCATTACTTTTAGCTCCTAAAAGCAGTTTAAAGCAGTATTAAAAACATGTTATTATCTGTCAGTGCTTGGATGCACACGAGCACACACATAAACACACCCACACCCACACATCGATACAGATATAAAGAAACGCACACATAATATTACACACAAACACACACGCATCCAAATACACACACACACAAACACACACGCGTCCAAATACACACACACACACACACACACACATACAAACACACACACACAGCAGAGTAATTAAGCATACTTGGGATGCAGCTTGCACCCCTGTTGATTGGTGAGTGGTAATTTGAGTCAAAGAATCTCCCTAGCAGCCATATCTGTCCAGATTGCCCTAGCTTGATCATCCCAGCAAAGTCAATAAATGAGAGGAGGAGGAGGAGGCGGAGGAGGAGAGGGGGAGGAAGAGGAGGAGGAGGAGGAGGAGGAGAAGCACTAAGTGGTGAGTTCTGTCTGTGCAGTGGCTGATTCTCTCTCTCTCTCTCACACACACACACGCAGACGCACACGCACATGCACACACACAAACACACAAAGACAGAGAGAGAGATTCTAACTACTCAACTATGTAACTCCAACCACCACCATAATTGCACAAATAATTCCAGTTGAAGCTGTATGAGAGGGCTCTGAAACTGCAACACCAGGCAACTTTAATAAATTAATAAAATATATCTCTGTCTCTCTCCCTCTCTCTCTGTGTGTGTGTGTGTGTGTGTGTGTGTGTGTGTGTGTGTGTGTGTGTGTGTGTGTGTGTGTGTATGTGCGCGCCCTGACACTCATTTATTTGAATTGGTTGAACATGGATTCAGATTATGCTGAATGACACACCCAGAGAATGGCTGAGGGTTTTGGCTATAAAACACTCCATTTACTGACCTTTAAAATCCACCCACGAGGTGCCATTTTTCTATACTTGATAACGTGTATATTAGTGTAGATACTTCTCTCGTGTATGTGTGTGTGTTTGTGTGTGTGTATGTGTTTGTGTGTGTGTGTGTGTGTGTGTGTGTGTGTGTGTGTGTGTATGGGTGTGTGTGTGTTTGTGTGTGTCGTGTGTGTGTGTGTCTGTCTGTGTGTGTGTGTGTGTGTGTGTCTGTGTTTGTGTGTGTGTGTGTGTGTGTGTGTGTGTGTCGTGCAAGTGCTCATTCCCTTTACAGACGATTCATAGGCCCAGTGAGACCATTAGAGTAAACGACTGTGGCTGACTCAATATGACTCGCATCAACTTGGTGCTTTCCAAGGACCCCAAAACTGAATGTGAGCTTTGTGTATCACTCACACAAATAAATATGTTCACACACACACACACACACACAAACATTTTAATGTTTAGATAGTTTGAAAAGGTGGTTTACATAATTTTGCTTGTTTTTAAGCCCAGAGCTTCTCTCACAATGTACAGGTGCCACAGGTTTCTCAACGAGTATCACAGAAAGGCTATGATCAATAATTATGACCAGGGCTACAAACCTAAGTAGTACACACACACACACACACACACACACACACACACACACACATTCTATGTCACTGGTGGCCTTTGGTTGTGGCATTTCATTCCATGATTGAGCTAGGCAATATTCCATCTGCCTATTCACATCTGTATGATGTTCTTTAAGGACAGTATTCAAATTCAACCCCAGAGCCTTTTACCGTTACGCAAGCTGAGCATGAAAATGGAAATTTCTGTTTGGCGTAGATTCAAACTGGGAGTCGGGGAGTAGGCTGTAATTGTTTTGCTTCGAACATCACGCCACGGTGGGGATAGAAACTTGTGATGGCTGTTGTGCCTGCACAGGCCCGTGTGAGGAGTGTGTGTGTGCGTGTGTGTGTGTGTGTGTGTGTGTGTGTGTGTGTGAGTGTGTGTGCGGGAGTGTGTGATAGAGAGACAGAGAAAGAGAGAGCACGCCTCCAGTCTAGCTGACATTGATGAGGAGGTCCCCGATGCCACTGGTGGCAGTTTATAAAAGGTGCATATTAAACGTAAACGTGAGAGGCATTTGAAAGGGTTGGGCTGTCTGTGTATTAGCATCAAACTTGCACAGGGGATTAGGAAAGTGTGTTAAACCACAGGTTTACCGCAATTGGTGTTAAACATGAAACTGCGGGTGACAAGTATAATCAGAATTTTACAGTTGACCGGTGGGGGAGAGAAGTAGGTTTGCTGCTACACGGACTGATGCGACAAAAAGCCCCCGAGGGATCAGAGTCCTATCCCCGCGGGTTCTCCCGTCTCACCGGCGGAGGGGCTGCAGCTCTCGATAGACGCGGCTGAAAAAGCACCACGGGCACCGCGCCAGTGCAGCGCCGGCAAAGAGACGGACGGCGTGCTTTTCCAATCTCGAGGGGTAAAGCTAGAAGAGAGTGAGAGCCGGCAGGGGGGTGAGGGTGGAGGTTGAGGAGTAAAGTATTTCCACCAAATACTACAAGCCTTTAGGATAAAGCCCTTCATCAGTCGACCTGACAGTATTGTTTTTTTCTTTTTTCTATTGGAAAACCCTCCTGGGACTGAGCCAAAAAGAAGAAAAGACGCTGCTCGCGCCAATCGCGGGGGCTGCCACAACCAGTCAAGTTGGGGCACGCGCTGTGTTGCTGAGTGGACACGCGCTGCTTACTCAGAATAAATGGCGACTGAATGAGGCTTTTTTTTCTGTGAACGGAAGCACCCCTGCCCGAGCGTTAGCTGAGGTCTACTTCAGAGCACTTTCAACGGGCTGCTTCACAGAACACTTGATCACACCACTTATAAAACATCTTTTGCCGGGTAAGGCTTCGGCATCTGAATCACCTCAAATAACAGGCGATTAAAAGCGAGCAAATAGCTTTCGTTCAAGAAACTTGGCAAAGGCGGCGAGAAAGAAAAAGTACTGCATCGCTCAGAATAACACCACATATACATGTATCTTTTCATAACTTCGAAGTACTGAAAAATAACAGATGTTGAACCTCGTTCCCAATGGTGTTAAATAGTGAATGACTTAATTTCAATAAAATGTATTCAATGTATCAGGATGGATGCATGTTAAACTCTCCATAAATCATCGTTCCCCTTTCTTTTTAGCCTAGTTTTGCAGCTTTCTCCATACACTTACAATACATGCCCTCGGAGGCTGAGAACACTTTGCGAGGCAGGCTATCCTACCTCTCCGCGACCAGTCGCTGACCAGGGTGCTGATCCCGTCGGCTCCACGGAAGGGCTGTAACTGCTGAAATAATCCGCCGGGAGGCACACAGTTGTGGAACGCAGGACCGATTTGGAAGCAGTCGACGTTACATTTTGAGAGAGAGAGAGAGAGAGGGATAAAAATGTAGTTCCAATCCTTGTTGTCGACAAGGAATGTACGATGACACGGAAGAAAAAAAAGAGAGGGAAAAAAACTGGATTGGTGTCGATTTAAGAACTCGTCAGTCATCCACAGACTAGCAACGCGCTCCACAGCAGCGGGCCCTTTTTTGCCGGTCTAATTGGTCTCTCTTTGCTATTTGCCTCTTTCCCGGATGCGCGCTCTCTCCCTCCCTCCCTTCCTCCCTCTCTCTCTCTCTTCGCTCCCTCTCCTCATTTCGCCCCCCCCCCCTTCTCTCGCACGGTCTCTCTCCAGCTTTCGCACACTTTCCAGCCCAGTCCCGCTGAAATGGAAAATGTAATTTATGGCCAATGTGCTTAGGTAGAGCGCCGGGTCCGTTTGCTCTTCTCGCGTTAGTCTCACTGGTAGTCCCAAGGGCGCTGCTGTTGTGCCCATTTATTGTTTCCCGTGGATTCGCCCGTTTTAGCGAGACACCCCTTCACCCCACTGGTGCACGACGTCGGTACACCCCGCCAGCTCCACTCCCTGGAGAGAGCTCCAACTGAGTCTTATTAACTTTCAAAGCACCTTATGCAACTCCGTTCCGCGTACAGATACAGTATGCCGCGCTTAATGACAAACTTATTATTATTATTATTTTATTATTATTAACAATTCAATCAGGAAGTTGCGCCCCTCGATTTGCATGCGGCGAATCAATCAGTGCCGGCGGTGCGAATGTCGCTCACCTTGTCCAGGAGAGGGAAATGTAAAATAGTTTTAAATATTAAAGATGTTCTCTGTGGTCACCTCAGCAACGTGGCATCCAGTTCTCCTAGCTCTGTGTGTGGGGTGGATGATGTATGTGAGCAATTTTTCCCACTGAATTCTTAACGTGTTTTCTGGCACGGAGAATGCTTCAAGGCATTGCATACGATCTTATATTGTTTGATGATGTTATTTAAAACGGGAAGGGAGTAGGGAAGCCAGAGGAGGGAGCAGAGTTGTATTGCCCGGACATTAAATATTTAAATATTGAGAAATGTGGGATCCAGCTGTCTTGCTGCAAATATTTGCTTTATGGCTTCGCATACCTAACATCTAGGACGGAACGCGCCACAGTAACGGCCACGAGTCTTTGCAGTGAAATCCATTCTGTCGCTGCAGTTGCGGTCTTGTGGGTGTTAAGAAATTCAAACCAATGCTTGTAAAATGGCAACATTATATAACGGTAATGCAACAGATTTGATTTCAATTCAAGTTTAGTTTTTAAAATTACTATTACTATTACTATTGTAAGCATCAGAGGAGCATTCTATCTCCAACAATGGATATGGCATGAAGCTTGGGCACCATGATGAGCATCCTGATAAATAAATTGCACCTGTATTAAAAACCAATTCACGTAAATGCAGAGATAATTCCGTTTGCTGAGATCAAGGAGCCAAAGTTTAAAGTTCTGATTTGAACACATAAAAGCTTATGTGGTAAACCATCCCTGGAGGGTATTGACCAGCTCTGACTAACAGGTGTTGTGTCTGTCCTTTGCTCATTTGTGACTCTGTGGTTCCTGACCCAGATAGCATAGGGGTTTCATACCTGAGGCACTGAGCTGAGATCTCTCTACTCATCTGTTATGTATACCCCCCGTGTGAACCACACTAGACACTATGGCTGTGTGTGTGTGTGTGTGTATTTCTGTCTATGCATGCATGTGTGTGTGTGTGTGTGGTATGTGTATCCATATATGTTTGTGTGCTTGCATGCCTGCATAGAGATGTTTGAACATTTGCTGTGTTAGAGAGAGAGAGATGTGATTAACCTCAATAAAACTTCCCTCTGGTTGTGTTTGAGGCGTTTTGAATATGTTAACAGTACATGGCCATCTGTGACCACACTTTCACTCTCACCGCTCTCTCTGTCAGTTATTCTGTCTCCCTCTCTGTCCCTCTCTCTATTTCCTTTTCTATCCTTCTTTCTCTCCTTTGGTCTCTCTCTTTCTTCCTCTGTCCCTATCTCTCTAGGTGTCTCTCTCTCTCTCTCGATCTATATATCTATCTTTTTCCTACGAAAAAGAAAACGAGGAGCTATTTCCTACTGTCAGGGTCTCTCTGCACCTCTGGCTGCTCCGATTTTTCTGTGAGTCTGTTCATATGTGCATCTAGGTCTGCCGTGTTCCTGTTTATCCACTTATTGCCTGCTCGGAAAAGAGGATGGCAGAGGATTTCAGAGAGTTGTGATGGCTCAGTAGATCTGAACCCTCAACAGGCCCCATTACTAAGTGTAAAAAAAAAAAAAAGAAAGAAACTGCGACACCCATCTATAGATGGTGATGGTGACTGCATAGCCCCTATGCTTTGTGAGTCCAGTGTGTGTGTTAGTGCGATTTGGGTTGGCTATCCTCTTGTTATGTGGGGATGATGGGTGGTAGCCGGAGAAGCTGCAGAGGTGGGGGGGGGGGGGGGGGGTGGCAAGCCTTAGGAAGGACACACTCCATTCCACAGACTCTCCACACCAGTAAGCTTAGAGGGTAATTCCCCCACATCCATCCATCCTCCACTCTTCCTCTTTGGCTTCATTCATCCCTCCCCACCCTCCACCCCTTCCCCTCTTCTCCCTTTCCATCCCCCCCCCTCCCTCTCATCCCCTCCCTCTCTGAGTCAGCTCCCAGCCCTCCTGCCTCTCCCCCATGGCTGTCTTTCATCTCGGGCGCCTCTGTAAACAGACCTCCACGGCACAGCTTCAAAGCTTCACCTGTGCCTCCTCTCCTCCACGGTGCACTGCAGCCTCTCGTCCACGTGCCCGTTAGCCCTAGCGACGCACGGGAGGGTTGGAGCGGAGGGATCTGAGGAGGCAGCAGAGACGGAGAGAGGTGTATTTTTCTTTTCTTTTTTCTTTCAGAAATTGTGTTCATGCAGTATTTACGTGCGTGTGTGTGTCTGTGTGTCTGCGTGTCTGCATGTATCCGTGTGCGTGCGTGTGTGATTAAGAATCTGTATGTGTGTGTACGTATGTGCTCATCTGTATGTGCCTGAGTGTGTGTGTGTGTGTGTGTGTGTGTGTGTATGTGTGTGTGTCTGTGTGTGTGTGTGTCTGTGTGTGTGTGTGTGTGTGTCTGTGTGTGTGTGTCTGTGTGTGTGTGTATGCATTTGCCTGCAGAAAAAGAGACAGAGAGAAGATGCATCTGAGTGGTAGTAGCACTTAAACACAGGAACACACATTTTAGCACTCCAACACTCCAAGTGAATCAGATGCTACTGAGCTGATGTCACTTGAAGGGGAGGGCATACACTTTTTGTGGCTTCTTAGGACTATAGGCTATGCTAAAACTCAACAGAAACAGACAGAAAAGGCTGAGAGGGGAGGGAGAATAAGAGGGAGAAAGGGAGAGACCAAAACCTGAAGTGAAATAAGAGGCAAAGAAAGCAAGAAAAAAAGGGGAAGAGGAAGAAGGATTTGAGGTTTATTAGAGTTGTTGTTTATATTTGGGGACGTTTTTTTATTCATATGCAAATGCCTGTGTGTTAATATGTGCTTGTGTTTCAGTATGTGTGAATGTTTATGTGTCAGGGTGTTACGGTGTGTGTGTGTGTGTGTCTGTGAGTGAGAGGGTGTGAGTTTAGGAGTTAAATGTGCGAGGGTGAGTATGAGACAGGGGGTGTGTTTATGTGTCAAGATGTGAAGGTGTGTGTGTGTGTGCGTGTGTGTGTTAAAAGGCTCGCTGGCACTGGTTTGGAGGAACCGCTCCAAATTTCTTTCCAGCTTGCTTCAGCACGCCTTACGGTTATTTGGTAGAATCGTCCTCACCACCACCACCCCAAAAAAAAATCATAATTGCTTTAACAAATGACTGACATTTAAACAAAAATAGTCTTAATGATTAAGAAGTGGAAAATGTAAAGCTTAGGGGGAAAAAGATGATCTCCTGTCTCATTCAGTCCATTCTCCTCTCTTCAGCATCTGTGTGTTTCCTTCTGGGCCGTGTCTTAATTGAATGGTTTAGCGCACTTAATCCAGACGCATTTTTACCCGCTGTTGTTTTATATCTCCTATACACTTATGAGGCATGTTCTGGCACGAACAGTTCTTCCTCTCCGTGCAGCAAATGAAATTGAATTGTTGCGTAGGAGAGTTGAATAGGAGGGAGACACTGCAGCTGAGAAAAAGGCAAGAATGAGCGATTGGATGGAACAGTGGGCGGAGGGGAGAGACTTGGGCTTTTTATTTGTTTTGTCAGTGTGGAAGTCTAGCTTTGCGCATCACTTGATTATGGTCTGAACCCACTGTTACAACCTTAACTGAAAGTAGGAAAAGGGAAAAGCATTTAAGGATATTTTATTGTATTAATTTTAGAGCTCTTTTCGGAGTGTTAGAGATGTGGTGCCTTGTTCCTGTAATGCATTTCTCCTGCTGTGGAATGTTTAATTTGCCGGTGAAAATCGATCCTATCTCATGGCCTTACGTCTTTGGAGTCAGAACAGGACTTCCTAGACCACAGTCAATAAAGCTGAAAAGTACATTTGACTAATGGCAAGTCAATAATTAATCTAAGGTAAATGTCTTTAGCAACTGGGTCTGTGTAGGTGGGATTGGGTTCTTTGAGGTTTCTGTGGTTTGACCTGTTGAAAGTTCAATACCTGGTGGTGGTCTGCATCAATGGACAGAGAGATGCGAGAGGACAGAAAAGAGAGGAGTGGAGAAAAAGTGCAGACAGATCACTGGACTGAGCTGAGTCGACTCTGAGTCTATCCACTGTAGCGATTGAATTGGCGTGGATGCATATCGCGAATGTCTGTGGGCATCCAGGGGGCTGAGCCCTTTTGGACTCTTGGACTCTAACCCTCATTTATCTGGCTGTCACTCAGCTGTTCTGGGGTCAGTGCGCCGGGGCGGCTCTGCTGTTGGGTCCAGTGAAACCTGTTAGGCAGATGTGTGCTGAGGTCAGACAGGACTTGCGTCGTCAGCAGGATGAGTCAGTTCTGTGGGGGCAGAGCAAAGAGAGAGAGAGAGAGAGAGACAGAGAGAGAGAGAGAGAGTGAGAGTGTGAGAGAGAGAGAGAGAAAGCGAGCTCCAGAAAGTCACACTCTCTGATCACCATAGTGACCTGACAGCAGTGTTTTACACCTTGCTAGGCTGCTTCATTACTGCAGCTACATCTCTCTGTCTCTCTCTCTCGCTCTCTCTCTCTCTCTCTCTCTCTCGCTCACACGGTACCTCTCTCCTTCTCCCTAGTCCATTTTGGGTCTTCCTTGAACCATATAGAGAATGACACTGCAGACGGATATGTGGGCCTTGTGTAGACCACACTGAGATATTGGCTATTTTTGTTAGCCTTTCCAACCTCTTCTCTAGATGAACCATTTTTTTGAAAATGTGTGCACCAGCAAAGTATATATGGTTGTAGGTAGAACAGTGCATTACATTTTTTTTTTTTTTTTACCAAAGAGCCGAAATAAGACCTTGGTTCATGTTAGGGTGCGGGGAGCACAACTTTTAAGTGCGGTTGTAAAATGCGAGTGCATTTTAATTAAAAGTGGGTGACCTTCAGCTGTGTCCAACACCTCGTTTTTACACTGATGAAGTGGGGAGGAGTAATGAACTAAGTGCCTGCACTTTTTAAACATGGGAATGCTAAACACGCTTGTCAGCTCACACACAAAAGCCGCTCGGGTGAAGGCAGGGTATTTGCATGGGAGTTTGTGTGGGTGTTTATATGTGTGTGTGTGTGTGTGTGTGTGTGTGTGTGTGTGTGTGTGTGTGTGTGTGTGTGTGTGTGTGTGTGTGTGTGTGTGTGTGTGTGTGTCTGTGTGTGTGTGTGTGTGTGAGAGCATTCCAGTGATACACTTTGTGAGGATATGCATGTTTATGTGTGGAGACAAATAGTGTAGGTATGTTTATATGTGCATGCTGTGTGTATTTGAGGGCATGTCCCTCAGTGTGTGTGTGGGTGTGTGTGTATGTCCATATTTTTATGCGAGTACATACGTATATGGGATTGGTATTCATAAGCTCTCTCTTTTCATGAGCCTGAGGGACAAGCGCTCAGTATACTACAGTTACAGTGGAGTCACAGATCCGCAGAGAGAGAGAGAGAGAGGGGGGAAGAGAGAGAGATATATATATGAAGAGAGGAAAAGAGGGAGGGACACAAAGTTCATAGAGAGAGTGGGGGTGTGAGTGAGGGATAGAGAGGGAGGCAGGGTGAAAAAGAGACGGAGTGACAGAACGAGACAAACTCTGAAGAGAGGGAAAGAGAGGGGCACTCATCTCTCTCTCTCTCTCTCTCTCTCTCTCTCGCTCTCTCTGCGCGCCCTGGGGCGGCCTGATGATAGATTTACACACAGCTCCAGCTCTGACCTTTTAGTTCTGCCAGTGTTGCAGGATTCACACACACACACCAACACACACACACACACACACACACAAACACACACACACACACACACACACATACACACACACACACACACACACATTCACACATTCACACACCACACACACACACCCCCTATTCTCTCTGTGACACTCACACACACACTGTCTCCCCCCCCACACAAACACACACACACAGAACCCTATATTACACACATACCACATTCACAAATAGTGACACTCACATACATAAACATAAACACAGATACGCACGAACACACGTACACATAAGAAGTTCCAAGTGAACTGGGTGGTCCATTCAGTTCCTTATCGCAGTTCACTGCGATATAACAGTATGGTACATGACGTCAGTCATGGGGTACAAATCGAAGCATTTATCTATTCACGCCTGAAAGGCCGCGAGATCTGTCAGCGCGCGCTCCTGGCCCCGCCTGCCAGGAGTACTATAATATCATTACGCGCCCTCAGATCTGCCTCTTTTGAAACTTCGCAAGACGGAGTGAACATCTCCGAGCATATCTCAAACGCTCTACAGTCAAAAGAGTTTTGTGTGCTTTTCGCTCTCTACGGGTTGGTGAGTTATCCGGGTTCCTTAACCCTCACTAGCTCAGGGCGCTACGAAATTCATTGGCTCAACTTCATTTTGAAAGTAGTGGCTGCTATCCTGGCTGCCTGGCTGGCTAAGTCTCTGACTAGCCTGCTAGCTTGCTAACAACGTGTTCGTTGCAGATAGTGTGCTTGTGTTTTAACATTCTTCTCTACTTTCAGATTGAAAAAAAGATGGCCAGACACTACCCCGACTGCGGTCACGTCCGTCCCAAGGGCGACTGCCACCGTCGGTGCGTGACCTGCCTAGGCAGGGACCACGCAGACGGCGCGCTTTCGGGCAAAGCCCCTGTCTGTTCCATCTGTGCTAGCCTCCCGCTAGCTAAGGCTACCAGGCGCCTTGCGTTCTGGAAGCGCAAGGACGCCGAGGAGACTGCACTGGTTCCATCCGGGGCTGACGCCCCAGTAGGAATGAGTGCGTCTTCAGCCTTGGACTTGGTGAGCGTGAGCAGTCGCCTTGCAGCGGCAGCTCCGCTCCCGGGTCTCTCCCCGTCTCCGCCGCCTGTCAGCCCTGGGGCTGCGGGCAGCGAGGCTGAGGAGCTTCAACCAAGCGGTGTCCAGCCTGAACTCGAGCTGGACATCAGCCTGGATGATGATAGTCTGCTAGACTTCTCCGATGAGCACAGCTCAATCGCTGAAGCAATGCAGACGAGCCATGACGTTAGGATGCGGGTGGAGACACCTCCAACCTCGTCTCGGCTCCTGGGCCAGCAACTCCACGAGGTTGCGCTGAGAGCAGCCAGCTGCCTCGGGCTCCCTGTCCCTCCCCCTCCGAGCGTGCGGTCCTCGCTGCTGGACGGGGAGTTTTATGCTGGCTCCGCCGCGTCAGTTCCCAGCTGCATCCCCTTTTTTGAGGAGGTGCACGAGGAACTGCAGGCGACATGGGCGATACCCTACTCGGGCCGAGCCCTGGTGCCGGGGTTCGCGCCCTACATGCAGCTCCACATGGCTAAGGAGAGGGGCTACCTTTCCTTTCCTCAGGTGGAGGATGCAGTAGCGGGCTACCTCTCGCCCGCCTCCCCCACGATGCGTTTCGGACAGAAGCCTCTCCTGCCCACGCGGGTGGGCAGACACCAGGCTCAGCTGGCAGAGAAGTCCTACTTGGCTGCAGGGCAGGCTGCCTGCACGACCAATACGGCTGCATTGCTACAGCGCTACCAGGCAAAGCTCCTGACTGAGCTTGCCTTGTCGCTGGGGGAAGATCACCCGTCTGTGGCAGAACTCCGTCGCGCGACTGATCTGTCGCTCAGACTAACTCGGTGCACGTCACAGGCACTGGGGAGGGTGATAGGTGCCGCGGTGGCTACCCAGAGGTCTCTGTGGCTATCACTGGCTAAGCTGTCAGACAGAGAAAAAGCACCACTCCTCGACGCCCCGGTCTCTGTCCAGGACGCCTTCGGGGAGGCAGTGGTCACAATGGCTGCCAAGTTCGAAGAACAGCAGAAGAGCAGAGAGGTATTCCAGGCTTGGATGCCTCGCTCTAGTGGCACGGGTGAGACGTCCTCCTCAGGACACACCACACCCGCACCGGGCCAGAAGAGAAGCGGGTTCCTCTCGCCAGCGCCTCCAGCAAAGGTGTCCACCGGGCGAGGCTGGCAGAGACACCCCTTCCGCCCTCCAGCGCAGCCTGCAGCACAGGGACCAGCTGCGCGCCCTGCCCAGAGCACAGCCCAGGCTCCGCGGCAGCACTCCGCTCGCCGCGGGCGAGGCAGAGGGAGACCTCAGGCTTCCTGACCGTGACAGTCAGCCACTCGTCACACAGGGGTGAGCGGTGGAGTCCACACCGCCTCCACAGAAATCAGCCCGTCGCTCACATGTGGAAATCATGTCCAGCACGGTAAGCAGGTTTTCACAAGCACCACAATCATATGTCCTAACTCCTGTCCCAGATGGCGCAGTGCCCAGGCATGCTTGTGCAACTCCCCCCGCGATGCACACAGTGCAATCGCACCCACACATTTTTTTCAAAAACATGAGGGGGCAGCCCCAGATCTTGTCTCCCTCCCTAGGCGGAGTGGGTGTAGATCTAGGCTTAGACTCATTGACCATGAGCGGGTTAGTCCCCGACAAATTCAACTCAAAGCACAACCTCCCTGGTTGTGCGGAGAGTTGGCGCGCATGTGCAGTGTCACAATGGGTGCTAAAGACGATCACAAGGGGTTACGTGCTGCAATTCGCCCGTTCCCCTCCGCCATTCAGCGGAGTGATACAGTCTGTGGTGCAGCAAGAACAGTCTCACTTCCTACGAGAAGAGATAATCTCCCTGCTCAGAAAGGAAGCAATAAACAGAGTCCCTCCCAAGGAGGAAAATGCAGGCTTCTACAGCCGTTACTTCCTCGTACCCAAAAGAGATGGGAATTATCGGCCAATATTAGATCTACGTGTGTTAAACAAAGCACTCATGCCGCTACGGTTCAGAATGTTGACCCCACGCAAGCTTGTGCAGTTTATAAGACCAAACGATTGGTTTATCACGATAGACTTAAAAGACGCTTATTTCCACATTCCGATCCACCACAGACATCGGAGATATCTGAGGTTTGCGTTCGGAGGAATAGCGTACCAATTCAACGCACTCCCATTCGGCCTGTCCCTAGCGCCGAGGGTATTTACAAAGTGCGTAGAGGCAGCCGTCGCCCCATTACGCCTACGCGGCTTACGCGTTTACAATTATTTGGACGACTGGTTAATTGCTTCTCATTCAAAGGCTGCAGCAGTGCAGGACGGCCATCTAGTGGTGGCGCACCTGTATCGACTGGGCTTTGTAATAAACAGAGAAAAGAGCGTTCTCTGCCCCAGGCAAGTTACGCATTTTCTGGGTATGATTTTAGACTCCACCTCCATGGAGGTCAGGCTGTCTCAAGAACGGATAAATGCCATCAAAACATGCGTGCGCCAGTTCCGACGGGGACAGTCAGTCTCGTCGCTGTGCTGCCAACGCCTGTTAGGAATGATGGCGTCGGCCGCTATAGCGCTCCCGCTGGGGATGTTGCGCATGCGGCCATTCCAAATATGGTACCTGTCTATGAAGCTCAACGCAGTCACAGACAGGCATCGCAGAGTAGTGGTGTCCTCCAGATGCAGGAAAGCCCTGGCGATCTGGAGAACCCCCTGGTTTCTCGCCGCGTTGGGCACTATGGGCATAGTGTCGCGTCGCGTGGTGGTGACCACAGACGCTTCCACAAAAGGCTGGGGAGCGGTCTGCGAAGGGAGAGGCGTGAACGGTCTCTGGTCAGTGACAGAGGCCGCGTCTCACATAAATGTGTTAGAGCTGCGAACAGTAGTCCTAGCTCTACAACACTTTCTGCCCAGGCTGAGTGGTCAGCATGTACTAGTGAGGACGGACAACACTGGCGAGGCACGTCCTGTCCCTCAGGGCAGTTCATATACCAGGTCACCTCAACTACGGTGCGGACCTGTTATCGAGGGGCGATCCTCGAGCAGCAGACTGGTGCCTTCACCCACAAGTGATAGGTCAGATCTGGGTGCGTTTTTTCCAGGCGCAGGTGGACCTGTTCGCGAACAGGCAGAACACCTGCTGCCCGCTCTGGTTCTTGCTAGGGGGCGACGATCCCCCACTAGGCATAGACGCGCTGGGCCACCAGTGGCCAGCTCTACCCCTATATGCTTTTCCCCCGATCCCGCTCCTCCAGCAGGTGCTGTGCAGGATTGCGGACGAGGGCAGGGAATTGATATCGATAGCCCCCCACTGGCCCAATCAGCCGTGGGCGGCAGATCTGGTCAATATGTCAGTGCAGCAGCCTTGGGAGCTGCCTCTGCGGAGAGACCTCCTAACGCAGGCGCACAGGACAGTGTGGCACCCACATCCGGAGTGGTGGCGTCTCAGAGCCTGGCTCCTGAAAGGTGCAGGCTCATAGCGTCAGGCTTGTCGGACGCGGTGGTGGCTACAATACAGAGTGCCCGAGCTGTATCAACACGGGCTCTGTATACGCTGAAGTGACGCAGTTTTGAGCGGTGGTGTGCTGCGCGTCAGCACGACCCCATTAACTGCGCGCTGGGCGTTATTCTAGAATTCCTACAGCAGTTGTTTGATGAGGGGAAGGCGGCTTCTACTCTCAAAGTGTACATGGCTGCCATTTCAGGCTGCCACGCAGGCATTAATGGCAGTTCTCCTGGCAGTCACCCGCTAGCGTCACGCTTTATGGCGGGGGTGAGACGGCTCAGGGTGCCAGAGAGACACCTCATACCCTCTTGGGATCTGCTAGTGGTGTTACGTGCTCTCACAGGGCCTCCGTTCGAGCCCCTGGAGACAGTGGACATAAAGTTTGTCTCTTTAAAGACCGCGCTGCTGCTGGCGTTAACGTCAGCAAAACGCGTTGGTGACATGCAAGCCCTGTCAGTCAGTCCATCGTGCCTTCAGTTCTCGATCGCTGGTGACAGAGTGGTTATGCGACCTAATGCTGCTTACACACCTAAAGTGGTGGTAACCCCATTCCGCAATCAGGTGATTGAATTAGCAGTTTTCTCGCCTCCTCCTTTTGCGTCAGCAGAGGAGTAACGTTTGAATAAGCTCTGTCCAGTGCGCGCTCTCCGCTGTTACGCAGAGCGCACTAGAGCTTTCAGACAGTCAGATCAGCTATTCGTGTGCTTCGGTGCACGCGCAAAAGGCAGACCTCTATCAAAACCGAGCCTCTCCCGTTGGATAGTAGAGGCTATCGTGTTGTCTTATAAGAGCTTGTCTTTAGATCCCCCGGAGAAGTTGCATGCGCACTCTACGCGGGGGGTCTCGTCTTCCTGGGCCTTACTAAAGGGCGTCTCAGTGGAAGATATTTGCAAAGCTGCAAGCTGGAGTTCTCGCCACACTTTCATTAGATTCTATATGTTAGATGTGGCTGAACCTAGTTTTCTTCATAGCGTTCTGCGGGCAAGCAATCTCTGAATCCCTTGGCCTGAGAACGATATATATGATAAGTGTGTTCATTAGTGTCTACATGTTATGTTGCACATGAAACATCCCAGGGTTTTCTTACGGGCGCAGGATCACGGATCCCTGTCGCCTATGATAAAGGTGGCCCTGTTAAATTCATGGTGTTCTGCAGGCAAGCGATCTCTGAATCCCCTGACCTGAGAACGATGTATATGATAAGTGTGTTCATCGGTGTCTACATGTTTGTTGCACATGAAACACTCCAGGGTGGTTTCCTACAGGCGCAGGATCGCGATCCTTGCCGCCTATGACAAAGGTTGCCCTGTTAATATGTTCACCGCCAGCGGCCGTATGAACCTCTATGAGGGCAAAGGCTTCAGTAAAGCTGGTGTGTGTAATTGGCTGCCACTGTATTATCACGCGGGAATGTATAGGGTCCCATACTGTTATATCGCAGTGAACTGCGATAAGGAACGTCTTGGTTACTTATGTAACCTCGGTTCCTTAAGCAGGAACCAGATATAACAAAGTTGGCGTGTACAGTGTTACCTTGGATTGATTGTCTTGCTCAGTTTCTTTCCAAGGCAGATCTGAGGGCGCGTAATGATATTATAGTACTCCTGGCAGGCGGGGCCAGGAGCGCGCGCTGACAGATCTCGCGGCCTTTCAGGCGTGAATAGATAAATGCTTCGATTTGTACCCCATGACTGACGTCAAGTACCATACTGTTATATCTGGTTCCTGCTTAAGGAACCGAGGTTACGTAAGTAACCGAGACGTTTTGTGAAGATCAAGGAATAGGCTATTGTGTTTGCTGACCCCCCACGGCACATATTCATACACAGTCTCTCTCTGACACACACACGCACGCACGCACGCACGCACGCACGCACGCACGCACGCACGCACGCACGCACGCACACACACACACACACACACACACACACACACACACACACACACACACACACTTACATGCACACATGCACACACACACACACACGTCTGATCCCTCTATTGAGATTATAAAGAATTTGATCGGATTTAACAGCCAAGACCTCTCCCTCAGAAAGACAAGAAAATCATGAATTGCAAAGAAAGATGATGAGAGGCTAAAAGAAGACAAGAGAGAAAGAGAGAGAGGGAGAGAGGGAGAGATGGGGGAAGGCAGGGGGAGAGATCACTTGAAGGGGAGCCTATTCATCCAATTCCATGTTGAAGCTGTCAATCTTTTATCCTGAATGTATTGAAGGGAAGAGACACTTTAACTGAGCACACACACACACACACACACACACACACACACGTGTCCTCACACATGTCTATGCTATTCACAAATGCAGAAAAACATGTTTTTGCAAAATGTGCACACATACACACACACACACACACACACACACACAGGCATGCTGAATGCATGCACCTACTGATAAACTCAGGCCAGCACTGTCATGTGCTCACACACACACACACACACACACACACACACACACACACACACACACACACACACACACACACACACACACACATATATATTATATATTATATATATAGGCACATTTAAAAAAAGAGGACTCCATGGCTGCCAGAAGTGCTTACAGGGAATAGCAAGGCTGCCACTGGATAGAGTGAACAGGATAAAACCCACTTAAATATGGTCTATGTCGGTGGACCAGAGGAAGGGCTTGGTAAAAGTATTAGGATTGTGCCTTGTCTGTCTTGTGCTTTTACTTTGTTTCCCTCCTGTGCTCTTATGTTACTTCCTGTCTGCCATTTTTCCTTTGTGTTTCCTTGTTCCCACCATGCGCTTCTTGTGTTTGTTTATTTTGTCATGTGCTTCTTGTGTTTGTTTTGTCATGCCATGTGTTTTCTGCCTTTGTCCTGAAACTCCGCCCCCACCTGCCCTCTGCCACTTCCTGTTTTTTTCTGTCACCTACCACACCTGCGTTGTTAATCACCCTGTTTGTTTGCCTGATTGGTTTCTCCTGTGTCTTGTTAATTCCCCTTGTTTAGTATAGTGTGTTTTGTTGTCTAGTTCCCCCTCTGCTATTTAAGTTCTGTCTGTCCTGGGGCCCGTTCGTCATAGGGTTGAAGCTAAGTTAATCAATTGGCCTTTTAGCCCGTTAAGATTAGCGAGCTGATTGAGAACAGCAAATATCGGTTCGTTAACGGCTGATCCGCATCCAAATCATGTGGTTAATTTGGTAACACTTTCTATGAAGCCCAGCGTTATAAGGCCCTATAAGGGCATTATAAGGGCCTTAATAATGACTTATAACGTAGCTATAAGTCATTGTAGCAATCGTTATAACTACGTATAATGTCTTCATGATGACTCATAACCACCTTTATGATACATTATATCAGTTCATTATGAATGGTTATAATTAAAGACGGAATAATGCATTATAAATATGTGATCGTCAGTCTATCTGTTGGGTAACACTTCTACGAAGCCTGCCTTTATAAGGTCCTATAAGGACATTAATGATGACGTTAAAAAGTAGCTATAAGTCATTGTAGCACTCTTTATAACTATATATAGCATCTCCACAATGACTCATAACCACCGCTCTGATACGTTATGTCAGTTAATTATAAAAGGTTATAATCTAAGATAGAATGATGCATTATAAATATGTGATCATAAGTTTGTGTGTCATCATGAATCCTATGAAGCCTGCATACATGAGGCCCTATAAGAACATTCATAATGCCTTTAAAAAGTAGCTATAAGTCATTGTAGCAATCATTATAACTATGTACGTAGGTCTTCACGGCACATCATAACCACCTTTGTGATATATAATGCATATTCATTAATGGTTATTAGTATGGTGACTAGGCTGCTATACAGACATAGAATATTATAAACTGCCATATGATTCTATAAGTGGACTTTGTCAGCTTTAAGTAAAGTGACAAAAGGGTAGTGTTGTTATGAACAGATATAAGATTCTATAAGTGGACTTTGTCAGCTTTAAGTAAAGTGACAAAAGGGTAGTGTTGTTATGAACAGATATAAGATTCTATAAGTGGACTTTGTCAGCTTTAAGTAAAGTGACAAAAGGGTAGTGTTGTTATGAACAGATATAAGATTATTATAAGATAAGACATTATGAACTTGTTAAAACAAATGAGTGCTCTGACAGTAAATACAACAGGATACAGATGAAAACCCTTTTATTTGTAATTCAGCACTTGCTGAACATTGCGCAGAGCATTGATAGGGTGTGAGAAAAAAACCCAGCAAACAGCAAACAACAAACGTGCTGTAGACAAGTTATTAATTATGTGAGGCATGAAATGTTAATGCACAGCCACAACAGCCACCGTGTTGCGATCCACAACAACAGCATCAAATGCCGCTTTCATGGACTTCCCATTCTTGAAGGCTTCCAGGGCGGCCACATCTCAATATAACTCCTTTGGTGTTCCTCACTAAACAGAAAGAGGCATAAGAAGAAAAAGGTACATGTTCATATACCTGAAATAGTAACTCAAGACACCAATCAGAACTTGATGGTAAATTCCAGCAAAGCAACATCAACATTTCTGAAATGTTTTCTTTTTAAAGCCACAGCACACCCTCTCATTGCATTTTATACAGAAACCTTCATTACTATGAAACCCATTATGTTCTTACTGAAACCAATGTGAAAGCATTTGCCTCATATGGTTTTGTATGGTTAAAGAAAGCAGAGCAAAGCTGCCTTCACTTATTTTCACTGAAAAAAAATATTAATACTCTCTACCTTACAATTTGTTACAGGTTGCTTTCTTGTCTTTTTTATATTGCTACTTACCCCAGTGCCCTCGTATCGTGCATGGTCTGCACAAAGGGAGGGTGCACAGCTGGGAACGGCTACCTTCTTAACACCTAAGAACAGTTTATCTAGTTAATTTGGTTTTATTTTTCAACAGAACCTTGTCAGGCTAACCTGTTATTTCTTGACAAACCACAACATGTTACTTATTTTAGTGAAACTTACACTCTAGGTTTGGTGAGGAGGTCAACGTTGTGCTGTTGCTCGCTCCCGCTGCTCGAGTCGAGTGACTTCACGTGTTCGTTTTCTGCTCATTGCTGCAGGGACAGCATATCGTTAATATTAGCTAGCGAACCCGGTCAAGCACAACACTTTTTATTCAATAAAGTTAGTTTGCTACAAACAGAATTAACCAGAACCGTAATATGTACCTTCCATGTTTACCACAATTTCGATATTGATACGTCAATCACACAAGGTCATCCTATTCGATAGATTACTCTATAGACCTAATCAGAGCAGCGTTCAGTGAGCAACTATAGGCAAATGAGCTCGAGCGACTTCCGGTTACGATTTTTCAAAATAAAAGTCCCGTATTAGCCCCGTGTTTTCTTAAACTATCAGAGATATTAATTTCATAGTAACATCAAAATGGGTTAAAAACGATTCACTGATGTTACAAAAGTATGGTTTTCTTGTTTTAATATAATGAGCAATGACTAAACAGACAATATTGTATTAAGAAAAAGTAAAACACACCCCAATATGCTGATAAAAGGATTATGCCTTCATTAAAGTTGGTTGAACTTGTTCAGAACTGTAAAGAAAGGGTAAAATATGTTTAGCAGTCATTATTCTGGTCATTCACTGTGAAAAAACACTTGACACACAGATCACAGAGGTGAAAAGGGATTATCTCCAATGCCAGGGTATTGCCATGTGACACGTATCACACTTTGCTGATGAAACTAAAGATTGTGTCTCAATAAAAGTGGGGTGGAATATGTTCAGGACACTCCAAACATTAAATAAAATGTGTGAAGTAGTTGAGATTTACGTCCCTGAAGGCTCCACAATACTTTAAACATAGGTGATCAGACAGGCGAAAATGCATTATCTTCAATGGCAGGGCCATGTGACATGTATCGCTCTTTGCTGAAAAAACTAAAGATTGTGTCTCAATGAAAGGGGGGTGGAATATGTTCAGGACACTCCAAACATTAAATAAAATGTGTGAAGTAGTTGAGATTTACGTCCCTGGATGCTCCATAATACTTTAAACATAGGCCTACACACAGGCGAAAATGCATTATGTTCAATGGCAGGGCCATGTGATACGTATTACACTTTGCTGATTAAACTAAAGATTGTGTCTCAATAAAAGGGGGGTGGAATATGTTCAGGACACTCCAAACATTGAATAAAATGTGTGAAGTAGTTGAGATTTACGTCCCTGAAGGCTCCACAATACTTTAAACATAGGCCTACACACAGGCGAAAATGCATTATCTTCAATGGCAGGGCCATGTGACATGTATCACTCTTTGCTGAAAAAACTAAAGATTGTGTCTCAATGAAAGGGGGGTGGAATATGTTCAGGACACTCCAAACATTAAATAAAATGTGTGAAGTAGTTGAGATTTACGTCCCTGAATGCTCCACAATACTTTAAACATAGGTGATCAGACAGGCGAAAATGCATTATGTTCAATGGCAGGGCCATGTGACACGTACGTTTAAAGTATTGTGGAGAACTCAGGGACGTAAATCTCAACTACTTCACACATTTTTATTTAATGTTTGGAGTGTCCTGAACATATTCCACCCCCCTTTCATTGAGACACAATCTTCAGTTTTTTCAGCAAAGAGTGATACATGTCACATGGCCCTGCCATTGAAGATAATGCATTTTCGCCTGTCTGATCACCTATGTTTAAAGTATTGTGGAGCATTCAGGGACGTAAATCTCAACTACTTCACACATTTTATTTAATGTTTGGAGTGTCCTGAACATATTCCACCCCCCTTTCATTGAGACACAATCTTTAGTTTTTTCAGCAAAGAGCGATACATGTCACATGGCCCTGCCATTGAAGATAATGCATTTTCGCCTGTCTGATCACCTATGTTTAAAGTATTGTGGAGCATTCAGGGACGTAAATCTCAACTACTTCACACATTTTATTTAATGTTTGGAGTGTCCTGAACATATTCCACCCCCCTTTCATTGAGACACAATCTTTAGTTTTTTCAGCAAAGAGTGATACATGTCACATGGCCCTACCATTGAAGACAATGCATTATCGCCTGTCTGATCACCTATGTTTAGAGTATTGTGGAGCATTCAGGGACGTAAATCTCAAACTACTTCACACATTTTATTTAATGTTTGGAGTGTCCTGAACATATTCCACCCCCCTTTCATTGAGACACAATCTTTAGTTTCATCAGCAAAGTTTGATACGTGTCACATGGCAATACCCTGGCATTGGAGATAATCCCTTTTCACCTGTGTGATCTGTGTGTCAAGTGTTTTTTCACAGTGAATGGCCAGATTAATTACTGCTAAACATTTTTTACCCTTTCTTTACAGTGTTCTGAACATGTTCAACCAACTTTATTGAAGACATAATCCTTTTATCAGCAGATTGTTGTGTGTTTTACTGTTTCTTACTACAATATTTGCAATGATGCCTGTTTAGTCAGTGTTCTAGGGGTGGGAATCTCTTGGCACCTCACGATTCGATTCGATTCCGATTCAGAGGTCAACGATTCGATTCTAAACCGATTCTCGATTCTAAACCGATTCTCGATTCTAAGCCGATTATCGATTATCAATTCTAAACCGATAAAACGATTATCGATGCATCTCGATTTTTAAAACATTTGAGTCTCAAATCACTTCCTACTTTGTGTTTGATAATTAAAGAAAATCAACAGATCAATTTTTTTATTAGAGAAAAAGTGTGTCCTTGTCACAATTATGACTTTCTATGAACAATGCAATAATTGATGCAGCTTGCATTTCAACACAAAATGAATGTGTAAAAAAAAAAAAAAAAAAAAAAAAAAAATTTTTTTTTTTTTTTTATTAAAAAATCGATTATGAACTTTTCTGAATCGAGACAGAATCGTTCTAGAGAGAATCGAGAGAAATCGAAAAATCGATTTTTTCCCCCACCCCTACAGTGTTCCCTATATTTAAACAAGAAAATCATACTTTTGTAACATCAGTGAATCGTTTTTAACCCATTTTGATGTTACTATGAAAGTAATATTAATTGTCAATTTTCAGCTACATCTTAGTCATTATCAAAGTATCCTGTACGCTTAAAATGAACTCACTATATCTTACCTTGTTTTAAAGCAAGTTAATATAATGCACAGTTAACAAAATACCATTATAAAGTCTGATCTAGCGAGTAGACAGATTAGGACTTTATAATGACAAATAGGCTACTATAACTTTCAAACACGCTTTTAACTATTTTCCCGATCATTAGGACAAATGGAACAATAAAACTCGTTGCATATAAAAGGTTTTTATATTACCCAGTCGATTAACAGGGTTGTTTGTTGTAAAAACCTTTCATTTGATACAACAAACTCATTTTACTTCCTCGTTTCGTTTTACTTCCTGGGGTTATTGTGGGTTATCGTTGCTAGCAGAACGGAACTCCTAATCAGAATGTTTGTAAACAAAGGTTGCCAAGGTACTTCCGGGTGGCTAACTGTCATCCTGTCAACAGTTGTTAGTATAGTAGCATAGCATAGTAGTTTATAGTTGTTCTGCCTCTAGGCATTTATTTTGAATGGTCGAATTTGTAAAAATTTCAGTTTCATCCAGACTTTGATTTTGACGTTGTAATTTTGAGCCGTGCAGGAAGTAGGCAGGTAAAATTGTTCAGAATAATGTAGAAACGGCAGGCTGACGGTCATTACACCGGAGAGATTCCTTATTACAGGTTGATTCCCCAGCAGAGGCATCGCTGTATCTTGTTATAACTAAGTTCATTTCATTGTTTAAAAACGTAGTTATAATGCTAAAAAAGGCAATGTTAAAAACGTGGATGCTATTAGGAAATGTTAACAGTTAGCTTAACATGTGCTTTCTTTACTTCATGGAACTAGGTGACTTGGCTAATTGCAACATTTAGCTTTTTGTGTTTCTAGTTTACTCTTTCACCCTTTGATCACTTGAATTTATTGTCGTGGATTCAGTACAATTTGAAGAATAAATCTGCAAACAAGAATACAAGACATTCTTCATCTTTATGAAATATAAGAGTTTAGCTCGCTGTCTAGTGAAGTTATCACACCTCAACGAGGACAGTACAATAGTAGTTAATTTACGAATCGATTAACGTCATGCCGAAGACGTGTTGTGTTTGGGGTTGTAATACCAGATGTACCACGGAATGTAAAGAATTAGGTTTAGGCTTTTTTTCGTTTTCCCACGGTAAAATCTAAATCGACCCAACAGAAAATCTGGATACAGAGACTAAGACAGGTGGATAACGCTAGCACAGATCCAGCCTTAGTACGTTTACCGGGCGGTCTCGTTCCATCTAACGGTACCAAACTGTGGACAGGCTTGGCAACCAACCACTCATGACCGGATTTGCGGAAGACATTTTCTCACAGGTCATTTATAAAACGTTTTTGTTGGGTTGCTGTTGGGTAGCATAATGGTAGCATAACGTTGGGTAGCATATCGTGCAAGCTTGCTAGCGTGAGAATGCTAGTCCCGTTGTTGTAAATAAACAAACCACACACAGTGGCGTGATCTGGCTTGGCTATGATACGGTTACTTAATCTTTTTTATAATGCAGGTCGGCCAAACCCTGCTGATCACACTGATTTTGCCCAATCACAACACCTGGGACCTGAGTTAGCTAACTCCAGTCCAACCACATCTGCTAAGAGAGCACAAACCCTTAAAACTGCTCATCTACAATACAATGACAAAGTTTTCAATACTGTCAATAAGATAGATAGATATGTACTTTATTAATATCTGTATGGGAAACATTCTTGTGTCCAGACAGATAGCTGGAAAGCTACAAACAGTCCTGAAAATTGTTCATCGTTAAGTTGGATATTGTAGCGATCTCAGTCACTACGAGTTTGATACAATAAACCATTACAATATGACCGTTACTCGCTAACAAATATCAACAGCAACGACATCGGGAACGTCTCTTTTTCAGTTCACAAGATCATACTCATAAAACGTGTTGTTATCATATTCACAATTATGAATAAACGTGTTTGTAGCCTGGTTAAATTACATGGAAAATCCTGTTGGTTTGTTAAGGTTTACTATGGGCAGGGGCGACGTTAGCCACCCGGAAGTAAGTTACGTCACGTTGAATTGTCGTATTGAGGAGCATCTCTTGTTAGCTAGATAGATACGTTAGCTAGCAAGCTAGTTTGACAAAGATAGTTTTTAAGGGGCAAGCTTACACTAATTAACAAACTGATTAATATTGTCTGGTCAAACATTTCGAAATCCTACACTGCCAATACGAATAATCATATTGTAACATACAGGTCTGATAGAAGCAACTATCTGTAAACTTACCTTCTCAGTCCAAAGTCCCTGATGTTCTTGAGCGTGCTCTCAGGTCTGAAAGCTGTAAGACCATCGACGTTTGTCAGTGTGCAGTAGTGGACAGTAGTGCAGTGTGGTTTTACTAATTAATATTTGTAACTTCACAGTAACTGTTTCTACTCCAAAACCAATGTTCGTACACAATAAATATTGATGGTAGCAGAAATGACGAAACATTAAAATAAAAAAGCATAACCTTTGACATCGCGCGCTTTTGGACCAATGAAATCAACCAGTCAAACAAACGTCGATGGTCTTACAGCTTTCAGACCTGAAAACACGCTCAAGAACATGAGAGACTTTGGACTGAGAAGGTAAGAGTTTACAGATAGTTGCTTCTATCAGACCTGTATGTTACAATATGATTATTCATAATAAGCTTGCCCCTTAAAAACTATCTTTGTCAAACTAGCTTGCTAGCTAACGTATCTATCTAGCTAACAAGAGATGCTCCTCAATAGAGTAATCTATCGAATAGGATGACCTTGTGTGATTGACGTATCAATATCGAAATTGTGGTAAACATGGAAGGTACATATTACGGTTCTGGTTAATTCTGTTTGTAGCAAACTAACTTTATTGAATAAAAAGTGTTGTGCTTGACCGGGTTCGCTAGCTAATATTAACGATATGCTGTCCCTGCAGCAATGAGCAGAAAACGAACACGTGAAGTCACTCGACTCGAGCAGCGGGAGCGAGCAACAGCACAACGTTGACCTCCTCATCAAACCTAGAGTGTAAGTTTCACTAAAATAAGTAACATGTTGTGGTTTGTCATGAAATAACAGGTTAGCCTGACAAGGTTCTGTTGAAAAATAAAACCAAATTAACTAGATAAACTGTTCTTAGGTGTTAAGAAGGTAGCCGTTCCCAGCTGTGCACCCTCCCTTTGTGCAGACCATGCACGATACGAGGGCACTGGGGTAAGTAGCAATATAAAAAAGACAAGAAAGCAACCTGTAACAAATTGTAAGGTAGAGAGTATTAATATTTTTTTTCAGTGAAAATAAGTGAAGGCAGCTTTGCTCTGCTTTCTTTAACCATACAAAACCATATGAGGCAAATGCTTTCACATTGGTTTCAGTAAGAACATAATGGGTTTCATAGTAATGAAGGTTTCTGTATAAAATGCAATGAGAGGGTGTGCTGTGGCTTTAAAAAGAAAACATTTCAGAAATGTTGATGTTGCTTTGCTGGAATTTACCATCAAGTTCTGATTGGTGTCTTGAGTTACTATTTCAGGTATATGAACATGTACCTTTTTCTTCTTATGCCTCTTTCTGTTTAGTGAGGAACACCAAAGGAGTTATATTGAGATGTGGCCGCCCTGGAAGCCTTCAAGAATGGGAAGTCCATGAAAGCGGCATTTGATGCTGTTGGGGTGGATCGCAACACAGTGGCTGTTGTGGCTGTGCATTAACATTTCATGCCTCACATAATTAATAACTTGTCTACAGCACGTTTGTTGTTTGCTGTTTGCTGGGTTTTTTTCTCACACCCTATCAATGCTCTGTGCAATGTTCAGCAAGTGCTGAATTACAAATAAAAGGGTTTTCATCTGTATCCTGTTGTATTTACTGTCAGAGCACTCATTTGTTTTAACAAGTTCATAATGTCTTATCTTATAATAATCTTATATCTGTTCATAACAACACTACCCTTTTGTCACTTTACTTAAAGCTGACAAAGTCCACTTATAGAATCTTATATCTGTTCATAACAACACTACCCTTTTGTCACTTTACTTAAAGCTGACAAAGTCCACTTATAGAATCTTATATCTGTTCATAACAACACTACCCTTTTGTCACTTTACTTAAAGCTGACAAAGTCCACTTATAGAATCATATGGCAGTTTATAATATTCTATGTCTGTATAGCAGCCTAGTCACCATACTAATAACCATTAATGAATATGCATTATATATCACAGGTGGTTATGATGTGCCGTGAAGACCTACATACATAGTTATAATGATTGCTACAATGACTTATAGCTACTTTTTTAAAGGCATTATGAATGTTCTTATAGGGCCTCATGTATGCAGGCTTCATAGGATTCATGATGACACACAAACTTATGATCACATATTTATAATGCATCATTCTATCTTAGATTATAACCATTTATAATTAACTGACATAACGTATCAGAGCGGTGGTTATGAGTCATTGTGGAGATGCTATATATAGTTATAAAGAGTGCTACAATGACTTATAGCTACTTTTTAACGTCATCATTAATGTCCTTATAGGACCTTATAAAGGCAGGCTTCGTAGAAGTGTTACCCGACAGATAGACTGACGATCACATATTTATAATGCATTATTCCGTCTTTAATTATAACCATTCATAATGAACTGATATAATGTATCATAAAGGTGGTTATGAGTCATCATGAAGACATTATACGTAGTTATAACGATTGCTACAATTACTTATAGCTACGTTATAAGTCATTATTAAGGCCCTTATAATGCCCTTATAGGGCCTTATAACGCTGGGCTTCATAGAAAGTGTTACCGTTAATTTCAACCAGGCTAAACTTATCTGGGCTATTGCGCGTGCACGTCCTACTTCAAAAGGCAGGAAAGGTCGATCACCAAAACAATGATTTTCTAACGGTATAATGGTTCTAAACTCAAAGAAAAGGGCTCTTTTTTTCTCCGCTGGCGAGCAGGAGATGAACATGAACGCTTATGAAGAATACAAGACCATAATCATGGCAAAATTCAACACCGCCACCGCTGTGAGAGCAAGGTGTGTTGGGATGTTTATAGGGTGATATCTATGTATGAATACCTGACGGCAAGTGTCAACTGGTACAGAGGATCCCTCTACCGGTTTGAAATGGCAAGGTTGCTAGTTTGAATCCCCTCACCTCCCTCCTCGATATAGTTTTACATTTTCTTGTAAGTCGATTTGAATAAAAGCGTCTTTTAAATGACTAACTGTATTAATAACAAATGCAATAAATTGAAGCAGTGAAAATAAATTGTCTGTATTTCACTCTATTCTTATCATGAGTCCACCTTAATCATTTTCTACAATAATGATATGCTATGGTGTACTAATAACGCTCATATAATTATGAGTGCTTTGTTCTCCGCATCACCGACACTACAAAAATGTACCACTCGCAAAAAAGCGCAAGACAGTCAATGTTCGACTGTGGTGTTTGCAATGAATGACTCGAGAAGGTCTTGTAAATTAATGATTCCTTGTCGGCTGAATCGGTAGCGCTCATTAAGAATAATGGATCTTGGCGATCGCAAAGAACTCTCTCCCTCCGCTAATCTATCTAATATCAGTCCTTGGTCAATGGGATCGCTCCTTTTTCCGGGGGTGTGGCAAGCTTATCCAGCTACACTTGAGTTAGCCTGCGCTGGAGCAGGTTAGTGCTAATCAATATGTTACTATGGTGATTTATCAAAAGTTGCTTCCACGAACCAAAAAGAGGGGCGTTTTTTTATCTTAGCCTGAAAATTAGCTCGCTAAACCGCTTAGCGAGCTACGACGAATACCCCCCTGTGTCCCCTGTTGGTTTGTAAGTTTAATGTTGTTACGCCTCTGCCTTGTGTCTGTGCTTTTCCGTGTCAGATTCCTATGTTAGGGATCTTCTGTTTCTGTGCTCTCCCTGTTTGATTCCTAGGTAGGGATTTTCTGTGTTTTCGGATTCCTAAATTGGGATCTTCTGTGATTTTGGATTTTTTAGTTTTGTCCTGGATCTCTTGTGTGTTTACCCTTTTTGGACCTTTAAGTTTGATTTTTAAAATAAATCCTGAGTTTTTGTCTGCGCCTGGTCTGAAATTGGGTCCTTTCCTGCCAACCCCTAACAAAAAGTCTCCCATCTATAGTAGCTTTGGCAGCTTGGGTGAAGGTCTCACATCTATAGTAGCTTTGGCAGCTTGGGTGAAGGTCTCACATCTATAGTTGGCAGCTTGGGTGAAGGTCTCACATCTTAAGTAGCTTTGGCAGCTGGTGTTTGGTCACTGACACTCAAGGTTTGGGTGGTGAAATAATTTGTTGAACTGATTTGGCCATAGAGTTTGTTAAAGCTACAAGGGCTTATATAGATCCTTCGAGTCAAATGTGTGTCTTTTGACGAGATATTGCACAAGGCAAAATAAACATGAAACCAATCCCTCATGATAAAGGCAAAAGTAAGAGACCCCAAACACAAAATCGGTGCCAGAGATGACGTCCGAGAAGTTAAATACTTTTCACATTGCTCTGCATCTACTGTAAATGTAAGAGACTCTAAACAAAAAAAGATTTTTTTTATTATTATTACAGTAATCACCAAAGTTTATGGTGATATGCTAATGAAATTAGGTTGCAATATTGCTTATGTTGACAGTGTTGTGAAATTAATGAGATATAATAATCAGCGCAAAGTGAATTGATTTAGTGGTCTAACCACCCACTAATTAGAATGAGAATATTGGGTTTATATGGGGTAGCTGTTCTCTGAGACTTGGAGGTTGATTTTGAATTGTCTTTCCTACATGGGCATGATGGCCTAGTTTGATGCTGATGCAGTTTTTAATGCACGTTGTAAAAAGGTAGAGGGTTGGATTGGTGTGCCACACTCTCGATGGCTGTCAATAGATTTTCACAGCTTTGTCACACACTCTCTAAAACACACACACACACACACACACACACACACACACACACACACACACACACACAACACACGCCAAGATGCATGTAAAAGATCATTACCGGCACAGGATTTGGGTGAAGATTGCAGAGATCATAAGAAGCATTGTGGGTCTGCCTTAAGTGTGGTTCTGCCTTGAATGCAGCCTCTGACAATTATTATAATTTAGTGACATTTTCCAAAAGAACATCTTTTGTAAGTAAGTCTCATTGAAGTGTTGAAGTCAAAGTAGAGAGGGAGCGGTGGGGGTTAGTGGAAGGTGTGTGTGTGTGTGTGTATGTATGTGTGTGTCAGTGTGTGTGTGTGTGTGTGAGGGGGTTGTGTGCTGAAGGTGCGTTCTCCTCTGTGCAGTGTTTAATGGATTCTCACCTCTGGGCCCGCTGATAGCAAAGCTGTCCTTTCTCTGGCATGTTGTCATTTGTTTCGGAGGGGAAAGAGAAAGACAGAGGGAGGAAAGGGAGGAGAGGAGGGGAGGGGAGAGGAGTGGAGGGATGAGATGAGGGAGGAGGGCATGTCAGAAAGGACGGGGAAAGAAAATGAGGCCATCAATTTACATTTCGTGCCGTAAATGAGTGACAGAGTGAGGCATCATGGGAGGGGTGGAGGAGAGATGGTAGACAGAGACAGACGCAGACACAGAGAGACAGAGACAGAGACAGAGACAGAGAGACAGAGACGGAGAGAGAGAGAGACGTACACACAGAGAGGGGTATGTAATGTGCCTTGTTCTGGGTTCTAGCTTTTCTTTCGCTCCAAGCTTGTTGTTTACTGTCTGGCCAAGCGTCAGGCGTACTTAGCTGGCAGCGTTGTGAATAAAGTTTGGACTAAACTATATAATAAAGTTCAGTCTCTCTCATTTCAGCCACAAGTTTCTTTCACTTAGCTCTCTCTCTCTCTGTTTGTTTGCCTGTTGGTTTGTTCTGTCTAACTCTCTATTGATCTCTCCATCTGTCTTTTCCTCTTAGTCTGTTTTTTTTTTTGCATTTCAGCATATCTGTCTTCTGCTAATATATCATGTGTTGAGTGCACCCAGGCAGGCCCTTAGAGTATCATCTGCTTTGTAAGGTCTCGTTGGGCACTCGAGTGTTGTTAACATGCAAATGCACCTCCCCTGTGTCTCTTTCTTCTCAAAGCGCGCGCACGCACACACACACACACACACACACACACACACACACACACACACACACACAAAGACACACACAAAGAAAGAGAGAGAGAGAGAGAGACATATATCTACTTTGTCTGTTATATACTGCATGGGCACAACATCTGGATGACCAAACCCTGTTTGTTCTGCACACACAGAGACAGACACACACACACACACACACAGACAGACACACACAGACACACACAGACACACTGATGGCATTAGCGCTCCCCAACTGCTCCAACCCCCCCCCCAGGGAGGTCGGGGGCCGCAGGATCAGCAGCAGTAGCAGTGGCGCGGCAGCGCAAACAAACGAGCCCCTGCACCACGCCAATGAGATTATCCGGCCGCCAGGGCCCCCCAAACTGAACCAATAGAGCTGTAATTGATGAATGCGGGACGTGGCGAAATTGTAATTGTGGCTCTAATTTGGGTAATTAGCTTAATGAGGAGAAATGCTTCAACAAGCCGCGACGCCTCCTATCCCATGTCCTCCACCCCCCCCCCCCGCCCGCCCGCCCGCCCTCGCCATCAGCTTGTTGTGGGCTGCCACCTCTCCCACTGGGCACAGTTGACACAAGGCTGATTAAAGATGGCAGCTGGCCTTGTACAGGTGAGTGAGGAGCAGGCGTTTGGACCTTATTGTTTTCCCCTGGTCATTTCGCCGGGTCTTGCATTAACATCCTTTTGAACACATCCGTTTGGACCTGACACAAATTAATGGAGTATAAAGGAAGCGCTTTATTTGCTCGTGGTCGTTTTGCTATGCAGTTGAGAGGATAGCAGAAATATAATCGTAGTGATTTGGAGGCTGTCTCTGTAACGTTTACTCTCGTAATGCTGACTGGCATCAGTCGGTCTTGTAATGTTCAGTATCATCTCGCTGGGATAATCTGTGCTGTGCCATTTATTACCAAAGTATTGAAACGAACAGTGCTGTAACATTAAAGTAATACTGTATCCAGGACTCTGTTTCAGGCTAGTCAATGTTGTGATATTTAGTCCTAGATTACTGGGATGGTCTGTGCTGAGACAGCAGGTGTCAGCCACATCATATCCCACATGGCTGACAAATGCCTGCCCAACTTCAGCAGGAACACGCTTCATGAACTACATTTACTACAGCTACTACCTCTACATCTACTACTACTTCTACTACTAGCACTACTGCTACTACTACTTTCTCTACTTAATCTGGTACTAGTACATTAACTACTGCAGTCTATATTCACAGAGGAACACATTGCCTAACATGCCTCTTGTGGTGTTCCCACAGCAGATAAGGAAGTGATGTAAAGGTCAAAGGTCATCTGTCTGTCAGTTCATCAACTTGGCATGTCGGCACAAATGAAAAAAAGGGGAAACAATGAAAACATTCCCCTCCTTTGATTTCACTTCTCTTTCTCTAGTTTCTATGTCTCCTCTTTCATCTTGATGCATTTGCCAGATTTCTCAGATCAGATATATTGACTCAAACTGTGAGAAAAGGCATTCAGCTCTCTAAAACAGGAAGGAGACGAGAGAGAGAGAGAGAGAGAGAAGCAAGGATGAGTGGCAAAGAGCAACAGAGAAAGAGAGTGTGTACATTTTTTGAGTGTGCCCCAGTGTGTATTTCGAACATTTGTGTCTGTGGTTGTGTGTATGTGTGTGTCAGTGACTACAAGTGCGCTTCAACTGGAGTTTTCAGTCTGTGTTTTTATGTGTGTTTCCGAGCATGCGACTCTGACAGCGTGTGGGAGGAAATGTGTGTGTGTGCGTGTGCGTGTGCGTGCGTGTGTGCGTGTGTGTGTGTGTATGTGTGTGTGTGTGTGTGTGTGCGTACAAGAACAAAGAGCCCATTCAGCCATCCCCATCTCTCTCTCTCTCTCTTTCTGTGCCTCTCCCTAGCTCCTATTAAAATGGAACTATTTCGGTCTCCCCGTTCGGCTTATCGCATTAGCGCCGCCACAAAGCAGACAGAGTACGGCTGCAATGTAACCATTATCTTCTCACCCACTGATGTCAGGCCCTCGCTAACGCTAACGACCAGGTTCATTTCAGCTCTGCGGCAAAAAATAACCAGCCAAAACTACAAGACCCCCGGAATAATTCAGCTGTTGCCACATGAGTCACTCTTTAAGGTATTATTGTACGGTTCAAGGTATGTGTATGAAAGGGTTTATCTGAATGTGTGTGTGTGTGTGTGTGTGTGTGTGTGTGTGTGTGTGTGTGTGTGAGAGAGAGAGAGAGACTACCAGCACACTGTTAAACATTGTGCTGCTGATGCATATGGCTAGTACTGTTTGCACTAATGCTTCCTCATTAAATCATGTATGGAATAATAAAACATGTGGACCATAACACAGGCTACAGGGACAGGTAAGGTAACAGCAAGTGATGTATGCCTATGATTTAAATGTGTGAGTGTGTGTGTAAAAGCGTTCATGTGTATGCATTCATGTGTATGTGAGTGTGTGCGTGCGTGTGTGTGTTTGTGTGTGTGTGTGTGTGTGTGTGTGTGTGTGTGTGTGTGTGAGAGAGAGAGAGAGAGAGAGAGAGAGAGAGAGAGAGAGAGATAGGGTCAGAGAGACAGAGTGGAGAGAAAAGAGAGAAAATATTTTTTTTACTTTGGCAGAAGAAGTGAATCAATTCTGTTCTAAAGACTCAGGCGATTTGTTTGGTGTTGTGATGAACCAGCCCAGCAGCAGCACGTCAGCGCCAGAGTGAGCACCTTAGCCCCGTCACTTCCTCTGCCGCCTCAGCCGAGACCACTTGGCAGACACGTTCCAGGGGACAGGAACAGGAGCGAGGGGAGAGCAGAGGATATTAAAATATTCAAATCCCTGCTACACACTGCACATTATTACACACCAATGAAGATTAACATTGGCTTAGCCTTAGCGCAATGTTAGCTCATAGTTAGCACAGCATTGCCTCATTGTTTGCTCATTGTTAGCCACTGCAGTTTTTAGGTTTCAGAAGTCAGCGGTTTCCTAAGTGAGGGAGACGTTCAGGGCTAGGCCATTACTGCAGTCACTCACTGGATACTCTGCATCTGAACCATTAACCTTTGGATGGGGATGTGAGCACATATCTGGAAGTGTTAGTTGGAGTGCTCGCTTCTGTGTGTGTGTGTGTGTGTGTATGTGCCTCATTATGTCCAGGCCGCATCACAGAACTAGCCGCCATTCAGTTCAATCAGGTCAAGAGCATGAGGCATTAGTGGCACCCCGAGCTCAGAGCAAATCACCACCCAGAGATGGAGCGAATGAGAGAGGGAGAGATGGTCAAAGAGAGAGAGAGCGATAGACACAGAGAGAAGGTGGGGAGAGACAGAGAGGGAGAGGTAGAGAGCTTTAGAGAGAGAGATAGTGAAAGACAGATGAAGAGATTGGGAGATAGAGAGAGAAAGCTGGAGAGAGAATGAAAAAGAGAGAGGGAGAAAGAAAGAGAGAGGGAGAAAGAAAGAGAAAGAGAGAGAGAGGAGATGGCAAGCATTCAAACCCAGTTGCCATGGCAACACTTTTGACGTGCAGCTGCCACACAGTCTACCTGCTGCCAATATTGGAGCAGAGCTCCACTTCATCTACTCCAGGAACTGAAGAGAGAGAGAGAGAGAGAGAGAGTCGGAGAGAGAGAGAGAGAGAGAGAGAGAGAGAGATAGAGAGAGAGAGAAACTGAAAAAAAAGAAAGTGTAAATGAGGTAATATATATTTTACAGGCATGTGTCGAGTCGAGTGTAGAGTGTAGAGGTTCTTTGTGTGTATGAGTCCGGGCTTATGTGTGTGTGTGTGTGTGTGTGTGTGTGTGTGTGTGTGTGTGTGTGTGTGTGTGTGTGTGTGTGTGTGTGTGTGTGTGTGTGTGTGTGTGTGTGTGTGTGTGTGTGTGTGTGTGTGTGTGTGTGTGTGTGTGTGTGTGGACAGGAATGCTTTGAACATTTGTTTTTATTTTATTCTGTTAGTATCTGAACAATACTGTGGGCCCGGTCCTCCGGTTGGTACAGTGGATTTTGCAGCTGAATGAGAAAAGCAAAGGATGCATCTGCTGAGTGTACTTCTTAACAGGGAAATGAGTGAAGAAGGATGCATCTGCTGAGTGTACTTCTTAACAGAGAAATTAGTGCAGAAGGATGCATCTGCTGAGTGTACTTCTTAACAGGGAAATGAGTGCAGAAGGATGCATCTGCTGAGTGTACTTCTTAACAGGGAAATTAGTGCAGAAGGATGCATTTGCTGAGTGTACTTCTTAACAGAGAAATGAGTGCAGAGGGGTGAGAAATCTGATTTCCCTCCAAGTACTCAGGATGCAAACTGTCAAATCAAAATGTCAAATCAAAATGACCTCAAATTAAAATGAACTGTCACACTGGGATTTTAGGCTTTTTCTATTATGTTATTTACCCTATTTCTTTCTATTTCATCCATTTATAACAATAACTATATTCTATTTATTCCTATGTCATTGGTTTTTCACTCTCCTGATATTATCTTTGTCATGTGTTGTTTTATGCTGTTTTACTTGTTCCATGGAAAGTCAAACGCAGTTGGGGAAACACATACCTGCTTTGCCATCATATTCACCATCATTATGAGCATCTGACAGGAAAAACTAATCAGAATTGAGATCCCTCTTATTTTAAGGTTTCACGGAACTAGTCCCTGTTGCCCGTCATATCAGAGCTCTCGTAAGCTGGCACTGTAAATAAACCTAAGTGAAGGCTTCTCCCCAACCAGCTATTGGCCAAAGGGCTCTCACCTTGCCTTGGTCATGCTCATATTTGTGCTCCGTCATGGTATTTGTCCTTGTCACACACACCTTAATTTTGATGCCACAAGCCTCTCTTCTATGTCCACAAGTCTATATTGCCATTAGCTTGCTCTTTCTATAGGTGGTGATCGTATAGGCATAAGCTGCTGCCTATATAGGCTTATTGCCATGGACAGGTTTGCTCGTGGGGGTTGAGGAATGTGAGTCTCTCAAGGGGGAAGTGCTGTAGAATACATGTTGACCTGAGAGAATCTAACCGCCATGCCATGTTTTTAATGTCTGTGTTTTTACATGTACCATGTAAATATGTGTTGGTGCAAGGGTGTGTGTGAGTGTGTGTGTGTGTGTGTATTTGTGTAGGTGTGTGTGTGTGTGTGTGTGTGTGTTTTGATTAGGATTCATAAATACAGGGATAAATAAATAATATTGCTGTCACAAATCCCCTCCTACCCTGCTGTATCTGGGCAACCAGAACTCCACAGGCAACCCAGCCTGTCACTCAAGTGCTCCTCGAAGGAAGGGGAAAAGAGGAGGACATACCAGTGAGTGTGTGTGAGAGAGCGAGAGACAGAGAGAAAAAAAAGAGAGAAAGAGAGAGAGAGACATATCAACTCTCAGAAGAATGATAGGGCTGCGAGGGTGATTTAAAAAAAAGAAAAAAACATTTTCGTTGCACACACAGGGGCACATAAACAGATAGGGACACACACACGCACACGCACAAACACATACACACACTCACAAACAAATACAGATACACCAGGTCCCACACACAAAAATATACAGATACACCAGGTTTCAGGTACACACAAGTACACAACACACGCATGTGAGCAAATACACAGATGGTACTGGAGGGACAAATTAACATTTAAAGTTTCTAATTAACATATGTATATAAACACACATACGCAGTGAGGTGTATGCTTGCTCTTCCTCCACACAAATACATACACATTCATTAGCATCCTAGCTCATTATACCAGCATCCTCATCTCCAAAGCTGGTAATAGGGTTGGAACGGAACATGCGCAAACACACACACACACACACACACACATTTTATCACATGCTACTACATAGACACATAGACACACAAACCCTTAAATACAAACACATACCTCCTACACACAACCTAGCACACTCCCACCGCACACATCTCACCTCAGTACAAATCCCTCTGCATTCTTCTCACCCCTCTGCCTCTTCCTCACCCTCCAGCGCTGACTGTGCCGATCACACTTCCACTTGTGGTTAACTCTTCCATCTCGGCTGCTCCAGGATCAGCGCTGCTCATGTCAGGTGCTTCATGCCACCTGCAGCTCCACTGGAGTGTGAAGGGAGAGCCACCACTTAGCTCAAGTACATCTCCACCAAGACTCAATTACCCAGACTCCCTCACTCGAACTCTCTCTCACCCAGACTCTCACCCAAAGCCTCCACTCTCTGCTCTTGGCCTGATGTGCTGTGGTAGATGATAACTGTCGAGCAAACGACAGCGTTGTTGGTTTTTCGTTTTCTTTTTTCTGTCTTTCTTTTTTTTCAGTTCATCGCACAATGTCAATAGACAATTAGGCATTTAGTGGATTTACCCCTGGAAAGCTAATTAGGGCTGGGTGATTACTCAGAGTGTGGCTTAAGCGCTCCCCAAATGAAAGCGTTTTACGCAGGGGCGGCTGCGAATGCTTACGGAAGCTCCCAGAGGGGGGGGGGAGAAGGCCGCACCGCGTAGCTCGTCAGCAGCTTAGCCGCCGAGGGTGAGTGCTCCGGCGCGGCGAGGAGCTCAGCGCGACGTCAGCTCAGCGCTGGGGTCAGCTCAGGTCAGGCCAGACAGGTTCCGTTTCCTCCAGTGAAACCACATTCAACTCAATGGACTCCATATCTTAACTCTAGCTATACCTACCTCTCAACTCAGGCAATGGTAGATATCACACAGTAAATAATCTTTTTGTGTGGAAACAACAATGTAACAATAACAAGAACAACAACAACAACAACAACAACAACAACAACAACAACAATAATAATAATAATATTTTTGGCAGGAGCTTAAAGTGCTTTACAGAATGCATACAGAATAAACAACAACAACAGCACTGTCTTTCTATAGCGATTTTCATACAAAGAATGCAGCTCCACATGCTTTTACCTTTCAGTCACTTTTGAGGCTAAATCCTCTGATCTCTAAATGGGTAATATATAATTGGCTGGATGTGGCAAGCCAGCTGAATGTCTTAGGGCATGATGGTGACTTGGCGTGGATGGCGCACCAATTGGTGTCCTCGAACAGACCAACCATAAGCCACACTGGCCTCCTAAACAGCCATGACAGCAGAGCTCTGGAAGTGCAGATCAGTCTTGAGGTCTGGAGCGATCTCTCTGACTGGAGGCGCTTGAAGGGCAGCTTGTGAATCAGTAGCTTAGTGGATTTCTGATAGTGACGGATCTCTCACAGAGCTACAGTACCCGTCTTTATATCTGGAGTGATCTTTCTGACCAGCCGCTGGAAGGGCTGCTTGCGGATCAGCAGCTTGGTGGCAACAGATCTCTCTCAGAGCTACGGTACCAGGCCTGTTACTGTAAGGCTTTTTCACACTTTTGCGTGCAGCCTTATTATGTTAGGTAGCCTTATTATGTTAAGTAGCCAAATTAATGATAGTCTTATTATATTATTAGGGTGCAGAAAAAAAGGTATGAAAACAATGGCTATATACAGTGATTACTTAAGTAAACTATAATACAAAAACATGCCAGATGGAGTGGTGTTAAACTCGCCAGTATCCCCATTACTAGGCAACTCCATGTAACTTCCACCATCAATGTCCATCAACAGCCTTGTGATGCATCACTTGAAGTTGCAATGTGCAATGTGAAGCCATTTAAGTTGACCCAGTTCATATTTTTCCTTGCAGATTCCTATGTCTTGTGGTGAGACCTATTCTACCCAACTACCGGACTTTGTGTTTTGGCAACCTTTGAAACTATAGAGAATCACCTGGTAAAGCATATATGTTCCATGTTAATGTATTTTTGTCCTCACCAGTCATGTCCATCAATGGCTTTCACAATAAAACATTGCATGCTGTCACTATGTGACAAGAAGCTATTTTGCTCAAATTTGTCCAGTTTTGCTCAGTTTGACAACTAGCAATCTAACTACCGAAAAGGCATGCAAAAACATTTGATGCTGATAAAAGGCTCGCTAGCAAGATAAATTATGTCTTTGCCGATGTCGTGCTGTGCAAGCTTGTTTTACAGCATACACAGAATTGACCACGCACCCGTCCAAAATCCTTTAAGGGTCAAATTATTTCTGAATTGTATCACATTACAGTAACTGCTTTACTTGTAAGTTGAACAGTAGGAAGTGGGAACAGTTGTATTCTTCTTATGTAAAATAAAAAATTGACAGTTTGGATGTACTTTATTAAAACTTCAGGGCCCACAGTAGGAACTCAATGCAACAAAAGTCAGTACACCTTTCATTACTGAGATTCACATCTTCTTTCAGAAGTCCACCTTATAGGATATTAGTGTTGCAGAAATATCTCTGCCATTCTTCAGAGACCATCAGGTGTCACACTTTTCTCCTCTTTAGAAACTCTTGCTTAATTTTGGCAGTGTGCTTTGGATCGTTATCATACTGGAATATTCCTCTTATGGCACCATCTATAAATGTCATCTCCCCAACACCTTTTGCACTCATGCAGCCCCATACCTTCACACTCCCACCTCCGTGCTTCACTGTTGGGACTATTTATTCACTGAGGTAGTCCTGGCCAGGCTCACGCCAGATATACTGGACCCCAACTGAGCCAAACAAATTCCAAACAAGTTTAATGTTTTTGTTTTTATTTAACAAGTTTAGTTGTAGTTTTGTACCAAAGAGCAAGCAAGGTTTTTTTTGGACGCCATCCATAGAGGTTGACAATTGGAAATCACAGATGTACTCAATTTTGTATCAATGTCACATGTTTTCTAACTTGTGTGTCAGCAATCGCAGTAGTATTCACTTTTGATGCAATACGTTTCTACTTTGAGGCCTGTCATTTGTTTTTGATTGTGGGAGGAAATACTACACTCATCAACTTATAAATAATGCAGTTATTGAGAGGTGATACAATTTTGAATCATTTGACATTTAAGTGATATTGCATAAGGTACCACTAACTACTGTTCTATAATGTACATTTTCGCATGGGGTGGTCTGACTCGGTACACAGAACTGTATAGTAAAAAACATGCTTCAAAAATTGAGAAATTGTTGCATACTGTCTGTTCTCACAGTCCATTTCAGCTTAGTTCAATAATATTCACACAATTTATTTATTTTATACTCCATTGATAAGGGCAGTTCTGTGTGGAGCTGAATGGAGTTATCTCTCTCTCTCTCTCTCTCTCTCTCTCTCTGTGTGTGTACGGTTTCTTGAACTTTGATAGTGCATACAAAATGTCAAAATGTTATGTCATAAAAACATTGAGCCACTGTCTATCAACAATCCACACACACACACACACACACACACACACACACACACACACACACACACACACACACACACACACACACACACACACACACACACACACACACACACACACACACAGCACACAAACACACTCACATACAGAGGAACAGCCATGAACATGATCAATGGAGTCAACTGTCTCAGCCTGTTATCAATCTCCACCCTCGAGACAATGCTGAATAAATCATCTGTCTGTTGTCTCCGTGTTCATTTGCTTTCTGACACTGAAGCGATGTTAGAGCACAGTGTCTGTTACTGAACTTTCCCTTACATTGATCTCCGAAACAGCAGCCTATGGAAAAGCATTAGCTCAGGAGCAGTAGCTATATTCTCAACTGCTATTTGAACAGGACGTGAAATGTAGTGAGCATAAATGAAACATGACTTGTGGGTGGTTAGACAACTGGCGGCGGTTTGATTAATTTGTTGAGAAGTGAATTTGAGATCCCGCAGACACCAGAGAGAGACAAACGAGGAGTTCGAGTTCGAGGACATTTTCCGACGGGTCTCTTAGTCACCACTTCCTCAATTCGTCTCAGTGTCTCGTCGACGTCCCTCGCTGACTGTTTGTTCCACAGACTTGCAACGACCGCCAGTGGCATTCATCATTTTTAGTGTAAACTGGGGATTTTATCAACTGTTTTAAGGATGAGTCACGATTAAATATTTCACTGGGTGTCTTCAATAGCATGACTGTCACTGGAAGCATACACTTTTAAAGTTCAATTTCAATTTCTCAGGAAGTGTAATCTGGACTGAGGAAGGTGGGGCTGAATGTGGACTTCATACCCAGCTCAGTTTTTTGGACACAGGATACCAAACAGAGCGTTTCAGATAGAAGGTGAATAGAGATGTACAGTATGAGAAAATGTGAGATGTTTTTTGGAACACTGAAGTATGTACTAACCAAACATATGAGCATAATTGGTCCTCTTTAGCAGGAAAGCTATTCATTTTTTTTAAGAACTCTGTTGCCAGAGTTTACATGCACAAAAAATATACATAACACCTTAAGGATCCTCAAGTGGTGAGAGTGGAGGCCTTTCTTGAGCAGGTTCTACCAAGAACATTCCATCAGGGATTTCTAGGTATAACTTTTGTCTGGATGCAGCACATAATCTTTAAAAGGGTTCTTGTGAGGAACTCTTATTGAAATGTGCAGAAAAAGGCGGCTAACGTCTTTACCATAATATTATTCAGCGCACAGATTCGGTATTCGGCACTCATGCCACGCTACCCCCAGCCGTCGGGAAAATCACTGCATCATCCTCGCCACATGATCCTCCACCCTGATGGTTGAAGGCTCTGCAGCTGCTCGCCGAGAGGCCTCACGCTGGATGAACACACATGTCGGCGCCTTTGAACTGGAGTCCTCTGATCCCCGCAGCAGTACCGTGTTTTCGGGTTGGTCTGGTGGATGACCACCTGTGCTCTCCTGCTCACATTTCTCAGATACATGGTATAGAGAAAGTTTACGGTTTTGTGGAATATTTTTGCCTTCTGCTACAAAATGTATTAGTCCAATCGGTGTAATTAGATTAATAATACCAATCTGTTACATTCAGACTGATAGCAGATGTGATGGGGCTGGATGTACTTCCTGTAGTTTCTCTCATTTAAAACTCACATATCTCACTGCATCCAAATTTGTTTTCACAGCACTTAGTAATCTGAGTACTTGAGATATACTGATTGCTACAGCCGATAATAAAGATAATTTTACGTGTGTGTGTGTTTGTGTGTGCGTGCGTGCGTGCGTGCGTGCGTGCGTGCGTGCGTGCGTGCGTGCGTGCGTGCGAGCGTGCGTGCGTGCGTGCGTGCGTGCGTGCGTGCGTGCGTGCGTGCGTGCGTGTGTGTGTGCGTGTGCGTGTGCGTGTGTATGTGTGTAGACAGTAGTTGTAGTCTGACAGGTGATGTGTCTGCACTGGTGCCACTGCTGTGTACTTGTCAGCCCTGTGGTGAGGGAAATAGAGAGAAAGAGACACAGAGACACACACACACATACACACACAGCACACAGACATGAACACACAGTATGTATGTGTATGTTTTGTGTGTGACACTGGATTGAGCCGTCTAAGCAGACTGCTCTGTTACCTCTATCTCTGCATGTCTCTGTGTGTGTGTGTGTGTGTGTGTGTGTGTGTGTGTGTCTGTCTGTGTGTGTGTCTTTGTATGCAACTCACTGCAGAAAAGGATTATGTGAATGTCTGTGTGTCTACATATTTCCATCCTGAATTTGTAATATGATCATAGAAGTCCTATGTCATGGCTGAGAGGGGGGGTGGGTGGAGAGGAGGAGAGGAAGAGAAATGTGTTTATGTTAGCATTTGCATATAGCGATCTATCTGCATGCATTTTCTGTTACTGACCTTTTCCTTGCCACTCTATTTGTATGCATAGTGATAAGTTTGGGCTTAGGTTTGGTGTGCCTATGGCTGTTTGTGCATACCTAACTCCTCTTTGCATATGTCTGTGTGATAATGTACCCGTATCTGCATTTAGGTTAGTATATGTGTACTTATATGTCTACTAGTGTGTGAGTGTATGTTTCTCACTACTTCCTAAGGAATTTCTGTGTTTTACATGGTCGTGTATAAAGTCTGTTCTTCATACATGTGTATATGTCAGAGTGTCATTGATGTTGGGAAGGTTGTTGAGAGGTAGACAGACAGAAGGTTGGACAGCCCGAGACAAAGGCAAACATACTAACAGACAGACAGACAGACAGACAGAGGGAGACAGACAGGCAGACAGACAGATAGACCTACACACAGAGGTAGAGAGACTGAGGCAAACAGACAGACAGGCAGACAGACCGAGAGTCAGAGAGAGAGAGAGAGACCAGTGGTTGCTCGTGACACTGACTGATGACACTGTTCTCTGAATCTGTTTTCCCAGTGCCTTCATTCCTCCTGCCTGTCTCAGCCATTGCAGAGCCCTCTTATTTATCTGTCCACTGGGCATATGGCAGACAGGACAGGACGGGATAGGACAGGAGCGGTGGATGGAAGGAGGCGGAAGAGCACAGAGAAAAGAGCGAGAGGAACGGATGAGGAGAGGTGGTAGAGGTGGATGAGTTGTTCGTCTGTCATTTTCAGAAAGCTTTCTCCCGCCACCGCCACCCAACCCATCAGTGCTGTGGCCTGCTGAGTGGTCCCTCTCTCTCTCTCTCTCTCTCTCTCTCTCTCTCTCTCTCTCTCTCTCTCTCTCGCTCTGTCTCTCGCTCGCTCTCTGCTGGATTGCCTCATAATGCTGGAAGTCTTCATCTTTTTCTGTGGCAGTTTTAAAACCGCCTCTGCAGAAGAGAGCCTTTTCACTGCTTTCTGATTGACAGCGGTAAGCTTTCAGCAAGGAGCTGACATATCTCCCAGGACCATCTGTGTCTGGTGTATCTGTAGCCAGTGTTGGGGAGTAACGGAATACATGTAAGGGTGTTATTTAGATTACAAAATATGAGTAACTGTATTCAGATACAGTCGCAATTTAAATTTAAACTACATCGATCACTCAAAGGGATTACTTTTTTAAATCGTCATGTGAAGGCTGTTCGCTCTCAAATGCAAATATTCCCATAAGCCAGCAATTCTGAAACCGACGCCAGTACGTGGCGCTGTGACTGCTGGTCCGAAGAGCCCTGCCACTGGCACAGTCATCCCTTAATGTTTCTGTCACTCGCTAGGTCCCCGCACCCTTGACTGAACTTCTTTCTTTGTAACATCTTACTCAGCTAGCTGACTTATTGTTAAGTCATGGCGTGTTCAAAGCAAGCAAGTCTGGATGCCTTTTTAAGGACACAGCCAGTAGCAGAAGAAAATAAACTTTGCACGTCTACCAATTACGACCCGTCTGATGTAAAATTTCATTTTATTTCCACTGGTAGCTTCCTTCCAAACCCAGTGTGAGCTCTTTGCCTAAACATGCTGAGCCAAAAAGCAATGAATCCATTTAAATTGCGCCAGCATTAGTAATCAAAACATGCTCATCTCAAAGGCAAATCAGAGGTCTTCTGCTAAAGGAAAAGGGATGAATTGTCTAATAAAACTAAAGTACCGAAAACAACAACTTGAAAAAACATCAAATTATTTTACACCACATTTCAAATCACAGGAATAGTCTTGTCTCAGAAAACATGCTTTGAGAGTCCATGTCATAATGTCTTCCTCGTTAACCTGTGAGAAAGCAGGCACACCTATCACATTAGATTGACATCATTAACATCTTTATTCACTGCATTATTTCCTCCCAAACCATGTTTTAAAATAAAGTCTGAATAGACGTTAGAGGTCAGCCTACATTGTTCAAATGCTGTTCAGGTGCATTCTTTCTCTTGAGTTTGTGTTGGGAATGTAAAATCATTTTATCGTGTTGTAGGCTGATATATCCAGTAATTACAAAGAACAGGTTAAGACATTACACAATGCAAAGTGAGATGAACTGACAGAGGACAAAGCAAACCCCAGGGTATAAATACACAGACCAATTATTGTGTATGAAACACATGCGAAACAGGTGAGCACAGAAAAAAGGGAAGAAATTGGCACTATCACTGAGAGGAAATGAGACCTGATAAGTGAGGTGCAGAGACAAGGCAGAGAGGTAAACAAACAGCACATGTTGAGCAAAACTAACACAAAGGCACATGTCAAACAAAACATAAACAAAAACAAGCAGAACCAAACAAAAACAATACATGACAGAGCAGTACACAAAATGTGGGCATTGTTAGTTTTGGTAGTGATTTATGTGCAGAGAAAGCATTGCTGTTGTAGGTTATTTGGCACAAATGATGTTAATAATGTTTCATGGTTACATAGGCCTGTTGTAATTGGCAAATAATAACAACAATAATAATAATAAGTATTATTATTATTATTAATAATAATATTATTATAACTATCTATTCTTACTGCAAATGGATTGTTGTTGATGGTGCTGAGGTGTGTGGGGATAGTGTTGGTGGTGGGCCTTACAACCTCAGCGTTTGACGTAACCTAGGGTTAGTCTAACCAAAAATTCCATCCACAGCTAATAAAATGTCTGCTGATGTTATCTTAACTATGTAGAATACGTTACTCTCCTTGAGTAATCTAACAGAATACGTTACAAATCACATTTCAGGACCTGTATTCTGTAATCTGTAGAGGAATACAATTTTAAAAGTAACCCTACTAACACTGTTCATAGCTATGTTATTAATGCTTTACAAGCTGTTAATAATGCGTTGGATGGCCCCTAGCTATTAATCATAAGCATGTAATAACACTTTAATGCAATTACACAATACTGTCATGGTGTGTTATACAAAATGATTATTATGGCTTTTGAATGGCACGGAGATAGGAAATTAGAATGGCAAAACAGGAAATACATTCATACTGACAGAATCACTGAATTGTCATCGATATATACAACGTGTAATTTGTGAATATATGTTTATGTTTATACCCATTTGATGTGAGTTCAATATTTGCATTGATGTGTTATGAGTGCTACTGACTAAATTAACTACCTGTCTCAGCAGTCACCGTGTGGCTCATAATAACGCCGGAGACCTTGATGAGCATCTGAGCACACACTGTGTGGATGAACTCCTAGTCTAGTCGAACTCTCACGCTCATCGCTCCGCATCCCTCCAAGCTCTGCTGCTTTCCAATTACACCCCATTATGTTCAATTCATTATGTATTACCCTGTAACTTTCCCAGAATTCTCCAGCCCATTTTGTCCCCCCCCCCCCCAACAGCCCTTCCACCATTGCCCTTCCCAGCTTTTTAGGAGTGTGTTTGAAATTGCCCTCTGGCTGTCTCATAGACATGTGTGGGCTCTCACTATGCTTTTAACACCCCGTGAGTCACTGTAATGAGCAAGGCATGAGTGGACTTTGAAATCAGACGACAAAGTGGTCAGAGAAAAATCATCTAATCGCGTGTGATCCGCTGCTCGCCTTGCAGCTCACAGACCCAATCAGAGAAAGAGGAGAGCGACCTGGAGAGTCTCCGCTGAAGAGGAGGTCCACCCTTGGAGCGAAAAAGATATATCTATATATATATATATATATATATATATATATATACACAGAGAGAGCAGCGGCGGTGGATAACCTGATGTGCCAGCAGTTTTTCCTTTGATGATGAATATCAAGCTCCATCAGAAAGGAGAGGAGCAGGGAGAGGGGAGAGGAGAGAGGGGGAAAAGGAGAGGGTGGGGTGGGGTGGAACAAAGAGGCCGACCCAATGACTTTGCGATGACTTTGACGAGACATTTCGGAATGGGGCCCCGGAAGCGGGGGTCTCGCCCTCCTCACCTCCTCCCCTTCAGGCGCGGAGCGTGGGAGGCTGGGATGAGACGCGTTTTAATTGCGAAGTTGAAGATGGGAAGGGGAGGGGGGGGGGGGGGGGGGGGGAGGAAGGAGGGTGGAGAAGAAGAGAGAGGGGGAAGGAGGAGACACAGGGAGGAGAGGAGAGAGGGCGGAGAGAGGGAGAGAGAGAGTAAATTGACTGTTTTGCTGCATCTTCAAAGGCAAGCGATGGTGGCGGCAGCTTCCACTTCTCACCTCTTCTCTTTCTTATCATTATCTCCACTCTTGTTTAACTGGGTCAAGGACGCACTCCACCCCCCCCCCCACCCCCACCCCACACACACACACACACCATGCCCGGCGAAAAACTAGAGAGATGGGGAGAGCGATTAAAGAGAGATCCTAGAGACTGATTAAGACATAGATGGGGAAAAAGAGGAAGAAAGAAAAAAGAAAGAAAGAAAGAAACAACAATTAGCAATGCATGGAATACTCTGGCTCTTGGTGAAAGTCTGCTATGTTCGAGATAAGAAGCCTGCAGTTCTTCCCCCTGGGGCGTCCCACAGTGGTGCAATGCCCTGGGTTGCTAGCATTAGCAATGTTCCAGAGGATTTCTCCAACTGTCCAATAATTTTTTGTTCTTCTGTTCTGGCATCAGAGAAGACTATGGGATTGGATTTTCTGGCCAGGTAATTCTCATACATGCCTAATTGCATTCTGGGGGTGGAGGCTGCTTGGCGAGCTGTTTGTGGGTAAATCCTATTGGCTGGTACTATGAGCCAATGGCATGTGGTCTGACCCAGCTGCCAGCTTCCCTTTTGTGTCAAGCACTCTCCAAGCAGCAGCACACACACACAAACACACACGCTTCCTCTCCCTCACACACTCACACACATGCTGTGTTTATGACACACTAATACATGCACATGCACACACACTTATCTGATTTATCTCCAAGGATGATTTCATGCCCCCACTCCCTGACAACTGTTCATTTGTTCCCCTGGTTTATTAGGTGTGTCAGTGGGGGGTGAGGGTAATTAACTCAAATTAAATCGCCCACCAGGGTTTGTTTTGTGTGCCTGTTCTTTGGGCGCGTGTGTTGAAGGCGTGTAATTGGATGTGTGCACATGTCGCTACCCTAGAATAATAAGGTTCTATCTGACATTTTTGTCAAAATTGAGTTATTTACATATTCCTATTCTGGCATAACTTGTGAACATTATTTAAGGTGTTTTAAAAAAAAAAAATACATTTTGGGTGTTTTTTTTCTGAAAACAAAAAGGTTCTATCTACAAAGTTATTCTCAGACTTGGTGTTATAAGGTTCTATGTGTGGCCCAATCATCTTTTGGAATATTCATAGAAGGACCAATCAAATACTGTCTTTTTATTGTGCCAGGAGGCTGTCTATTTCCCTCCAGTAGGCTAGGCTATTTAGAACTAAGCTGGAAAACTGGAAAAATGTCTCGCAAAACTGAAGCCAAATTTAATCGTAATTTAAGGGTTCATGATTTCCTGGATGATCTAACAAATAACAGGTGAGTTATCCTCTTAAAAACACTTTTGTTTCAATTCTAGTTGAGGAAATTGTCTAGTTGAGGGAATTGTCATTGTCATTGTCATTAAAACCTGACAAATTATTATTATTCCTGTGCAGTATTAGCTGAGGACATAATCACTAGCTACCAAATAGGATAGCGCTAGCTAGCAGTAACTAGTCTTAGAACATGATACTTATTAATCAAGTTGGAAATGATGTTTGTAAGAAATGTATTGGATGTGACTGAATTAACAGTTGCATTATAGGCTTTTGATTTTGCTGAGGTCAACTTTTAGAATTAGGTCATGTTAGCGAATGCTAGCGTTAGCTAGCGCTAGCTAACGCTAGCTAGCAGTAACTAGTCCTAGAACATGATCCTTACTAATCAAGTTGGAAATTATGTTTGGCTAAGAAAATGATTGTATATGACTGAATTTCCATTTATAGTTGCATTATAGGTTTTCTATTTTTCTGAGGTCAACTTTTAGAATTAGGGCATGTTAGCTAATGCTAGCTAACGTTAGCTAGCGCTAGGCTCAGCATAATAAAAATCTGATGTTTGACAAGGCATTGTTTGTATGTGACTATTTTTTGCCCTAATGGTCTTGTAATGTGTTTGTAGAGAGGAAAATGCCAGGCGGGGGAAAAAGAAAAGAAAGAGATCACCTGCTGGAGGGACTGGAGCTTGTAAAAAGATAATCGTGTGTGTGAGTGTGTGCGTGCGTGGTGCGTGTGTGTGTTTGGGGGGGGCATTAGAGAAATATTACAATTGATTGTGAAGCTGGGAGGTGGTAAACTGATAATGGAGGAATACATCAAGTGGGCCTATAATGCTTTAAATTGTATACTTGATTCTCTCACAGGCTTGTGACATGGAGCCAGATGCTGGGCCAGCTAAAGATGGAGTGAGGGCAAAATTTGCAACCCCAGACCATGGATCTACATCTGAAGAGCTGGGGACTGTGGAGGACATTTCTGGGATGCTGGTGGAGGTAGCAGCAGTTGAGCAGGAGTTGGGGTCTGCAGACAACTTACATGTGATCGTAAAAGAAGAGCTGGGGGCTACAGACATCATGTTTGGGACTGTAAAGGAGGATTTGGTTGCGGCAGACATTCTGGTTGGGACTGTGGAGGAGGAGTTGGAGGCTACAGACATTCTGGTTGGGACTGTGGAGGAGGAGCTTGTAGCTGCAGAGGAGTCAGGCATGGCAGGAGAGGAGCTAGGGGGCACACTTACCAACTCAGAACCAAAGAAAAAGACCAGAAAAAGAGCATTAAATCCATCTACATGGAAAGCAAATATTCGCAAGAGGCTACATCAAGAGGGCAAAGAATACACTAATGCAAGCAATGCAAAAGTTCCAGCCAAAAAAGTAAGGTCACAAAAAAACTGTGCTCTCTCTTGTAAATTTAAATGTGCACAGAAGGTAACCCCTACTGAAAGGGAACAATGTTTCTTAGACTACTATAAATTGACACAAAACAGGAAACATGACTACATTGCAATGACAACAGAATGTGCGATGAAAGAAAGGCAAACATGCTGCGAATCACAAAGAAAACGCACATTCTCATTTAAATACTTCCTGAATGTTGAGAGTGAGAGGATTAGAGTGTGCAAATCATTTTACCTGGGCACACTGGCAATTAGTCAGAAGCCAATTTACAACACACATTTAAAAAAAAACCAAACGACTGGCATGCCAAAACCTGATTCTAGAGGGAAACATGCAAAACGTGGGATAGATCTCCAACTGAAAGAGCAGGTCCGGGATCACATCAGGTCTTTCCCTGTTGTTGAATCTCATTACTGCAGGGCTAGGACAGAGAGGCAGTATCTGGAATCTACGCTCAATCTGTCCCGAATGTATGATCTTTACCAACGTAAATGTCTGGAAGAAGTTAGTACACCTGTAAAGGAGTCTTTCTATAGATTCATTTTCAACTCCGAGTTCAACATCAGTTTTCACATTCCTAAATCAGATAGGTGTGATCGGTGTGAATCTTATCAGACAGCTCTTGACCAGAATCTTCTTAGCCAAGATGCTGAGAGCACACAGAAGAAACACATTGCCGACAAAACTGCCATGCGCCAAGAGCGTCAGGCAGATAGGGATGCTAAAAACACATTAGTAGTGTGCTTTGACCTTCAGAATGTTATAAACTGTCCACGTGCAGAGATCAGTTCTTTTTTCTACAAACGAAAACTGAACTTGTACAATCTTACAGCTCATAGCTCTATATCAAAGAAAGGCTATTGTGCGATATGGACAGAGGGGATGTCAGGCAGGGGGGCTAACGACATTGCAAGTGCCTTTGTTAAAATTTTAGACCAAATTATTCTTGATCACCCAGATGCCACAAGCATAATTACATGGAGTGACAGCTGCGTGCCCCAAAACAGAAACTCAATAATGGCATTTGCTATGGCAGAATACTTGACACGCAATACTAAGATACATCAGATCACAATGAAATATTCTACCCCGGGTCATTCTGCTGTACAGGAGGTAGACAATATGCATAGCCAAATTGAGAAGGCAATGGCGCTCTCTGAATTTTACTCTCCCGTCTCATTCTTGAGATTGTTACTGAAAGTCAACAGGAACAACCCGTACCGAGTAATACAGATGAGAGAATCAGATTTCTTTGACTTTCACGCATGTTCCAAAATGTTCAAGTACAAACAGGTGCCATTTTCGGAAGTGTGTCAGCTCGGATTTGATCAGTGCCCATATAAACTTAGCTATAAAAAATCACATGCTGCCCATGCTTCAGAGGTAACATTAGACATTAGGGGGCCGAGTAAAACTAGAAAGTTGGCACCTACATGTACGCTACCAAAGCCAAGAAGGCTTCCTAAACAGGGCTGTATTCCAGAGTCAAAGATGAAAGATTTAGAGTCAATGTTCAGATTCATGCCCCAAACAGACAGAGAGTATTACTGTGCTATGATTAAATGATTTTCCTTTTTAACTGTGGATGAATAAGTGAATAGTGATGTATGTGAATAGTAATTGATACTATATCTATTTTTATTGCATGAAATGATTTACAAATTAGCTCCTTAGTGTTGATGAATAAGTGAATAGAATGTGATGTAAGTATGTGATGCATATTAATTGTAAGTGATACTATGTATATTTTTATTGCATGAAATCAATTTCAAATGAGTTCCTTTTGAGGTGTTGATGAATAGGTGAATAGTATGTGATGTAAGTATGTGATGCATATTAATTGTAAGTGATACTATGTATATTTTTATTGCATGAAATCAATTTAAAATGAGTTCCTTTTGAGGTGTTGATGAATAGGTGATTAGTATGTGATGCATATTAATTGTAAGTGATACTATGTATATTTTTATTGCATGAAATCAATTTCAAATGAGTTCCTTTTGAGGTGTTGATGAATAGGTGAATAGTATGTGATGTTTGTATGTGATGCATATGAATTGCAAGTGATATTTATATTGCATGAAAATGGTTTTCAAATTAGCTTCTTTTTACAGTAAGTAGCCTGGGTTTGAAATACAGTGTTCATAAGCAAAACATCTGAATGAGTACTCGTGTTCTTCTGGCAGTATTGATATACTGTAGGTGTATTGTTGTATGACGTGTTTCACATTTAAATTGTTTAAAAAATATTTGATAAACTATCAATAAAGACTGATTGTAAATATTCATATCAGACCATGCATTTTTTTTAATTATTCTTTTACATGCAACTTACTGTTATCTTGAATAAGAAAGATGAAAGGAAAAATTACGCATTGGAAAAATGTTGTGTTACAGCAGTAAGTGCATGTATGAATGAAGATTTAACATAAAATACACTTTTTATTATATAAATTGAACATTCAAACAGTATGTATAAGTAAATTGTTTATATTCTTTTATAATCATGGTTCCTCTTTCTGTTTTTGAAGATAGAACCTTATA
>NC_045166.1:17891532-18019032 GCF_900700415.2 Clupea harengus
TTGCCCAGGTTAACTGCCAACGTTTCATCACACAGACTCTTAGGGCAGTTCCTAATGTCTGCTCGCTCAGGATGTAGTTTCAGAGCCATCGAATGTGTGTGTGTGGTGTGTGTGTGTGTGCGTGTGCGTGTGTGTTGAGCCACTGAGTGTGTGTGTGTGTGGAGCCACAGAGTATGTGTGTATGTGTATGTGTGGAGGCCCTGAGGGTGTGTGTGTGTGTCTGTGTGCGTGTGCGTGTGTGTTGAGCCACTGAGTGTGTGTGTGTGTGGAGCCACAGAGTGTGTGTGTATGTGTATGTGTGAAGGCCCTGAGGGTGTGTGTGTGTCTGTGTGTGTGTGTGTGCGTGTGTGTTGAGCCACTGAGTGTGTGTGTGTGGGGAGCCACAGAGTGTGTGTGTATGTGTATGTGTATGTGTATGTGTGGAGGCACTGAGAGTATGTGTGTGTGTTCTGCGCCTAGTCTCGGCGGAGAATGGCTAATATCCCAGCCGGGGTCGGCTGAGGACTGTGCTTTATCACAGCTCCTCAGCCCATGCATGAAATGTAATCTTTCCTGTCGGCAAGGGGAAACATCTGTTCGTGTGTGCCCACACAAGAGTAAGGTCATCTACACAAGAGTGCTAACACACACACACACATGTAACATGGTGTTCTGATTTCTCTTGCACGTATTCTATGCTTTGCGTCTGAGCCTCAGGCTGTGTTCTCTTGTCATGACGAGGACTATGGGAAGACGAGCACCATACAGCATGTGATCCCGACAGGAGACGCTGCACCTGTGAGAGGACGCCACAGTCATGTGCCTCGCCACCTGTACCAGGAAGTGAAAACCCTCATTCAAGGTATGATTGATTCAAAGATTGTCAGACCAAGTACCAGCCCATGGGCATCTCCCATTGTGTTAGTTAGGAAGAAAGATGGGACTCTGAGATTTTGTGTGGATTACCGCAAGTTAAATCTATTGACACACAAAGATGCGTATCCCCTCCCTCGCATCGAAGAATCCCTTGCCAGCCTGACCAATGCTAAGTTTTTCAGTACTCTAGACTTGCACTCAGGATACTGGCAAGTCCAGATGGCTCCAAAAGATAGGGAGAAGACAGCATTTACTACTCCAATGGGACTATATGAATTTGATAGGATGGCGTTTGGTCTCTGTAATGCTCCGTCTACATTTCAGAGGCTTATGCAAACCTGTCTAGGAGATCAAAACCAAGTGTCTCTGCTGATATATCTAGATGACGTTATTGTGTTTTCCCCTGACTTTGACACACATCTAACCCACTTGGATGTTATCTTCAGCAGACTAACTAGCCATGGACTCAAATTGAAACCTAGCAAGTGTTGCCTGCTGCGACAGGAAGTCCAGTACTTGGGCCATCGGGTGTCAAACAAAGGGGTGTCTCCAGATCCTGACAAGGTGAAGTGTGTGCAGGGCTGGCCGACCCCCAGGACGGTAAAAGAACTGCGCTCATTTCTAGGCTTAGCGGGCTACTACCGCCGCTTTGTTAAAGACTTTGCCAAGATTGCCAGCCCCTTACATGAACTGCTAACAGGGCTAGGTCCAACACAGAGTAGTAAAAAGAGGCCTTCTCATGCCCTCACTGGCTGGAACCACACATGTGATGTAGCTTTTGCTACCCTAAAGGAGGCCTTAACCACTTCTCCCATTTTAGCATTTGCTGATTTCACACTGCCTTTTGTACTCTATACAGATGCCAGCAACAGAGGCCTGGGGGCAGTGCTCGCCCAGGTGCAGGGGGGTAAGGAGCGAGTCATCGCTTTCGCTAGCCGGAGCCTACATCCAACTGAAAGAAATGACAGTAACTACAGTTCTTTTAAATTAGAATTCCTCGCATTGAAGTGGGCCATCACAGAAAAGTTTGCAGAGTACCTAACGCCTGCACCCTTTGTAGTATACACAGACAATAACCCGCTTGTGCATCTCAACTCTGCTAAATTGGGTAGTCATGAACAGAGATGGGCGGCCCGCCTTGCCGGCTTTCAGTTTGAGATTAAGTATCGGCCAGGACGTAATAACCAGAGTGCAGATGCATTGTCCCGCTTCCCCCCAGAGACAGCAGTCCCAGACCAGAGGGAAGAGCGAGAGGGACTGGAGATACCAGGCTTCCGGGAGGTTCAGCCGTCAACAGTGACTGCCCTGTGTGTGGGGGTGGGCTGGAGAACCAAGGAGCCTGATGACCAGGGGACTACAATGGAACAGGGTACCCCACTCCAGCCTGACAGAACATGGGCTCAGTGGAAGAGTCTACAAGAAAGTGACCCCACGCTGAGGAGAGTGCTACACTTCCTCCAGAGAGGCCAACACCCTAACAGACTGGAAGAGTCCAAAGAGGTCCTAGAAATACTGCGACAATGGGATCGGTTGAGGTGCAAAGACGGTGTGCTGTGCCGGACGTTTCAGGACCCCAAGGAAGTGGATCTACGAACCCAAATTGTCGCCCCAGCAGGTGAGCAAGTCCACATCTGGAAACTGTACCATGACCAGGCGGGTCACTGGGGTGCAGAAAAGACTGCTGCACTGATCCATGCCAGGTTCTATTGGCCCAACCTTACTAGAGACATTACCAATTGGTGTGCTACCTGCCAGACCTGTGCCCTAAGAAAAGCCCCCACTGTGGCAAAACTAGCTCCTTTAGTGCCAATCAGAACCTCAGCTCCCCTGGAACTGTTATCCATAGACTATCTGACTATAGGTCACCCAGAGGATCCCCATCATAATGTATTGGTAATGGTTGACCACTTTACTAAATATGCATGGGCTTCCTCCACTAGGGATCAGACAGCTGCGACAACAGCAAAGGCCCTGTGGCAGAAGGTAATCCAGCCTTTTGGCTCTCCCCAACGCTTGTTGTCTGATCAAGGTGCCAATTTTGAATCCCAGCTAATGAAAGATCTGTGTAGACTGTATGGAATAACTAAAAGTCATACCACGCCTTATCACCCAGCAGGAAATGGTGGGTGTGAGCGATTTAATCGGACACTGTTGGGGCTGTTAGGAACCCTGGGAGAGGAGCGGCGCCGCTGGCATGATCATCTGCAGGAGATGATCCAGGTGTACAACAACACAACCCACAGCGCCACAGGGTATACTCCCTACTATCTGCTGTTCGGTAGACACGGCTCCCTTCCTCAGCTCCCTTCCTGAGGGTTGTTTGCAGTGATTCACGGTGTGTTCTGAGTGGTGTGTAGTGTTTCACATGAGTGTAGTGGTGATTGGCACACTTTAAATGAGCACTGAGCACAAACCTTTTCTACCGCACGTGTGTAGCATGATCACTAATTAAGCACAGGTGCCTAGCATTATGCCACTCCCCTCCTTAGGTGTTTCCCATCACATTGTTCCTATTTATACCCGTGTCCACAAGCTAATGACAGTATTGTCTGACGCTGTGTCCATGTATTAAGGTTGGTGATCGCGATATTCTTTGGTGTGGGCTTTATACTTTCTCTGGGTTTCATTTAATTGTAATACAGTATTGTCTGACGCTGTGTCCATGTATTAAGGTTGGACCAGAGGAGAGTTGCTTGCGGACTGCCGGCCATTGACCCTGTCCAAGCTGTGTCGTGTGTGTGAAGGAGAATCAGAGAACCAGAGGAGCGTCTGGCTTGGCCGTGCCGGGAGAACGAGACTGACGCGCACGGTGCTGAAACCATACGAACCTACCTGGACACCCAGACAGACATTTGAACTTTGAGTGCTGGCACTACTTTTAGGAAGCGCATTTTAATGTTTTATATTTATTATCAATTCCCTGGAGTCGCTAAATAAATCTCTTTTATTATTAAGCACAGTGTTCTGATTTCTCTTGCACGTATTCTGAGCTTTGCGTCTGAGCCTCAACCTCCCTTTTAGGGTGTGTTACACACACACAAACACACACACGCACAAACACACACACACCTACACAAGTATGTACCCCCACAAACACACAGGAGTGCATACACACACACACACACACACACACACACACACACACACACACAAGCACCAGCCTATTTCAATGCCATGATTCAGCTCTATTCCTCTCTCAACCACTCATGGTGTGGTCATGAGCTCATGGTCAACACTCTTTTCGGTCGTGGTACCTCGGTGGTGGATTGACCTACCTAGTGCTGTCCATTCCAGCGATAGCCTTGGTACATTCAAGAAGCGTTTAAAACAGCATTTATAATAATAACAATTGATGGTTTTACTTTCAAATGATACTTAATGAATTTAATATCAGTATGCGTATTACTTTCATTTTCTCATTGTTGTTATCACTGTTTTTTATCTAATGTTGTGTAAGTCGCTTCAGACAAAAGTGTTTTACCTTTACCTACAGCTATAACTAAAAACGAACACAGACGTGCAATATGTGAGACTGTGAGTGATAGATCCAAATAAGCTCTCTCTCCACCCTCCCTCTCCCCCCCCTCCCTCCGCCCCCTGAGCCCCCTCCGCCTGGCTCCTGCTGCTAATCCTGCCTGACAGGCCGTGACACTGGCGTATGATTAATGGGCACCTCCGATCCGACCGGACGCATTTAATGTCATCCGGAGTATCTGGCCCACGCGGGAGAATGAGACCGGCAGTCATAATAAATCTACACGCCACATCATCTTTTTACATTAGTCCCCATTTGTTATGTATGTTCCACACCGGGACCCACGGATCCTTATTTATTTGTTATTTTTTCCCCCTCTCCTGCGACACTCATAAATCTCCTAAGGAGGCCTTGCTTCAATTTGATTCATCAGTAGAAGAAAGCGAGAGAGGGAGGGGTTGGCTTACCTTAACTAGTGAGCAGAGCATCTCACACACACACACCACTGCTTGAAAATGCTCAACAGTGCTCGCATCATCAGCACAAAAAAATTCAAAAAGGGTCCAGACAAATATACCCAGTGCCACGCATATGTGTGCGCAACAGGCAATGTTGCGTTTCAGTTGTAGAGGATGATGCAAGTGAGATCCTAAAATCTAGCTGTGTGTGTGTGTGTGTGGGTGTGTGTGTGTGAGTGTGTGTGTGTGTGTGTGTGAGTGTGTGTGTGTGTGTGTGTGTGTGTGTGTGTGTGTGTGTGTGTGTGTGTGTGTGTGTGTGTGTGTGTGTGTGTGTGTGTGTGTGTGTGAGTGTGTGTGTGTGTGTGTGTATGGAATAAACTGAGTCAGTGTTTGTCAGAAGCTCCCTGAGGCTGTGCAGTATTGGCACTGTCTTGCCTCTGACACATTTCCATTCACCGACGGTGCACCCTCAGGCAAGGGCAAGCACACGCATGTTTTCTGTGCCGTCAGTATGTCAAGTGACATACACGGACCATCCGGCGCTCTTCTCGTTACCCGTCTCTAATTTGGAAACATTTTGTGCCCAAAACAGTGTGGGCACTGATAGTGAATCTCATCTGATACTGGTTGAAGCAGGAGATGAAGGTTTAACTGGGACCGATGCTTTGTTTTTCTGCGTTGGCTTTCGATGCGCTAGCAGGCATTACGGCCTACGGGTGCCCTGGCTCTTGTGTTCCACGCCGTCGCACAGTGTGATCAAAACAGACGGTTTCGATTTCAGCCCCCCCTCTCCCACGAGTGACCTTGTCCTCGCAACACGGCCTCCTGGCAGCATGGCGGAGGGGCGATTCGTTTACAGATGTAAACTAGCGCTTAGCTGAGAGTAATCAGGGAGCTGATGCGTGGAATAGCAGGAGAGGCGGCAGGCAGAGCCAGAACGCAATGGCAGAGCCAAAGCATTCGGTGGCCATTTATATTTCATTGGGATGGAGTGAGGTGAGTCAGTAGTTTTGGGGGATGAATGAATGAATGAATGAATGAATGAATGAATGAATTAATGAATGGATGAATGGATGAATGGATTGATGAATTGGTGAATGATGAATGGATGAATGCATGAATGAATGGATGAATGGATGGATGAATGGATGGAGAATGAATGGAAGCAAGTCAGTGTGGGTGCGCAAAGGGGAGAGGGGAAGGGAAGGCTTGAGATCAGGAGGTATTCGTAGCGAAATGGATACATTCTCAAGAACATATGCTGTATTTGAGAGAGAAGTATGTTTAGTGATTTCTCAGGGTTGAGATCGTGCTGTGGGAACCTGGGATAAGGTTAACAATAACAATAAATGCACTTCTGGCACACATGTTTTGGAGAGAGCGAGCATAAGAAGGTCACGGCAAAGCTTACACAACAGCTTAAAACAACAAACAACCCACACAACAGGCAGACAAAACAAACAAATCCAGGGCAATGCAAAAGAAGAACAATTTAATTGGACTTGTATAAACAAACACAGTAACTATTTTGCAATTAGGGGTTAAGTTCTTGTCTCCTACTAAAAAAGGCTAGTATGTGAAATTGAATTCAGCCTGAATGTTCCAAACAAACTGAAGATGGTGCTTGTATAAACTTTTCTTATAACCTATCCTTGTACTTTTATTTTGACATTTCTGAGCTGGGTGTTTTTCAATGCGGGATTGAAATGGTTGAACCTTATATCGGAGTACAGAACTGCATCGCTGACTGAGAAGAAGTTTTTTATACAGGACTTTTTTTTAAGTCACAACATTGGTTGAAGTTCAATTCAACTCACTGTAAGTGTTCACTTGATGCTTTAAAAAAATCCCTGGTATACATTTGAGATTCAATTCGAAAATTGGCAGCAATCCTACACTGAAAAGCTACCGTATGTTGAAGAACTGTATGTACCTCCTATGCTGACATTGCATGTGGTGATCGTTATAATTAATGGAGGTCTTTTCAAAAGAAATTGTATTTCAAATTTGATGCTTTATCATGTTGTGGCAAATAAATAAATCATAATGCATTGTTTAATTAAATAACTTTGCCATGGTACCTATGTGTATGTGCCATTTATTTCTTTGTTTGTTTATTTATTGTAATTTTGAATGATCAGAAATCTTCCAGAAAGCCTCACTGGAGGATCCCTGGCTCCAAGGCCCCATCTGCAGCCTTCAGCTTGTGGACCGTTCTCCTGACATGACCTCCTGGTTCCAGAGGTGTGGATGTGTGTAAGCTCCACCTCAGGGTTCAGCAGACCCCACTCCTGCAGGACAGAGCCCTTTATCATGGCTGAGCATCCCCCTGGGAGCCTGTGTCTCATGGGCAGTGATGGTGGACAAACGTTTCATAACACTACTTTAAAACAACCATCAATGAAAGATACTTGAGGGTACATGGTTTAAAAAGTAATTCAAGGTTTTTGTCTTTTTACAAGTCTGTGGATCAGATTCTTGGTACTGTCGGATAAAGAGGGAGGGTCTCTCTCTCTGTGTGTGTGTGTGTGTGTGTGTGTGTGTGTGTTTGTGTGTGTGAACCACTGAAGCAAACTGCAAAGAGGCATAAAGACATACATGTGGAGCATATATATATTTATTGTTTGGTATATCTGCCATATCTGAAGTGATACAAATAAAACTGGATGCAAACGCCTTAACCCATTTTGGGAACAGTCTAATCTGTACTATGAGGTCTTAGATCAGCTGGATTTGTTTGCACACCCAGACTGTATGAGGAGCAATGGAGAGGCAGTGGACCAGCAAGCAGGTCTGTCGTCAAGGGGAATCATTTAAAAGTCAGGCTTGGGTTTCCACACTATATGAAAAAGGAAAGCTGCTTAGCAGAGAGGAAAGATTAGACACTCTTTTCTCTCTTTCTTGCACATGCTATTTCTCTGTGTGTGTGTGTGTGTGTATGTCTCTCTTTCTTGCACATGATATTTCTGTGTGTGTGTGTGTGTGTGTGTGTGTGTGTGTGTGTGTAGACACAGAGTGAGTAAGTATTTGTGAAGAGTGGAGAGAGAATGTGTGTGTGTGTGTGTGTGTCACTCTGTGTGCGTTAGCATGTGTGTGTGTGTGTGTGTTGTCTGTCTCCATCCTTTGTCACTGGCAGGGCTTTAACATAGCTGGGACATCTGTGGGTGTGCCCCAAAGACTGATGGGAAATGTCAGCACCAAACCTCGCTGGACTCTTGGCTCTGAGGCAAAATGCCACACATACACACATGCTACACACACACACACACACCCACACACACACACACACACACACACACACACACACACACACACACACACACACACACACACACACACACACACACACACACACACACACACACACACACACACAAGCAGACAAAAACTTATACAGACAAACACACACACAGACACAGACACACAACTGCACACATACTCACACACATCTGTGACCTCTGAATTGCATTTTCTCCAACAGCAGCAGTGGATGCTTCCCAGAGGTGTTTAACTCAGATGGGCTTCTGCGACCACGACTCCCCCTCTGTCTGGGGCATCCAACGGCACTGCGCTGTTGCACTGCCAATGCACTGTTAGTTTAACATCCCTGTGCGTGTGTGTGTGTGTGTGTGTGTGTGTGTGTGTGTGTGTGTGTGTGTGTTTGCGTGTGTGCACTGTTAGTTTAACATCCCTGTGTGTATGTGTGTGTGTGTGTGTGTGTGTGTGTGTGTTTGTGTGTGTGCACTGTTAGTTTAACATCCCTGTGTGTATGTGTGTGTGTGTGTGTGTGTGTGTGTGTGTGTGTGTGTGTGTGTGTGTGTGTGTGTGTGCACTGTTAGTTTAACATCCCTGTGTGTATGTGTGTGTGTGTGTGTGTGTGTGTATGTGTGTGTGTGTGTGTGCACTGTTAGTTTAACATCCCCGCAGATATCCCCATGTAAAAAAAAACAGCCTAAAAATGAATGTCTCTCTCTCTCTCTCTGAAAGTTTCAGCATTTATGCATTTGCATCTTGGTATTATATAGTCATATTCATATATTCACATCACATTCAAAAGGAAAGACCTATGACTCTTTCAGGTCACTCTCTGGCAGTCTTTATGGCCGCGTTGCCCGGGGATGAGTTGTGAGGAGCTGTAATTTTAAAGTTCTGCGACTGGAAATGGCCCAGTGAGAGATATATAGGCCAGCGCAGCGGTGACCTGGAGTAACTTTCTGTGAATACAGTCATTAAATATGTGTTGGAGGGGATTTCATGAAGGGGTGTCATGCCAACAGGGCACAGACACACACACACACACATACACACTATCATTATTACATGCAAGCCAGCACAGTCCTGCTTCTATCTATTTACATAATCACACAAACACAATCAGGTACACATGCATACATTTGCTCATTTACTCACACATTCACACACACTTGCCATCACACATATGCTCACATGCATGGCAAAACATATTCATCCACTCCTGTATATTTGCACTTTCATACATAGTAAAATGTAGACACATTTAGACACTCTCATACTCACAGACACACAGACACACACACACACACAAACAAAAACACTACTGTTACCTCCGTCTTCCGCAGCCAGTCCACCCAGAGCCGTATTGATTTGTCTTCCTCCTCTGACAGCTCCTCTCCCTTCTCTCACTATTACCCCCCCCCCCCCACACACACACACCCCAGCCAACCTCCCAAAGACAGTAGCTGACCTAACAGTATGAGAAACCTACCCATCTCACCCTCTTACACCACTGAATCGGAGCCTCCCCCGTCCATCACGCCAGGCCTCATGGGAGTTGTAGTTCTTTGTGGAGCTTGGCACCGCGATGCATATGTGCATATGGGAGTAGACAGCTGGGAGAGGAGCAGTGGGAGACTACCTAAACACAGGGTTTTCCCTTTGATGTGCTAATGAACCATCTCACACACAAACACAAAATATTTGTCCCTTCATTGCCAAAATAGAAGACATTTTTTACATGCATTTTTTACCCATCCGGCAAAGAATCCCCAAAGATTTCTGCCATTCTGTGTCCACGATAGGAGGCTAAAGTCCCATTGGGACTGGAAGCAGCGGGGGGTGATGGGGGTGACAGCGGTGACGGTGGTGTTTGAGCGGCCAGAGCGTTGGCTGCTAATGAGGGAGAAATTGAGTGGAATGTGTTTTTAATTAAAAACCATAAAGCGCACGTATTGCAGTAGAGAGAGAGAGAGAGAGAGAGAGAGAGAGAGAGAGAGAGAGCGGATGCGCGTGGAGGATGGAGAGGGATATGAAACAGACAGACTGAGGTCGGAGAGTAAATCAGAAATACGTGCCACACACACGCCCACAAACAACTTGTTCTTTTGGGTATGATTACCTTTTCTCTATTACAAGACACACACACACACACACACACACACACACACACACACTCGCCCACACACACACACACACACACACACACACACACACGCACACACACCGCTGTGTTTCCCCATAGTGAGGTGCAGATGAAAAACACATGGCAAATGAAAATTAGTCATTCTAGATCACACAGTTGCAGGCAGAGCAAAGTGACTGTGGATTACCGCAACACGCAGAAAATGGTAATGACCCACCAGGCCGTCATATCTTGTTCAGAAAAGTAATCAACTTAGTACGAAACAACAAACAACCAAAACAACCTTCCCACACTGAAATTGCTATGGGCAATAGGGATTCTGGTCAACCACCATCAGACATACGGGAATGACCTGCCTAAACACAAGTGTGCAGAGAGAGAGAAATTACATGGTGAAATATATTGTTATGTGTGCCTGTGTACTCATAAGTTATAAGAATCACATTTAATGTTTCACCACATCATTCAACTTTGTTCCCACATAACAGGGCATTAGACCTTGGCCTGAGTGTTAAGATAGCAGCCCAACTATTGGCCACACGATACTCATCCATAGCCATAAGATGAAGACTTGGGAGATGGATGCCTTTGTCAATAAGATGAGCACGTCTTTACTTGTTTGGGTATCAGGCGGTCCAGACTGAAACATGGAGAAGAGAATGGCTGGAGGGAGGGACCGGGGAGGAGAATGAAGCTCAGTGCTTGTTTGTAAACACTGAAATTAAAGGTGAACTCCACAATTCACTTACACTTTTTGTCAAATTCAGTGAATTGCTCCTCACGGTCCTCTAGCTGTCAGTTCAGTGTTAGCACTATTGAAAAAACTCTGGGGTTCGTACACAGTTCTGCTCTGTAAAAGGGAAACAAACCTAGTGGCTCGGACCGAGCCATAAACAATCCCAGCCAATCAACGCGGTGCTTTAGGAGCACTGAAGGGAGGGGTGTAATTTGATTCGCTTTTGAGTTGGAATATCAACAACCATTTCGAAACTGAAACCGAATCACAGACTACTAGTTCTGTTCAACATAGCCAACTCTTACACTTACACATGAATTTCAAAACCAAAATATGTAACATTAAGGCGTTTGGTTCTTGTGAGCCATTGGTGAGACCGTGAGACACAGCAGCATTCCTTCGCCAGAGACTGGTATTGTTCCCCTTCGGCTGCAGAGCATTTGGAGGCATAGATGAAGATTGTTTATCTGGTTCCACTCATTTACAAGATTATTGTGCTGTGTAATTTAGTTATCCTGATGTTAATTATGCTAATGCAAGATTTCTGAATAAACATAACCCAATAGGCTTAATTGTTACAATTGCATTCAGCTGAAATGAAATCAGCACCAAAGATTAATTCAGTTTAAGATGACAATTATATTACGTGGGATGACTGTAAACTAAGTGAATCCATACACAAAAAGCTAAAAAAAAACAATCAGAGATAAGAGAATAAGCAAATTAGAGAAAGACAAAGAAAGAAACTCAGTGCAACTCAGTGGCCAATGCTATGTGAAGCAGTGTGGGGATACAGCATCACACCATGTACCCAGTGCATGGGTTTACATTTCACATCACTCTGTTTTGGACTCGATGGCCATATAACACATATCAATTTTACTGCTAGCTGAGTAGGACATCATTTGGTACCAACAGTGTATAATGTGAACTGCATGGTTTGGATTCACACACATATAACACACATAACACATTCAGGTAAGGCTCTCTCCGTGTCTGAGATCGAGGAACAGCAGGGGGAGAGAGAACAGCCCCAGAAGCAGGATCTGAAGCAGATAATCCCAGGTGTGTGGGACTGGGGTGGGGTAGGGTGGGGTGCGGTGGGTGGTGCGATAGCCTGGCCTGCTCCCAATATCTAACTCTCTGGTGACACATGCACACATACTCACACGCACACACACACACACACACACACACACACACACACACACACACACACACTCACACACTCACACAGAAACACACACACACACACACACACACACACACACACACACACACAGAGACAGACAGATAGACAGACAGACAGACAAATGCTTGAGTCCCAAATGTGGAAATATCTAGCCATATCAGGCAATTTGGGCTATCTGTTCATCTTAATAAGTGTAGTTTGAGCCTGAGCAGCACCTCTGGCTAGGCATATTACTCAGAATTCAGAGCATGCACACCCATGGCCTTTTTCCACTAATGACAGGGGCCAGCCCGAGGCAACGCGCAAGCACACGTAAAACAAATAAAATCGACATAGAAACGTGTCATGAAGTTGTTGGAAACAGTGTCCTTGATTCACTTGCAAGGTTTTAATTTATCATTCTGTCAAAATATAAACTAAGCCATTTCCATTGCTAGGCAACCTAAACTAACGCTACATATCTAAATTAAATTTAAATTAAACGTACCTATCCGAGTTGTTTTATTTTTCCGGTTTTATTGTTGCGTTGTTCTCCATTGCAAAAGTCGCTAGTTCATCCCCAATTCGACCATGCCCCCACTCCAGCCTCAGAGATGGAAACCAAAAAAGTTTAAGTTTTTTTTCCCCAGACACAGGAGCTTTACCCCGTTGTGTAAATGAGCCAACACACACAGAGCAGAACTGTAAATGCTCTCAGTATCACACACACATGTTCACGGCAGGTGACACACACATTTAACATGCTCATGACACACATGCCACGGCACCTGCAGCATAGGCTGTTTCTGCTGATTTCATACACATACACACAAACACACACACACACACACACACACATATGCTCTCAGCAGGTGTGAAACACATTTAACATGCTCATAACACGCACACACTATGGCAGATGAAGCACAGGATGTTTCCACCACACATACACACAAACACACACACACACACACACACACACACACTGAAGACTCGGAAAATCCAGCAGAAACTCCCACTGTGAGCTAAACATGCGTATCATCACTCACACATGACAGAGACCCAGTCGGGAGCGTGCATTAGTCACATTCTCCCGGCACGCAGGCTACGCACCCGACATGCTCTGGTGTGACATGCTAACTCATTTGTCTCAGACCTGCACAGAAAAACATGGACACACACTCAACACACACAAGCATGAAAATGTATCACATGCACAAGCATCGCATACAAGAGGCTGGTATTTTGTAAGTGATGCAAGATCCATGTGAAGTGCTGGTGGAAATGATTGAATACTTAAAGTTTGAATTGAAAAATATTACTTGAAGTTTCAACATTGTCAGGAAACACAATGCAATCCGTCACTGAGAATGTCCAACGTGATACATCGCATATGTTGTTGAAAACATGTACTCGTCAAAATAGCCACCTTTTGTAGTGATTGCAGCTTCAAAAAGCCTGACACTCAAATAAAGACAAAGGGTTTAAGGTGGGTTTAAAGTCATGTGATTATGGAAGCAGTGTCATCTCTGAGTGATATTTTCTCAGTAGGTGCCTCATTGAAATGATCAGCATCTAGAAGTCTATTTCCAATTAGGTATAGATTGCTTTTAAAATATATATATAAATACAATTCAAAAACATTTCTCAGTTCAAAGTTTTCACACAAAATAGTCATCAATTTCATGCTTTAATTTTAGGGCATTTCCAATAAGCACATTGATTGAGGTTTAAGTAAAGCCTTTACTTTAAGTTAAGTAAATTGGTGGAAAAAACGATGTCCATGGCCTTAACAGTGCCACTTAAGACTCTTTACATTCATGACAGCAGTCACAACATGTGAGGTTTTTCAGTGGTGATTTTAGAGATTACATCCTTCACAAAAACACTCTGAAACAGGCACAGAAATGCACAACCACACTCCAATTTAATATTTCCCATCAATATTAGTGAAAGGCCTCAGCAAATCAAATGCCCTCTCTAGAACCATCCTCTACTGGGGATGACTGATGACATTTGTGACAAACTCTCCACAGACTCACACACACACAGAGAGAGAGAGAGAGAGAGAGAGAGAGAGAGAGAGAGAACGAGAGAGAGAGAGAGAGAGAGAGAGAAAGAGGGGTTGAACTCTCCCATAAAGTCAGTAATCAACCACACTACCTCCTCTGGTACCATGTCCAGCTTGTGGCCCCCATGGCAAAATGGTTCAGCAAGCACACACACACACACAAACACACACACAAACACACATTCTGAGCCCTCTGCAGCTTGACTGACAGGAGAATGATGAAAAACTGCCAGGCAGTTCTCCTCATCTCCTGTCAAACTCACACAGACTGCAAAGACAATGATTTACTGCTGGGCTCCGACACAAACACATTGATGTGACTATACTGTGTGCACAGACACATACGTAAGGGATGATGTATGCCTCACGGGCCATTCTTGAGAAATAAAGGCAGACAGGACAAACAAGACCACGATGCGCAGCAGACCATACATTATCCCACTTATTAAATGGTTAATTGCCAAAACAAAATGTAATTTTTCTTCTTTTCTCATAAAATATGTTTTTGTAATGTTTTTGTTGCCATTCCGTGGCTTCCATTGAGAAAAACGTATTCTTCACGCAAATAGAATTTAAATGTGTTAGGTGTCGTGTAGCAACACGTTATTTTCTGACTTTAAATTAGTATGAATTTCTATGAATTTCCGTCACAATAAGTGAACAGACTACTTGCGGAAAGATGTGAATCAGAATCATTAAACCAGTTGTCAGTGGCAACAGTCATTATTCATTTTCTGCGGTCATTATCAAGAAATATTGGACCTCTAAACGTTGGTATGGCCTATTCAATTCAATGAAACAGCATTCTGAGGAGCCATATAATAAACCCTTATATCACAACTACACACAGATGATGGATTGTATCAGATCTGTAGGTAGACCATGAAAAGTTATTGGTAGAGTTGAGTGCATACAAAATGGACTGACTATCTTTCACTCACGCACACACACATATGCACGCACACACACACATTTCAAAAGAAATAAATCACATAAAAGCACTTACAATTACATGCACGTCCACATGAAAACACTTCCAAACGCTTAGACACACACATACACACACACACACCTTTGACCCTTCTATCGGCCGTTGGCTCTCAACAAAAGCAATTTGGCCTCCCTGAGCCCCAGACGGCCTCACTCTGGTGGGCTGAACTTTCACCCTCCATCCCATCTCTGATGATTAGTCGGCTTTATGCTTGTGCATAGACATCTTTATATGTGAGACTGTGTGTACGTGTGTGTGCTTGTGTGTGTGTGTGTGTGTGTGTGTGTGTGTGTGTGTGAGAGAGAGAGAGAGAGAGAGAGAGCAAGAAGGAGTTTGTATAGATCTGCAGGTTTTTATTTTACGTGTGTGTGTATGTGTGCGTGTGTGTGCATGTGTGTACACATGTTATTTTTATATATGTACGCGCTGGAATTTTCATGTGTGTGTGTTCTCGTGTGTGTGTGTGTACTCATGTGTGTGTGTTCTCGTGTGTGTGTACTCATGTGTGTGGGTCTCCTACCCAACAGGGAGATGCCTGCTCAGAGTGCACAGGGAGAGGTCAGAGTTCAGCGGCCACAGTAACCTTCCACAACTCTCGCACAAACCCAGCAACACGCTGATCTCTAAAGATGCTCATTACCACTGAGGTCAGTGCGTTTGGACATCATGTCAGACCTTCATATTAGATGCAGCATACAAACACACAGAGACACACAGGTGCCAAAACACAAATGCACACGCTATCAACCACATGCAATTGTGAAAACACAAAAGAATGGACACATCTGTGCACAAACACTCTCTCTCACACACACACCCACAAAATGTGTCATATCTTTAGCCTTATATCAGGAAAATAAGAGCTAAGCTCACTTTAGTCTTCTGCACTGACACAATAGCTCTCTCTCACACACACACACACACCAAACTAACAATACACATTAAACCCTTAGTTCACAGCCCTTTCCAGCCTCAGCGAGTCCGATAACAGAAAAGATTGCCTTACGGTGAGCCACAAGTTTGCTCTCATCAGGTAATTGTCAGCCTAGCCCACTGTTCGCTAATGAGTTCTTTATGTGTGTGTGCTAGGCTGTCTCTGTGTTTGAGTACCTGTGTTAAAGAGTGAGAATGTGACTGCACTGTGTGTGTGTGTTTGTGTGTGTGTGTGTGTGTGTGTGTCCAAGTCGACATGGATTTGTTTGAGGCTGCCAGCAGGTGTGTTTGCATGTCTCTGCAGTGTCTTTACACATGCCACATGTGTGCTAGCATGTGTGTATTTGGATGTGCGTGGTTGTGTGTGTGCATCCCGCATATGTGAGATCTATGTTCACCTTTGGAGTGTGTGTGTCCATGTGTTTGGATGTTCATGCATAAACATGTGTTCATTTGTGAAGATACATTGCATTATACACATTACAATAGCAGTGTTTGAGGATGAGTGATACACAGTTATATAAAATAAGTCGTATGTATTTATATACATTTATACCTCTGTGTGTGTGCACCTTTTGAAGATTGTATGACTCTCTGTGTGTCTGTGTGTGTGTGTTTGGAAGAACATGCATAAACATGGGTTTTTTCATTTGTACATATGTACATATATATATTACATTACAAACAGTAGTATGTGTGTGTATACTGATACATTGATGTTTCTGTGTCTGTTCAATACTGTAGGATTCTGGGTATGTGTGTGTTTACGTTCCATGTCTTTGTAGCCTCCTCTGCTGGTTCCTTCGTCGTCTCGCCCTCCTGTGGGACTGAATCTGTTGCCACGGGAGACGACTGCCAGCCCACCAGGCTGGCGTCAAAGCTGGCACAGCAGCGGCCTCATCTTTCTCTGGGAATAGGATGAGCGACGGAACCTCTGCATTTGAAGGTGTGTGTGTGTGTGTGTGTGTGTGTGTGTGTGTGTGTTGCAACTGAGCAGAACAAAAAATGCTTTTTCCTATGTAAAGACCATCACAGTATTACACACCTTGATCCACATGGTATCAGAATTTCTGAGACACATACTGAGGGGGCCTGGATGGGAGCGACACTCTTGTGTTTTTAGGGAGTATGGCTTTATTAAGCTTCTGTTTATTAAACACAGCAAGAACTGAATTCTTCTGTTTTAAAGATCAGGCGGCGAGATGAACACTTCCTTAGAAATTCCATTAATTTTTTAATCGCACAGCATTAAGAATGCCACACCAATGTATACTGAGATGGGTCCTCCTGATGACCCTCAGAAATGTATTGATTGATCTGAAGGAGAGAGGAAAAGGAGAGGGAAGGGCTGAGAGACATTGCACTGCCATTTGCTTCAAATGTGTCTGTAATACAAACAGATTCGAGCAAAGACCAACAAAAACCTACACACAACAACAGGTTAATTTTCCTTACAAGTGAAACTGGAGAACTGAACTTTGACCTTGATCAAAAGTTGACCTTGGTGGATTCAAATGTTATTTCAAAATGTACTCGTAGGTTGTGCAGATGCATATACACGGTTGGTTAGTCATGTTTCGGTGTATGTGATTGAGCATTTCCTTGATGGAGCTTTTTTATGCCCATCAGTCATTTGCACATCTGTTGCTCATGCAAAACAGAGAGCAGAGCTTCCATTTGCACCCCATGAATATGGCACCTGGCTCAGCATGCTCTTATTTTCCAGAACATTCTGCAATAAACCCTTTTACAAAGCCAACAGTCAAATGGATGCCTTGGAGCAGTTGCTCTCAATGAATGTGTTTAACAGCCAACACAACAACTACGACCTATACATTGATTTCTAAAAGCAAAGAACTGACGGAAAATGTACATTTCTATTACAGAACCCTTTTCACCATATGGGTGTACAAAGTGAAGGCAATGTGGAAAGATCATAGCGGGTCCATTTCGCAAGCTGTTGTTTTGCTTGTGCTCTCTAAAATCTGTGAACTTTGAACTCTGAACTTTGCTCTTTGGCTCCTCTCCTGTCTCAGCCATCAGTTTCATCTATTCAGCAGAGGCACGTCTGCTGCCCTGCCTCCTCCACAAACTGGCAGTAAAATGTGCATCAAAAGCACATCACTGTGGATCATTGACTGATCCAACAACTGTTATGTTGTTTTGCTTCTTATGGGCAATTCTGGAATGAGGGATCTGATCTGGGAAAAGGGCTATTTGGTGCTGTTTACTGGGCCATGTTTTAGATGCAGCTTTCAGTTGAGTGGATCTCTTGCTTTCCCTGTGCACTACGTAGTTTGCATACATATGGGTAGCAAACAGTTGGTAAGGCCTATATTTGTTTGATCTGCACTTCAATCTACAACCATTTTCTCAAAAGCAGTGGGAGCACTTGAAAGCAGTTATGTAGATGCATTTCAAAATTACTTGCTCTGAGGTTGTGTGTACCATATGCATTTTCTCTCATTGTTTGTGTGTGTGTGTGTGTGTGTGTGTGTGTGTGTGTGTGTGTGTGTGTGTGTGTGTGTGTGTTGTAGCATCTTACAGTAAAGATTTCACGATCTTCATTTCATTTCTTGTCCCTTAAAGTTGTCTTCTTTCATTATTCGTTTGCACAAGATTGCACCATCAGTATTGGTAGGTCTGTGTGTGCATATGTACATGTACTGAAATCGTGCACACATTATATCTCTAGATAGATAGATAGACAGACAGACAGATAGATAGATATATCTCTAGATAGATAGATATATCTCTAGATATATAGATAGACAGACAGACAGATAGATGGATAGACAGACATATAGATAGATAGATAGATAGATACATCTCTAGATAGATACATCTCTAGATAGATAGATAGACGGACGGACGGACGGACGGACGGACAGACAGACAGACAGACAGACAGACAGACAGACAGACAGACAGACAGACAGACAGACAGACAGACAGACAGACAGACAGACAGACAGACAGACAGACAGACAGACAGACAGACAGACAGATAGATAGATAGATCTCTAGGCAGATAGATAGATAGATAGATAGATAGATAGATAGATAGATAGATAGATAGACAGACAGGTAGATAGATAGATAGATAGACAGGTAGATAGATAGATAGATCTCTAGGCAGATAGATAGATAGATAGATAGATAGATAGATAGATAGATAGATAGACAGACAGGTAGATAGATAGATAGATAGACAGGTAGATAGATAGATAGATCTCTAGGCAGATAGATAGATAGATAGATAGATAGATAGACAGACAGGTAGATAGATAGATAGATAGATAGACAGACAGGTAGATAGATAGATAGACAGACAGGTAGATAGATAGAGTACTTTAATTCCTCTCACTTCATGCTTTCCTCCTGCATGCTTTCTGCTTTTTTCTAGTTTTTAGTTATTTTTTCTTATTAAGCGTATAGCTCAAACACTGGGCTCTTTTTAACAATAGATCTGCTGGAGAGGCACAGTCAAATTCAAATTAATTCAAACAACCGGATACTTTTATCAGATCTGTCCACAAGCCATCAGAACCACAGGACTCAGGCGCAGCACTCAACACTCCCATGGCCCTTCCTGCAGTAGTGGACTCTGTCTTGCTCCAGACGCTACAAACTCCTGTGAAACATTGCTGTGCTTGAGATGAAAATACTCACCATTCTGTCAGAACACAAACCAAGAGAGGACTGGACAAATGGTTCCAGCGTTATTCCACGGTCACTCGAGGGTGAGGCAACAACAATAAAAGCAAACACAGCACAACAAGCTAAGGTTAGAGAGCTCAACAGATTTCCTGGAGTGACAGAGCTCAGTCAGAATAAAGCTACATATATATTAGTGCTGTCAAACGATTAATCGCATTTTTGTCATAGTTAACTCAAAATGAATCGCGATTAATCGCAAATTTGTATCTATTCTAAATGTCCCTTCATTTATTTATTTTTTCCATCATTTTATTTTTATTTGAATGCCCTTATCAACATGGAAAAGTGGATTGGCTTGCTTTATGCAAATGTTTTATTTTATTGAAAACCAACATTGCCAAACAAGGCGGTACAAAATAAAATTATAAAGTGCACATTTCAGGTATATAGCGCAGTTAAACCATTGCTTAATATTTTCTTTTTTTCAAGTTTGCTGGGAACATAGCAGTCAGGCCTCTTATTTCAGAAACAATTAACCGTAACAGTTAGGTTAACAATAAAAGGTAAGCCTACTACTTCTTTGCTTACAGTGAAGCTCGCTTCTTTTGCACAACACAACTTTTAAAAGTAAACTTTCCATTCAGAAGCTTTTTCATCATCCATTTCGCCGTATCGCGCTCACCATTCACTCAAACCGTAACGTTAGCCTACTACACAGTTTGCGAGGCCAAAAAGAATGTTGATCTAAAAAAAAAAATCGCGTTAATCTCGCGATAAAAAAATGAACGGCGTTAAAATGGGTTTGCGCAGTCATCCCTCTCAACACCCCATCCCACCCCCCACCACCACGTGTGGATTCCTCAGAAAAAAATGGAGGAACTTGTGTGTGCTGGGACTTAACTCTCACTCTCCATCTCAGCCAGCCCACAAGTCATACTTGGCAGGACTGTTTTGAAACCACCAACTGGGATATTTTCAAGCACCAGGACCTGGAAGTGTACACCTCGACTGTTTTGTGCTACATCAAACACTGTGTCGACACTGTCACAGTGGACAGGCGCATCCGGGTGTATCCTAACCAGAAGCCCTGGATGACAAAAGAAGTCAAAGTGCTGTTGAAGGAGAGGAGCGGCGCCTTCAGGTCTGGGGATGAGGCACAGTACAGGACTGCCAGAGCCAACCTGAGGAGGGGCATCAGGGAGGCCAAGACAGCATACAAGAGGAGGATTGAGGACCACTTCAGCAGCAACAACATACGGCAGGTGTGGCAAGGGGTCCAACACATCACCAACTACAGGTCCAGCAACCTAACTGCAGCCGACGGTGATGACTCGCTGGCTGAGGGGCTAAACTGCTTCTTCACACGCTTTGAAGTTGATACACCGGATGTGACCACGCCACTTCCACTAGACCCCTGTAGCCACACCCTCACAGTGCAGGCACAGGAGGTAAGGCGTGTTCTGCGGGCAGTGAACCCAAGAAAAGCTGCTGGACCAGACGGTGTGACTGGGAGGGTGCTGAGGGACTGTGCAGACCAACTGGCTGGTGTGTTCACCAACATATTCAACCAGTCCCTATCCCAGTGCTTGATTCCACCCTGCCTGAAGTCCTCCACAATCATTCCTCTACCAAAAAAGACCACTGCCAGCACCCCTAACGACTACCGACCAGTGGCACTGACACCTATCATCATGAAGTGTTTTGAGAAACTGGTCCGGAGTCACATCACAACAAGCCTGCCACCCACTTTTGACTCCCACCAGTTTGCATACAGAGCAAACAGGGCTACAGAAGATGCTATTGCCACGGCTCTCCACACCACACTTACACACGTGGAACAGAGAGGGAATTACGCCAGGCTGCTCTTCATAGACTTCAGCTCTGCTTTCAACACGATCATACCAAGCAGACTGGTCACCAAACTAATGGACTTAGGGCTCTCACAGCAAATCTGCTACTGGATCAGAAATTTCCTGACAGACCGCTCCCAGAGGGTTAGAGTAGGATCCCATCTCTCCTCAGCTCTCAGCATCAGCATCGGCTCACCGCAGGGCTGCGTGTTGAGCCCCCTACTCTACACCATCTATACCCATGACTGCACTCCCACCCACCCGAGCAATGCCATCATTAAGTTTGCAGATGATACAACCGTGGTGGGGCTCATCTCAGGAGGAGATGAGACTGCATACAGGGAGGAGGTGCAAAGGCTGTCGACATGGTGCACCTTGAACAATCTTGTCCTCAACACCTCCAAGACAAAAGAGCTGATAGTCGACTATAGGAGGAAAAAATCGGACATGCAGCCTATTGCCATCAATGGGGAGAGAGTGGAGAGGGTATCAGACTTCAGCTTCCTGGGCACTCACATCGAGCAGGACCTTTCCTGGACCAGAAACACCATTGCACTGCTGAAAAAGGCACAACAGAGGCTGTATTTCCTGAGGTTACTCAGGAAGAACAAATTAAAAAAGAAACTGTTAGTGTCCTTTTACCGCTGCTCTGTGGAGTCAGTGCTAAGCTATGGCATCTCGCTGTGGTTTGCCAGCTGCACGGCAGCAGAAAGAAAGGTACTCCAGAGGGTCATTAACACAGCGCAAAAAGTAATTGGCTGCTCTCTTCCACCTCTTGAGGACATTTATAAAACACGCTGCCTCAGAAAAGCCCACAGTATCCTCAGAGACTCAACACACCCTGGTTACCACCTATTTGAACTGTTGCCCTCGGGGAGACGCTTTAGGACCATCATAGCAAAAACAGACAGGCTGAGAAACAGCTTCTATCCCAGAGCCATCATAGCACTTAACAATGCACAAAACTGACCTGTATTTGTCTCTCTGTTGTGTTATATGTCTTGTGTTTTTATAGTGTAAATATGTATATATATATGTTCAATCTATATTTTTATTGTTTTTGTGTCTGAGAGCTGCTACCTCAATTTCGTTGTACTTGTGCAATGACAAATAAATATATTCTATTCTATTCTATTCTATTCTATACTTCAAAAGATTTCACCCATCAGCGCAGGGCACCCTGTCCCTGTCCCCGTCCCTATTTGAAAAGATCTCCAATTCCACTTCAACAGCGTCAGCAGCAGCCTTGTCCTTCAGCTCCCCTGGCAGCACAGCGAGTGCTTCTGATAGCAGCAGCAGGGTACAAAACATTCATTGCACTGTGTGATTATTTTCATGGTCCTTGCTGTAGCAGTGATGGTACTGCCAGCCATTCTGAGAACATACTGGGACCTAAAACACCTCAAAAGTTCTTTATTCTGCTGTGCATTCCATTTATGGGGTAAACCTAGTCTAATCTGTTGCCTGTGTCACGTCAACCTCAGACTGCCCCAGGGCCTCCTATTACCTCTACAAATCTAGCTCTATATAATATTAGATCTCTAGCCAACAAATCCTTTTAGTTAATTACATTATTGTCTCTTACAATTTAGATTTTCTGTTTCTTACAGAGACATGGTTAGCAGAAGGCAGCAGCGCTACGGTTCTCCACGAGGCAGTACCAGTAACTTTCAGTTTTTTTGCGGCACACTGGCAAGAACGGAGTAGTAGCTGTCTTATTTACAGATACATTCCAGTGCAAATAGATTTCACTGAATACCTCAGTTTCATATTTAAGGGTGCTTCCAAAATTTTATTTTGAACCATTTACAGACCTCCAAGCACAATAATGCCAAATAACTTGACACTATCGGTCTCTCGCAGCATGTGAAAGAGCCTACACACACTCAAGGCCACACTTTGGATCTGGTTATTTCTAGAGCTCTCAACATTTCTTCTGTTATGGATAAGGACTTGGTCCTTTCGGATCATTTCTGTGTCACCTTTGACTAAATGATCACTCCGGATGTCTAAATAAGCTCTGTCTCTGTTAAGAAAAGGTACTTAAACAAGAGTACATTGAGCCACAGCTACATCACCAAGCGTGAGTGTAATAATGTAAAATTTCAATGCGCTGCCTTTGGGCCACATTCTACAGAAAAACATTATTGATTACCATAGTTTTGCAGATGATACGCAAAACAGGAGCCCTGTATTAAACAGATACAGTATATCTGTCTCTCTCACTAGATAACTACAGCCCAAGAGACTCAGAGAGTGCCAATGTTTTGATCAAATAAATAAGTGGACAAGCCAAAATGTTCTTCAATTAAATCAGGACAAAACAGAGATGATTGTGTTTGGCTTCAAAAATAAGTGAATTAGCATCGGCAAACATCTCGACTCTTAGGTTCTAAAAACCAAAGACCAGGTCCAAAATATTGGCGTTGTAATAGACTCAGATTTTACTTTCATCAACCATATCAAAGCAATCACCAAAATAGCCAATTACCCAGAGTTTGGTGTCCCAAAAAGACCAAGAGAAACTCATTCATGGTCATTGAATATCATTTCATTCATAGAATGGACTACTATAATGATCTCTTAACTGGTCTTTCCAGAAAGACCATTAAAGAGCTGCAGCTCATTCAAAATGTTACCCGCTAGAGTTATATCCAGGGCGAACAGAGCACAGAGCACGGCATCCAGCTCTAAAATCTTTACACTAACTTTAAGTTAGTTACAGAATCAATTTTGTCCTGCTACAAGTCTATAAATCACTGAATGGTGATATGTAAAAGCCAAGTAGGGCTCTGAGATCCATGGATTCAGGTCAACTAGTAGAGCCCAGAGTCCAAACTAAACATGGTGAAGCAACATTTTTCTGTTGTGCTGCCTGCATGCAACATGGAACAAACTGCTAAAAGATTTTAGATGTGCCCTAAATGAGGGAATTTTTAAATCCAGGTTGAAAACGGTTCTCTTCTCATGTGCCTGATGATTTAGCTCTAAAACTTGCACTCTATTCATACTGCAATTTACTTTTAATATATGAAGTGTCATTTTAAGTATGTATTGTGGACTTTCTTTTAGATATTTATGTCTTTGTTCTTTTAATTGCAATATATGCACTTTGTACTTTTAATATTGCAATGTTTTAATGTTTTATTGTTTTTCAGTGTTAAGCACTTTGTCTTTATTTATGGCTTTATTTATCATGACAAAAACACACATAATGTGCTATATAAATACACTTGCATTGTCTTTATTTATCCCCAAAGGGAAATTTCAGTGTTTTCAGTCAATTCAAATCAATGACAAAAACACACATAGCTTACAAAACACACAAAATGGGGCTGGCAAAAAAAAAAAAGAACACAAAATTATAAAACATGTATACATACGTATATATAAAAATATAATACTTGATAAAAATAAATAGAATATAAAATAATTTTTACTTTAAAGCAGCATTATGGAGTTTCAGTCCATAACTAGCAAGCTACCCGCCTACAAAGCCCGCAAAAGAACCTTGCAAACACCACCAATAGCCCAGTTAACACCCAGTTAGCACTATTGTTGGTGATGTTGTGCTGCGAAGGCTTTTCTTCACCTAGACCATAGAAATGCATGGTGCATAGCCTGGACGACTTGTGGGAATGGCAGGTGTTTGTACTTGTCCTTCACGTGACCTTATTCCATCAAAATGAACCTTACACACCATACAAGCTCCCTCAAGAAGTAGAGTCTGCTCTGTCCCTTCCTTAGATAGCCTCAGTATTACATTTCCAGTCCAGCCTGTTGTCCAATAACAGCTACCCAGTGTGTATGTTTGTGTTTGTTTGTTTGTGTGCATGTATGTACTTGTACACGTGCCTGCGTGTGAGTGTCTGTGTTCAAGTGTGTGTGTCTCCACGCACACGTCCCCTTGCTTTGTCCACGTGCCCCGTGTGTGTATATCCGCTTGCATCTGCATTCATGTTTGACACACCTCTCTCGGGAGTTTATCTCCGGGAGACAGAGACAGGTGTGCCACGATCAGCCCCCCCACCCCCCACCGCTCCGCACCACTCCACCGCTCGCTCCCCCGGCTTTTACCGAAATTAAATCGCCTCCGTGATTGACATGAGAACAAGTGTGTTTGCCCTTCTGTCACTGTTCCAAAAAACACAAACACAAACAAACGAGAGGAGGAGAAAAAGTAAACAACTATTAGCCCCTAATCCACAGAGCATGACTCATCTCGCATGACGGGTTGTGCTTGCAGAGAAAGAGAGAGATAGAGAGAGAGACAGAGAGAGAGAGAGAGAGAGAGAGAGAGAGAGAGAGAGAGAACCAGAAACCAGAGAAACAGGCTCCTAGGGTAAACACTATCCCTCTAAAGGTTCTGCCATGTACAAGATCCTGTCATGTTGAAACTTTAGCCATGCACTCAGTCAGAGGTCTAGCGATGTAGCTTGACATTGTTGGGCCCTCTGAAAGTGAAATATATCAACCTCTATACTATAGTGTCGATCTAAAGAATATACAATCTATACATATATAATCTATACAAACCTGATATGTTCTAGGGTCCCTGACATGTTCTAGGGCCCCTGTCCAGTCAGTCTGGCAGGTTTCCCCTTTCCCTTGATACTTCCCTGTAGAGGACTTCACTGATTTAGTTTATTAGTTATTGGTTTATTGGTCAGGTTAATGGTTGGTGCAAAATGCTTATAAAAACTAGTACTCTCTGAATGGGGATTAACCACCTCTGTATGATGGCCAATCAGTGGCCAGGCCTTAAAAGTTTGTGAGGTGGATGACCGTTGCTATAAAACAGCTCAGTTGTGAGGTGTTTTTTTTTTAGCCAGCAGAGAGTCTAGAGGAAGAGAGATCTTAGAGGTTCTCAGCCATTTTAAGTGGGGTTCTGATCTCAGTCTCTCTGTAGCCATTGTCTTGTGCTCAGTTGAAGTGCCACTAGAAGTGCTGGATGGCATGAGGGATGGGATGAGTGTCTGCTTATTCCAAATGACCCTGGCTCAGATATGGCAGATTGGGAGGATCAATTCCAGAGGTGTCTGCTCACTGGCTTTGACTCTGTGTCTTTGCACCCTCATTTCATTGACAGGCAACGAGCAATGCGCAACATCCGCAGCGCATGAACTAAACTGATTTAATAAATTGGCAAAATAATTTTGCCAATGACCAAGATCCTAAGCGCAAACATGGGTGGGTCAGCGCATTGCTCCCACACACCACATGATGGCTTTAGTTCAAGCGCGATTGACTTTGCTCGTTGCCCCATCAATGAAATGAGGAAAGTGCACACAGATAAGGCCACACACAGACTCAGACAGAGAGAAGAGGTTCCTTCATTTGGAACATTCAAACACATTCACACACTCTCAGAGTAAAAGCCAATTTATAGTCCAGACGACAAGTGCCACTCAACAAAAAAAAAAAAAAAAAATGTGTGTCTGCTAGGGTGTCACAGACATTTTTTGTCACTAACTCTGATTGGATGAGACGTGATTAGATTGAAATTTTGCTTTGCCGACATATGGCCATCTGGCTAGTTAATTCCAAGTAGCTAGCAGCCACGTGTATGCTAATATTTTAATATGTTTAGGTTCTTATGTTTTGTCCTTACAATATGTTTTATTCTGATGCATGTATGAATTTATCTGCTTGCTTCTGACTCCCTCATCTTCCTTCCCTTCCCTGCCAACCCCCCTCACCCCCCTTCTATCTCTCTACTTGGCCAGCCCCAAGCAGATGGGTCTCCCCTCATAAGCTGGGTTCTACAACCGCCTTGAAACAATAAAGAAATTAGTTGTGAGGATAAAAGTAAGTTATGTTTTCATCTTTTGATTTAACTTTTCTTCGAGTACCTTATGTCGCTGTTCCTCATTCATAGCTGGAGGATGTTCTCACGAACATAATGATGCCAGAGTGGTGATGGAAGGTATGCTGAATGCCAACAGTAACACTACCAGTTCAGTGTGAAAGATAATAAATAATGAACCACACAGAAGTCATAAAAACTTGATGCTTTTCTTAGAGGCTATTTAGATCTAGGTGACCTGTGCAGTCTTTCTTCTCTAAAGGGAGAAACAGCATATGCAATATCTAGCTGTCAGTAGCTATGACAGGTACCATATTTGGCAATATATAAAAATAGTGAGGAAAGGTACTTCATTGAGGTGCTGTGAGGACAGTGCTCTCATTGTTGACTGGGCTGGTGTGACAGAAAAAGGCAACAGCAACCAACATACATCCAGAAAAAGCTCCAGGCCCTGCCCAGTGCTATCTTTACAAATCCTTTACTTTTACAGACTTTACTTTGCAACTGGAAGTCACAAGTAGAAAGGGTAATATCATAGCATGTTTCAACTCTCTCGTTTTTTTTAAAAATTACTGTGTGAAATTAGACAAAAAGCCTTGCCTTGGCGATTGACTGTGAGGCAACCTTCCATTCTTTTTCAAGCGGATGTTTTGGCTTTTCGTGGCATTATTTGGACAGGACGGTAGAGTCAGGAGGTGAATGGGGAAAGCAATGAGAACTGGGACCAGGAAGTGACTGATGGTTGGATCTGAACCCAGGAGCCTGTGGACCCTGAGGCTCTGTGTGTGGCAAGGGCCGCAGACACTGCTGCTTGTTCCACGACTCCTCTCCAAAGCTTCCTCAATTCATAAAATAAGCATGAGTGTGTTCACCTGACTCCTCAAGCTGTAAGAATAAAAAGAAATGTCTCTGGCGTACTGTAGCTACCTTTCCCCTCTGAATGCTCGTCACCTTCAGGGCCTCCAACAAGCAAAGAGATTGCAAGAGGCACACGCAGGGTTCCCCCTGCTGAGGGGGGGGGTTTGGGGACAGCGATGCGTCTCTGTGGTACGGTGTAACCGCCGTCTGTCACTTCCTCCCTGGAACTAACAAGGCGCTTTGTGCTGATCCGCCTGTCCGTGTGTCAGCGTCACGCCCGTCGAGCACGACAACGACAACACTGCTCTGCAAACACTCCCCAGCCACACACACACACACACACACACACACACACCCCCCTGGGAAGAGAGTGAGACATCAGCACAGACATCAGCAACAGAAGAGGCACCTGGAGTTCTGCATACCTTGCCATATGGGAAAACACACACACACACACACACACACACACACACACACACACACACACACACACACACACACACACACACACACACACACACACACACACACACACACACACACACACACATACACTCAGCTGTCACCGCTCCCACGACAGCTCATTTACCCTCAGACAGGACAGGAGAGGAGTGAGGGGGAGGAGGAGGGAGACGGAAGTGACAGGGAGGGAGGGAAGGGAAGTGAGAGGGGAGGACAGAGGGAAGGAGACTGGGAAAGAATGGAAAAGGATAGAGAAAAGGAATAACAAAGGCAAACACATAATAAACATTACATGTTAATTTAAGTGTCTGTGATAAGATAAAATAACAAAGAGGGAAGAGAAGCATGGTGGAGTGAAAGAGGAGGAGAAAAACGGGTGGAGAGGTTAAGAAAAGGATAAGTCAAAAGGAAAATCATATTTAACTTATCACATCTTTAACAAATCACATATCTACAGGGTTTATGTCAGAGAAAATGAATTTGCCGTAATTGCAACTCAAAAATCCTTGTTATGCTGTTTTCAAAATACTTGTCAGGGCAACAATAGGCAGTTTTTTTTGTTGCAAATAGCAAAGCTTTATTTTCGGAGTCAGATTAATTTGAAAACATTTATGAGATCAACAAGCATGAAGAAAAAGAGACAGGAAAAGAGAGAAGAGGTGACTACAGGAAAGCAAGTATGAAACAAGGCACATTGCTCCGAGTATTATGATGAGGAAAAAGGACAGAGAATAAGTCCACTAGGTTGGCGTGTCGTGCTGCTGAAATGCACTGAGCATGTGTTTTACTCTGTTTACCCCATGCTGATACTACAGTAACACGCTGCATTCTCACATCTTGCCTCGACAGACGATGTGTTAGTCCAACCGCTTACATTATGGTTCCATTCCGGTCCATGAAACACACTCTACGGGATATGTGATGAGCTTTCATTACGGAGGTATAATGGAAAAGGACTTGGGCGATTGGGTGATTGGGCACATACCCAGATTTCCCTCAATGTCCCACCTCATTAATAATGTAAATGACCTGAACAGGTGCTTGCCATAAGCAGCCACAATCATTACAATACAACGATCATATTATACTATACTTTATTTCATACTACATTGACAAAAACCACATATTTCTTTGCCTCTTCCGCTATTGTAGTACATCAGTATGAAACTGACTATCCTGCATCAGCTCTGATGGCTTAAAGCAGTCTATTGAGCAGTGAATAGGTAGGTCAAGTTAAAGCTTACCCTGTTAACTCCCTGTGTCTGCCGGTCATGTTTAATGCTCAGTGCAAGCAGTGGCATGTTGTTTTGTGAATTTTCGTGAGATTTTACACTTTTTGACAGGCTTCCTATCACTGGAGAGCACCCACTCCCCTGAAGCGGTGGTGGGGTGGATAATTATCAGAGTGAGCGTAGAGATCGCAGGCAGCTAAATTGCTTTCACAGCTTTTAAAAATAGGGCCGTTCAGAAGCTCTGATGTTACCGTGACAGGGCCACAGGTCTTCCTAGGCTCTGTCTCTTTACGTCTTACTAAGAATTCAAGACCCAAACTGAGTTCTCACCGAAGTCTGGAATAGCTTCTGTATTTGCCCCTCTTGGCTGGCAACTCTAATTCACAGGCAGATGAACATGGAGGAGAGCAAGGAAGGGAGGAAGGAAGAAGACAGATGAGGAAAATAAATCTGTGGCCTGTCAGATTATTGCACAACTCAGCACCTCCTAGTTTTGTGCATGTTGGCTGCCTTAATGGAAAATGGCAGTGAGCAAAATAAAAGCAAAAACACACACACACACACACACACACACACACACACACACACACACACACACACACACACACACACACACACACACACACACACACACACACACACACACACACACACACACACACACACACCTGTAGCTAGCACTGCCAAATCACCCATCTAAAAAACGAATCAGATAATAACAGCAAATGCGGAACAATAATAAGACCAGCTTGGTCATATTGAAACAACAACAACAAAGAAACAAGCAATTTTCTGTCTAAATAAACATAATTTGGAATCAGGAGCGCCCAAGAGGGGTGGGGGGTATGGCAATTCCAAGGCCCCCACACTGACAGGGGCCTTCATAATAGTGTAGGTCATTATGTTCTATCATAAGTCACTTAGTTTCAATAATGTTATAATCTAATTTACTCCAATTTTACAAATGAAACAATTTATGCAAGCGATTATTGCATGTTTTGAGAAATCCAATTTGTAGGGGGATTTCTTTGTGAGATATCGAACCTGCAAACCCTGCAATAAATTGACAGGACTTGTGGGAATACTTGCTTGTCATAAAGCTTGGCCCAGTCCTACCAATTATCACCAGTGTATATGGGAATTTCTTTTCAAAAAATTCTGTGGTATCATTTTAATGACTGTGTCACGATATGGCCACATTTTCACTGATGAGCATTGGAAAAACATGTACTGAGTCCAATTGTTGAAAAGTGAGCTTGCATTTTGATTGCATCTTGATGTTAAATGGAAAATAAGTTGCCTATATGAATAAAATCTAAATCACTAACAGCAATTGATCTTCCGTCGGCAAGTTCTTTTGAGATCCTACAGTTCCTGACATAGTAAATGGTCATTCTTGCACCCTGGGTGGTATTACTGTAAGAAGTCATTAAAACAGCTCAACATTGTTCATCTCTGTGCCCAAGAAAAAAGATTTACAAAGATCCCAATCACAATTATGCCTACAAGGTTCACTTGCCAAATGCCAACATAGGCACCAAACACTAATGGCCATTTTTTTTTTCAGAATCACAGAGAGCTTCTTATCCCAAAATCATGGTTACTTCTCTCCCACTTCTCTCGTGTGTGCCTGGGTGCTGCAGGTTTGCGACATCAATTGTAGCATAAATGGAGAAAATGTTAATTCCACAGCCATAAAGTGAGTTACGAAAGGAACATCTGACTCCTGCTTGGCAACCTCCTCATGGTATACACTGAACATGCAGTCTAAAGGTTAATTCTGAACATTGGCTGAGGTGTCTTTGAAGTAGGGCTGTGAATCGTAATGTTTTCCAAGCCTAGAATCCCCCTCACACCCTCTCAGAAATGCTCTTAAAAATGCCTGGGTTCAGTGAAGCTGAGGATTCACCATGGCCACTTGAAGCAATTTCGCATTTGCCACCAAGTTTTAGCCATGTTATTATTCTACCAAGAACATATGTGTTCTCTTCGGTTTACTGAATGTGGAGCTTAATTAATAGCACGTTTGTGAGCGGCATCAATTTGAGCTGCAATATTAGCTCTTCCAAGCAAACCTAATCTAAAAGTATTTTCAACATGCAAACCACTGCTTTCATGTTTGGCCAGTCGTTCCGAAAGATGTTTCAAATCCAACTTGGTTATAGTCCAAGAAGTTTCCTCCCCAAAGAGTAGCCAAGGAATGATTGTGAATTGTGAATAAGAGTGATTTTTTTAGCTACACTCTAGCCATGTTTTTTCCTAAACCACACTCAATTGATGGATCAAACTGTGTCCTTTCCAGGCTGAATGTTGCTTAAAATCCTCTGGCTGGTGTGGTCCCAAATGTTCAATCTCCAATTTCTCCTCTAATGGCAAGGCGCTAAATTTAACTTTTATTAAATTGTTGACTTGATTCATTATGGCTTGCTATTAGTAGGCTACTAGTGGCTACCATGAATGCAATGTGATCACTAAGGGTTAGTTGTCTTGACATATGTCATTGTATTCTTTTTTTTATTGGCTGTTGTAGTCTTTTTTATCTGGTAAACATGGAGCAATTCAGTGTGAGAAGCACACTTAGACTGACTGATGTTTGACCAGAAGGAACTTATTCTGATTGGCCACGGCAGCCAATTCCAAACACAAAAAATATAGGAGGTGTAGATGCCTTTACAGTTTTTCTCGATTGCTTACACACATTTTTTTAAAGCATGCCTCGTTTTCTCAAAACTATAAACACAAATCCTTAAACCACTCACAGGAAATGCAAAACCCTTTATGTCTCCTGCGAAATGCAACTTTGCTTTCAAAACAGTGTTATGTCATCTCAAAAGGGTATTTTGTTTTCAAATGACAAACACAGACCATTATATGAGTAGACATTCTAAGCATCGATTGAACACTGATGTGCCCAATGGAAAACACTACTATGAAATGGAAAAAAACAGTATGAAAGCCTTATCAGGAGCATTATGCCTTTTCATGTTCAGTGTTACTGTACGCTTACTCCTGTAGTAAAATATAACTGTATAATGATTTTACTCAAATATAAAACAACACACAAATATACAGTAACAATAAAAATATATATATTTTTTTTAAAAGTGCTGTAGCCAATACATTACAGCAAACACAACTGAATGTGTAAATGATTTGCACAGAACAAACAATAGGATATAGGCCAGTACAGTCAACTAAAAAAGAAAAATGTAAAATAAAAAAAGGACAAAAAAACTAGGCTGCATCCGGTTCTAGCTCAAAAACTCTCTGAAACAAACATGACAATATTGTATCAGAAATAGACTTACACAGTGTTGTGAAACACTTGAAAATAACATTGGATTGGATTACAATACAGTACAGTAATGGGTCAGTGCTGATAGGACGCAATCCGTTGTGGAAATGTATATGACTTGCACACAGTCATAGCATAATTGTTTGGCTCTGTCGGAGTTTCTGTCAAAAGGCACCCTGTACACCTGCTTCATTCTCAAGGTGTTCCGCCTTAGAACATGGTCCACTGTGGCTAGGCTCGCTGTATTGATGTTTAGGAATATGTCTTGGTCATCAATGGTTGCACTTTGTATGCACTTTTGTTGTACTATGCTCCTGGTAAGGCATTCAAACTAGTGTTTTCCTGCCATAGTAGTGTTTCTTACCTATTCTCTCTTCTGAATGTCCGTAGAATGGATGCAACTGAGAAGCGGCTTATGTTTGGTTGAACCCTCTGGCCAGCCTCCTGCATGGTCAAACCATGGTTGACCACAGGGTTGACCCCAGTGGCCCGAATCTCATCAGAGATAATGGCTCACCTTCTTGCTCTTCCTCTTCCTCCTCTTCCTCCTCGCCCTCTTACCCTCACTCCTCTGCCTCTCTGATCTCTTCTACCTTCCATGTTGCCATCCATTGTTCTCCAAACAAGGAGCTCACCTGTGGCCCTTATATTGCTAAAGCCTTGATTCCAAATTGCACAACAGCCTTGGAAATGGAAGTTTTGCCAATTGAATAGCAGCAAAAGGAGGTTTTGGCATTGATGAAGTGTGCAAAATAGAGAGGATGGTGTTTAGTGTTTTGAAGAAAGTGTGGTTAACAATTGAAATCTGTGTTTAAAGCAGATAATTGTGTGTTGTGTTTTGAAGAAAGTGTGGCTAACAATTGAAATCTGTGTCTAAAGCAGATAATTGTGCTTATTGTTGAGCAGAATTGGTTTAGGGAGTTGGCACATGAGTTACAGGTTGTGGACATTGTGTCACAAGTTCCAGTTTTTGTGTGTAATCAATTCGAGAAAAACTGTAAAACAGCTTGCTCAGCAGCACACACACACCGAGATGCTGGACGGGAAGACAGCAATAAACTTCCGATCTACACATCCAGCCTCCTGACTCTTTTTTATAAGTTTGAGACTTTCGGACACAACACTGTCATTGTCTCATCATTGTGCCCCACAGTTCATTATTGAAAGCGTGTTGAACTGTTTGTGTGTAAATGTGTGTGCATGCATGGGATGAAAAAAACTGAACCATGCCTAAAAGCTGCTGTGTGATAGGATTCGCTACCAATAAGATACCAGCAAAACAGAACTTCACACTTGTGACTTCTTTTAGGTTGTTTTAAGACCTGTACTAATTCACTGCCTTGGTTTTATCGCTATATTACGTAGGCTCGGAGAGACACATTCTCATGTGGGGTTGTTCTTTTTAAGTTAGAGGCATCTGCCCGTCTTGGCCACAACAAAGTGGCATGCACTAATTTTGCATGCGAGTGGAAAAATGGTGTGCCAGACTTAATTAAAGATTGAATTCTATAGTGACTCAGCCAAGGCAAAGCCACCGGCCAAGAGATGCAAACCTAAAGGCCCTTGCCCCAGCAACAGAAGCCCAGCAAATTAATTTAGTGGATATGTTGCCCTCCACAGGAACCCGTGCGGTTGCCCTTAAAACACACAAAGCATTTACAAAGCCCTGGTTCCTCAATCCTGATGGTATATCAGAAAATTATGCAGTGAGCATTGATAGAGAAACTGTGAACCAGGCGAACAGTACATAATGGCACAGACATAGAGTTGGGAGGATCACAGGGTCAATTGCACACAGAGTTCTCCACACCTCTCCCATCACCCCTGCTCATTAGTAGGGATGAGAATTGATAAGATTTTAACGATTCCGATGCCTTATCGATTCCTGCTTATCGATTTGATTCCTTATCGATTCTTTTATCGATTCTTATTGGGCAAGGGGTGAAAAAAAGAGCACAAACGGGTTTATTTACATTAATTTTCTTTTATATAATTTTCTATAATGCTGCACACACCATGTACAGTATGTATATACACATTAAAAAAAATAATAATAACCAAAAACATTTATACATATTCCTCTTGAACTTAAAATAAAACTTACATAACTTAAATAAAATGTATTCTGTTTAATTTAAACATGTTCCTAGAAATTAACCTAACGAAAATCTGGGGCATCTACCGTAGTAAAAGGGTGCAAACCTTTCACCACAAACTTAGTCACTGCTCGGTGACATTCGTTGATCCTCTCCTCGGTAATTTTATTTTTCCCTGCCTCGAAGAAAGGATGGGCTAGACGTTCTGACTGAACGTCATCAGCTAAATTGGATGGAAATGGAGATTATCTATATAGTGAAAGCTGGTTTACACAATGAAACAAATGGCACTAACAAAATCGCTGAATTTGCTGAGCTGACATAAAGCCACATTAAGAGGGGAGGCAAACACTACCTTTGCCTCAATGTAGGGGGCTGAAAATGGAAGATTCTATAGCCAAGCTAGCTTAGCTATATGCTAAGTTTAATAATGGATTAAAAGACGATATGCTCAGTTTAATAATGGGTTGACACGAAAACGCGAACGTTTGCTGATAACACACGCCCTCCGATAATTAACACCGTTACGATCAAACATTTCTCAAAACTGGACTTTCAATCCAACGTGAAGTGATCAATAATGGGAGACCAATGCCGGAGCTAAAATGTATGCTTCAAACGAAGGGACAGAAGATAACTTGATCGACTACACACAATAAAGGCAAATTGCTTCACACAGTGAGTGGTTGTGATCACTTTTGAAGAGTTTACCTTGGACAGAAAGAGATGAAGCGCCGACATTAGCTGAGCTGCTGCATGCATCGAAGACATGACATTCCTGTAATTTAATTCCATGCTGTGTGTTCAAATGCTTATTCATATTTGTTGTATTTCCTCCCTTCGACGAAATAGACTTTTTACAAAGGTTACAAGTGGCGTAGGTGTAATTTTTGTCGTGTGAAATAGACCTAATCAGAATGTTTGTAAACAAAGGTTGCCAAGGTACTTCCGGGTGGCTAACTGTCATCCTGTCAACAGTTGTTAGCATAGCATAGTAGTTTATAGTTGTTCTGCCTCCAGGCATTTAATTTGAATTGTCGAATTTGTAAAAATTTCAGTTTCATCCAGACTTTGATTTTGACGTTGTAATTTTGAGCCGTGCAGGCAGGGCCGGCTCTAGCCCTTTGGTTGCCCTAGGCGAGATTGAGTTTTGCGCCCCCCCCCACACACAATACTTAACATCACTGAAGAGACATATATTAACTTAACCGCTTTACTTTGCATAGCAGTTTTTTCACCCACTTATAATTCTACTATTCTACATTGCAGTTCAACAATAAATGGTGCATGGACAAAAAACACCGGAATAGTTTCAGAACATTTTCTTTTTTATTATTTAAAATAATGTATTACACACTCAAAGTTAGGACTAAATCAACTCCATAAACTGTGCAAAACACTCTTAAGCACCTGTAAGCAAATTATGACCCTCTATACCCTAACTATACCCTCTACAAACAAAAGAGCTTTTATGGATACTGTACGTACCACTACAAAATATCTCAAATACCTCACTAATTCTTCCAGTCATTTAGGCCACTACTAATGAGGTGGTCATTTTTCTGTGAAAATAGCTTGCAGCAGAAGCAATACAGAGTATTGTTTTTCCTTGAATATACAAGCCAGCTTTTCTTGATTTTCTCCCCATTTACTAATTTCCTGTAGAAGTGGTTGTGGTGGCAGCTTCTCCCATCATCTCTTTTTTGGAAATGTAAAGTCTGGACTGGTCTGGTATGGTCCTCTGCAAACTAACTAACTATCCTTACCGGATCACAGAGGGCTGGCCAGTCAGCAGGATCTATAGGTTCTCCCTGGATATCAGGAATTGCGGAGGGTGAGGTGTCTGCAGGCGGCAGTGTAGTTTCACTGGTGCCCTGAGTGCTTGATGTGGTCCTGGATGTCCCTTCACCTTCACCTGTATTCAAGCATATTGTATAGCCAGACAAGCAGTGTTTAATATAATAAGTGAAATGATCATGAATGTGGTTGAACTTCTTTAAGAAAACAAGCTATTGTATTTAATACATGCTAACATGTTTCTATTGTACTTTAAAGTATGGATGTGGCTTGAATAAATACTATTAAATAGACTCACCTGATGCAGGTGGTGTGTTCCTGGCCTGTGTGTTACTGGCCCCTTGAGAACTACTGGATGTCCCTTCTCCTGCAGCTGTATTTAAACACAGAATTCATCCATGCTGTTCATTACACAATTGCATTTGGTCATTTCTATCATCCTACCACATAGTTGCATTAATACATTTTATCTGACCATGTAACTTGTAGTAGATACATTACAATTACTGCCACCACTGCTACAAGGCTAAATAATACTAGGCTACTGATTACAATTAGTAGTATTAATGTGATGTGATTATGAAAGTAATAATTGCTAATAATAATAATAACAATAACAAAAACAGCAACAATAGTACTAGTTGTGTAGGCTACTTACAGAGGCGAATCAGGCGTCCTTTCTCCAGCAGGTGCCTGCCTCTGCAAAAATTGCCTGAGTGCATCTGGCCAATTTAAAACAAAAATAAAAAATGAGAACAAAACAAAACAAAAAACATATATATTTTAGTATATTCCTGGGAAGGAACTGTACAGAAGGGTGAACACCACTATCCCCAAAATGGTTACTGTGTGTATGCACCTGCTAGTTGTGAATTCACTAAACAGAACTTATGCCATTTATAATGAATGTAGACAGCAACTGTAGTTTTCATAACTAGCATACGTTATCCAGATACTGGTCTTTTGACATTTACATCCATGTAGGTTATCAGTGAAGTTACGTTTGCTAGTAATAGCCTACGTAGCAAATTAGCAAAGTAACAGTCGCTAGCTAGCTATAGCTAGCCTAAGTGACAGCAATGAAACGTCCAATATTAGGTGATGCACAATACTACATTTATTTCGTTTGACACCTTAATGGCTGAGATGAGAAGACTTACCTCTATACTTGGCTTTCTTTTCCTCTTCTTCCTTTCTTCGTTTTCGTCCCTGTGCTCCAGATGGTTTAGACCGCTTCATTTTTGCGAATGCCACGTAGCTAACACGCTCACCCCACCCTGGCTGTGTGCAGGAGCCCTTACGTAACTAACGTAATCTAACGTAATTTAACGCAACCGCCCCCCCCCAATTAGGAAATTATCGACAATAACCATCAATTCAATTTAAAAATCGGGTTGACAAGTAAACGTGTGGCTGAAGGGGCGCCCTAGGATGATCATGATTAATAAACATGTTTTAATTTGCTTGTTATTCTCACTATGATTAATGGGAAGTAGGTCTAAGGGCGACCCTAGAGGGCGCCCCCAACCCATTTGTCGCCCTAGGCAGTCGCCTAGTTCGCCTATAGCAATCGCCGGCCCTGCGTGCAGGAAGTAGGCAGGTAAAATTGTTCAGAATAATGTAGAAACGGCAGGCTGACAGTCATTACACAGTAGAGATTCCTTCTTACAGGTTGATTCCCCAGCAGAGGCATCGCTGTATCTTGTTATAACTAAGTTAATTTCATTGTTTAAAAACGTAGTTATAATGCTAAAAAAGGCAATGTTAAAACGTGGATGCTATTAGGAAAGGTTAACAGTTAGCTTAACATGTGCTTTCTTTACTTCATGGAACTAGGTGACTTGGCTAATTGCAACATTTAGCTTTTTGTGTTCTAGTTTACTCTTTCACCCTTTGATCACTTGAATTTATTGTTGTGGATTCAGTACAATTTGAAGAATAAATCTGCAAACAAGAATACAAGACATTCTTCATCTTTATGAATATAAGAGAGTTTAGCTCGCTGTCTAGTTGAAGTTATCACACCTCAACGAGGACAGTACAATAGTAGTTCATTTACGAATCGATTAACATCATCCCGAAAACGTGTTGTGTTTGGGGTTGTAATACCAGATGTACCAAGGAATGTAAAGGATTAGGTTTAGGCTTTTTCCGTTTTCCCACGGTAAAATCTAAATCGACCCAACAGAACATCTGGATACAGAGACTAAGACGGGTGGATAACGCTATCCAGCCTTAGTACGTTTACCGGGCGGTCTCGTTGCATCTAACGGTACCAAATTGTGGACAGGCTGGCAACCAACCACTCATGACCGGATTTGCGGAAGACATTTTCTCACAGGTCATTTATAAAACGTTTTTGTTGGGTTGCTGTTGGGTAGCATAACGGTAGCATAATGTTGGGTAGCATATCGTGCAAGCTTGCTAGCGTGAGAATGCTAGTCCCGTTGTTGTAAATAAACAAACCACACACAGTGGCGTGATCTGGCTTGGCTATGATACGGTTACTTAATCTTTTTTTATAATGCAGGTCGGTCAAACCCTGATGCTGACCACACTGATTTTGCCTAATCACAACACCAGGGACCTGAGTTAGCTAACTCCAGTCCAACCACATCTGTTAAGAGAGCACAAACCCTCAAAACTGCTCATCTACAATACAATGACAAAGTTTTCAATACTGTCAATAAGATAGATAGATAGGTACTTCATTAATATCTGTATGGAAACATTCTTGTGTCCAGACAGATAGCTGGAAAGCTACAAACAGTCCTGAAAATTGTTCATCGTTAAGTTGGATATTGTAGCGATCTCAGTCACTACGAGTTTGATACAATAAACCGTTACAATATGACCGTTACTCGCTAACAAATATCAACAGCAACGACATCGGAAACGTCTCTTTTTTCAGTTCACAAGATCATACTCATAAAACGTGTTGTTATCATATTCACAATTATGATTAAACGTGTTAATAGCTTGGTTAAATTACATGGAAAATCCTGTTGGTTTGCTAAGGTTTACTATGGGCAGGGGCGACGTTAGCCACCCGGAAGTAAGTTATTTGTTGTTGTGACGTCACGTTGAATTGTCGTATAGAGCCAAACTTTAGAACGCTTCTGCCTAGTTGCCATGTTTGCTGCAGTCTGAAGAAGAAACTAAAAAAGTTTGCGCATGCGCAACGCCACAAAGGACCGATAGCAGAACCGTTAAAGAATTTGGCTGACGATTCCAAACAATCGGTTCACTAGGAACCGGTTCTAAAAAAGAACCGGTTCTCGATTCTCATCCCTACTCATTAGTACAATATGTCAACCCAAAAACAGCATTTAAGACCCTATGTATCCTCTGGGGGAGGAATCATTGGAGTGATGCCCTTGATACAACAGGTAGTGTTAGCGGTGGGCCCACCAACACAAGGAACCTCCACCCAGATTCATCTGCATGATCAAGTGGGAGCATTGCATCCCTCTTGTGATGACTATGTAATGTGTGACTGTTGTGGGGCAGGGGTTATTGAGGCCAAGTGTCCCTACAACCGGGGGCCAAGACATAGGCAGCAGTCTAGATCAGGGGCTCCAAGACCCCCCAGAGGAGGGGGACTGATCACCCCTACTTTGCCCAGGTATAAAATGAATTACAGAACTAAATAGCTCAAATGTATTTAATTGCAAATTGCCATAAATGTCCCCCCCCCCCCCCCATGTTGAAAGGTATTGAAGAGAGGTGGGAGAGGTCCAGTTCCTTACAGTGTGGATGGGTGTGTAATTGCTGTGACTTTATAACACGGACTCCAAAGTTGTGTGACCTCTTTCAGGTACCCAGAAGTGAAGACTTCATCTGCACTGCTGTGGGAACCATCACAGACATCTGGACTGACTGTCACTGGACACAGGTACAAAACAACGGTCCTGAATTGTCCTGAATTTGCCAGATTATGAAACCTCAAACACACATAGTATGTCTTAACATTTGACTTACTTTTTAAACACCATTTAGAAACAAACATTCAAATCAGTTATAAAAAAAAATATTTAATTGAATATTCTGTTTCTACATCATCCCTCTCACCATTCACACATTAAGATATATATCAGCAACCAACAACAACATCAAAATCATCTAAAGGTCAAATCCACAATTAAAATGAAATTACAATAACAAATAACAATTATACCTAAAACTCAAATATATAAACTTATACTCAAAAATAGCAGAGGACAAATAATAATAGGCATTTGGAGCGTTTAGTGAAATAAGGTCTATGTGTAAATACATGTTCTTTTAAACACTTTAAACACCTGGCTCATCACTACCTCACATAGTGTGAGAATGGCTCAGTGGGATAGACAATAGAGACACTCCACCATGGTAGATGCAATTTTACAATTATACACAGACATGGGTTTGTAACCTGAGTGGTGATATGTTTATGGTTATATATCTTTTTCTCATGGATTAAGAATTGGTCAAAGTACTTTAGTGCTTGCTATGTTGTCTCTTTTGATATACGTTGGTGACTTCAGAACACCCAATCTTCTTCATAGGCCTAGAAGTAAACATAAAGGGAATTCTAAAAGTTGTCCTTTATCATGCTCAGATTTGCTCATTCTCTTCAGGTGAGTCATTGATTAAATGTAATAATTTTGAACAGGTGGGTAATCTGTCCTGCTGCTTGTAGATACTCTACACTGTCTATGCCCTTGTGCTAGTGACCAGATGTCTTATAAGCCTAAATTAAAATGCCACGCAAGCCTCAATTTTACACAGATATATTCCTGTTGGTCAACATGATTGACCTTCACAAACATGTTCTTTTTTCAAAACTTAAAAATTCAATTACATTAAATGTCAGGCAATCACTGACAAAATGAATTCTGTGGGAATGCAGTGTAGAGGAGGTGGAGGGAGTCCCAGGGGGCGTAGACATCTGTAGTCTGCACACCTCCCAGACGCCTGTCACCTCCACCCCACTCCCCCCCCCCTCCGGCTTGGCCGTCATTCCCTCAGGGCTGCGGCCTCCCCTGGGTCCCTAGAATCCACTCAGTCTGGGAGCTCGCCCAACTCCAACCATCCCGCTGCCTCGCCACAAGGCCCCCCATGCACCCGCAGCCACTGTAGCGAAGACCTCCTGAGGGGCATCAGGGAGGAACTGGCCACCCTGAGGGAGCAGAAGGAAAGACAGCTCCAAGAGATGATGGCCTACCAAAAGGAGAACTTTGCCTTAATGGCCCAACAGGTCAGCCTAGGGTCACCATTGAAGGGACCGGCCATTTGAAATTTATAGTTAATAAGGATATTCCATAGTCAATAATTCAATGTATATTATACCTAGTTATAATTGTTACGTTTATTTTGGAACTAAAGTTAGAATGTAGTTATTTCTGGTTAGAGAGAGATTGTCCTGGGGAAGGAGGTGTGACAAGTGGTCACCCCCTTCCCCCACTAAAGGGCCTTGTCTCCATGGCCTATTTGAATAGACGGTAACACCCCTTAATGTCAGTGTATTTAACAGACTGTCCCTCAAGGGATAATCAGATGAGCCTGAGGTGAAGCTATGAGTGGACGTTCAGGCTTTGTCTCCCTTGGTTGGCCACCACTGTATAAGATTAAAACCTGGATCTTGACTGACTAAAACCTAAGACTGAATCTTCAATATATGGTATAAATTATATCCCATCACCATGTATCTCCCCACTGCTGAAAGCAAGCGCATGGAAATTAGGCTATTTTTCCAGGTCAGCTGACCAACACGAGAAAACAAAGTCCATTGGTTAATAATTGAATAAATGTGTCTGTTAATTGCAATGCTTAAAAGCCAATGTTGTTAGTTGTAGGTTGTTGCTTGATCCATGATTATTTTATTTTATAAGGGCACTTTTCAATGCATTTAGCTTCAGGCTAACTTATATATGATAATTTCCATATACACGCTAAAGGTTGGCATACACAAATTCACTAAAGGTTCGGTGCAGACTATCGCTTATTATTACTGGATTATATGGAATGTGCTTATTGTGAACATTTGAGACAAGTGAACATAAAAATACTTCCAGGCAAACGTTGTCATGGTCAAACAACAAAGAGAGGAGAAAAACGCATCTCTTTGATACACATTGTGTGTCTTCCGAACTGACTGTATGGCCCTATAGGGACAACTTCAAAGCAAATGCCTTACTGCAAATCAATTTTAACCACTAGGTGTCCCACAACTACAACATATTTGAAACTACAGACAACACACATAATATTAACACATAATGAGCTTTTTATTTGTTTTTAAATCCAACAGTCATAAAAATTAAAAAGAATAAGGCATCACTCTACTCTGAATGTTATCTCTATATCCTGAGACTAAATTAATACTGAAGCTGACATATAACTCCCTGTCCAGGTCCTACATGAACATGCCACATATAATTCAAAAAGTCTTACATGGCATGAATTAATGTACAATAACTATAGTTTTACCCACGATGGACAGTAAAGATCAAATGGTTCACTGCTTATTTTGAAGGGCTACAGCTACATGCTTAGCTAATTATTTTCATCCCTGAGGGTATAACTTTGAATTCATGGAATTCCTGATGATGCATGAAATATTAATGCACAAAGTAACACACAAGTCATGCATGACGTCATGCATGAAATCATGATAATTCATGTACCCTTTATGTAAAGTCCTACCCCACTTGTCTGTGTGTGCAAACAGAATGTGTTGAGGTTGTGCTTTCTGGGACAGCAAATTGCAATTGCAGACCCTTTTTGTGTTTGTTTTTGTTTTTCAAATTGAGGCCCTGGTAGACTGCCAAACATTCTAGACTCAAATGGAGGGATTTATTCTGCCCTTGTGTCAAAGCAGGTCTGCTACACCGACCATGGATATCCACTTCACTTGAGGTGTGTGTGTCGTGTGGATGCACGGACCCTTTGCAAATGAAACGTGGCTTTCACCTTTTGACCACAATGAGCTATCTGTTTTATGTTGTTTATGTTTTGTTGACAGGCCATCCTCCAGATTGTGAGAGGTTAGAGACGCAGGTCTACTGTACAATCCCAGGGTCAAAGAGTGGGAGGCTTAGTAGGATTTCCTCCCAGGGTGTGAGAGAAATTCTAAGGACACTGTTGCACACTCAGGGTCAAAGGGTGAGAGACTCCCCCTTTTGTCAACTGCCTGGAATCTGAAACAGATCTCAATTTCCTCAGCAACACAACAGTGAAATGTGCTGTCTACTTCCCACGACGTTGTCCAAGACATGCTGTAAAAAAGGCTCTGGACTTATTTACCATTTAATATGATATTTCTCCTTTTCATGCTGAAGGACTCTTAATTTGTTATTAGCAGCACCAACGTCATGCCAAAGAGAGAACGCACATTGTTTTACTTTACTCTGTCGTGCTTCTGAAGCAGCAATTCCGTGCCTTTCATGTGTGGACACCAAGAAACCACTTTAGTTCGACGTGTGCGTCTATGAAAGATGTAAGTTCTCTACTGTGATGTTAATTCCATATATTAAGCAGCGTTATATGTTTACAGATGTTTATTGCTTATCGTCAGTGTTAAACGGGTGAAGGAATGCTAGCATTTACCGTGTGAATGACGTTTATGTTAGCTTGCTAAATTACCTTGTATTGCGCCAAACCATGTACTTTCTATCCTGTTAGCCTGCATACGTATGCTATTAGTGTTCATTATAGTGTAGCTACGTACCTACTAATTTGGATTTACATGTTCGTGGGTCTTATTTAGTTATATTACATGCTTGGAGATGCCGTGAGCTGACTAGCCTTTTTGGTTAACATGTCAGCGTAGACATGTGCGCGCTGGCTACGTAGTAGCTTTGTACTTATTGTTTTCCCCTTTCTACTTTGTTTCAGAACCACACATACTCCACACACATACTCCACACACTTAACCACACTGTAACTCAACACAATATGAGGATCACACACTGTCTGCTCACACACTGGTTGCTTGAAATGCACTGAATATCTTCGTATGAGAATTCCTGTCTTCAATACAAATTGGTTGCATCAGATCTCGCCTCATCATTGCCTCATCTCCAACGTGCACCTCTCCTGCCCTGAACATCCTGGCCTTGAAGTAGTGTTCTGGCCGATACAGTCCTATCCTACTTATCCTACTACAGATCTACCCATCTACTAACCCTCACCCACACATGCCTTAAGACCTGTTTCTTTCTAAGAACTTGGTTATGACTTAAGCATATCCTCAGCTTTGAGGCCTATAAGAAATGTGGAGCTTCTTCCTATGTTTTCCAACACAGCCTAATGTTTTCAAAAATAGCCTTCAGCACATATCCTGTGAAATGTGTCAGTGTTCTCACTGTCAGCGCAAACAAGCAAGTGGGCTACTCACATCCCTCTGACTTAGGTAGTGGTCTCACAAAGTCTATTTGCAAATTAGTAAATGGCTTGGTAGGCCTCTCATCATACCACATGGTCATGTTGTTTTTGTGCGTGCATGGTGCCGGTTTTGTACAGTAGATACAAATTGTATTTACAACCTGTTCCATTTCAGGAATAAAAACATAGAGGAAGTAGCCTCGACTAAGTGTTTAGGTCGTTAAGAACACAGAATAGAAATCCATAGAGCAAAAGCCCAATACAGGTATATTTCCTGAATTCACTTGATCCAAACATACCAGTGTACCTTCACCAACAAGCACATTGTTAATACACCTATGTGAACCTATTGGTGGTAGTATCAGCAGTGTAGGCATTGAGTAAAGTCGACATTAAAAACCTCTCATCCTCCATACATAAGCCTTGTTCTAAAAACAATCTTCATTCATAATTTTATAAACTGCAAGACAATGCTGCATCCTGTTGTTTCGTCTATGTTGAGTGACTACTATTAATCAGGCTCCCTTCCACCCATTTATTATTATCATTTTTATTATTATTATTATTATTCCCCCCAAGATTATTTCCCTTGGCTAAGGTATCCTTCAGTTTTACACTGTGTCCTGTGATTGTAATAACAGAGCACTTGGAAGGAGTTATGTTGATAATTTGATTGATTTCATTTGATAATTTATTTAATTTGATAATTTCAGCCTTATGGGCAATCAGGGCCTGCTGCTGTGGTAAAATTACAACTTTACCAAACAGGACCCCAAGTTGAATTGAATGATATGCCTCCAATTCTTCATACTGTCTGGGGGGTCCTTCTTTCAATACCTTTTATAAGCAGGCAGGAAATGTATGTAATTAAACATACTCATCTCCTTTCAAACATGTAACGACCCGGCTCTTAGGCGCGTTACAAGAAAGCAGGGAACACCGCAAAGTTTCTCAATACAATGATTTCATTCACAAAATTTTGGTCACAGTAACAACGCTACAAACAGGGTGTTTCCTTGCTTCAGGAAGTGCAGGGTTCTTATAGGACACTTCAAATAGTGTAAGTAAATCAGTGTAGCTTTGAGCTAACATTGTAAATGTACACTACAGCCCATCACAAATAAAATGTGACACTGAGCAAATGGTCACTGAGGAGAAGCCCTTACTTACATCAAAAGTAGATAACAGAGTGTTTGGATGACATAAGACAACCATTAAGCACAGGATCTCATGACTGGCTATAAGGCAGAAAAAGAGGAGGCAATAAAATGGGAAAAAAAATATGAAATTAAAAACTCAAATTGTATGTAGCACATGTATCCAATTTGGCAGGTGCGATAACACACATGACATCCTTCCTTGCCTCTCTCCCTAGCCCCACATTCGTATGACCTGTAACAACAGAACAGAACAGAACAAAAATAAAACAATAAATACTATGCTCTTCACACTGACACAAAAAGAATAGCTGTAACCTTCTTAACTTAAGTACAATACATTTTTATCTCCACTATCTCTCTCTCTCTCCAAGCCTGCCACTTGACCTTCACAGCCATACTTCAAGATAACAACCCCTCACACACACTCAGACATGCAGCCTTTGGATTCAGTGTGCTGTGTTTTACATACTGACAGTATCAAGCAGGGGTGGTGACTGCAGAGTCCTTTTGTACAGAAGAATAGATTGAGTTAAGAGAGAAGAGTCAAACAAAATTTTTGCTTATTTTTAAAGGAGAATGTCAATAACTAATATGGACCCCTCTTACAGGGTCCGACCCAGAACTTAACCCAAATATACAGTGCCCTCCACAATTATTGGCACCCTTAGTGAATGAGCAAAACAGGCTATGAAAAAATATGTCTTTGCTGTTTATCCTCTTGGTCTTTCACTCAAAATATTCACAAAAATGTTATTGAAGGTAAAATTATTGAAAGAAAAAAAAAAAGGTTGACATTAAATAAATATTATTCTCCAAAACAGGTGTGCCACAATTATTGGCACCCCTTAATTTAATGTTTTTCTGCAGCCTTCTTTGCCAAGATAACAGCTCTGAGTTATCTCCTATAATGCATGATGAGGTTGGTGAACACATGGCACGGAATCTGAGACCATTCCTACATACAGTATCTCTCCAGATCCTTCAGATTCTGAGGTCAACGCTTGTAGACTCGGTTTCAGCTCATCCCACAGATTTTCTATGTGGTTTAGGTCTGGGGACTGTGATGGCCATGGCAAAACCTTTATTCTGCGGTCGGTGAACCATTTTTGTGTTGATTTTGAGGTGTGCTTCTGAATCCGATCATTGTCCTGCTGGAAGGTCCAACCACGGCCCATTTTAAGCTTCCTGGAGGGGGCTTGTGAAAAGGTCAAGTCCCTCCCCCTTCTCACTTTGTTCCCCTGCACCTGTGGACGGGTCCAATTGGGACTGATTGGGCTAAATTAGCCCCTGGTGCTGCCATTGTTAAAAGGCGCACTCACTGTTGTTCGAGAGACAGACTGAACGACTGCAAGAAGCTGAGACAAGGTACTAGACGAAACCTGTCGGACCTTGTCCGTTTTAATAGCTTTAGTTTTGTTCAGTGTATGTTTCTTTGTTTTGGGGTTGGGATTACCCTGGTGTATGTGTCTATGATTTTGGGGTTCAAGTCCCTTGGTTTTTTGTATATATGTTTTGGGGTTTGAGTCCCTGTTGTAAATAAATATACAACTGTATTTTTATAAGAAAGCCACTGTCTCCTGCGCTGTGTGTTCTCCTGACTACCTGCAACCACGATCCAGAAGCCTACATCCCACATCGTGAGATGGCCGGCTTGAGCGGTCTTTCACAGGGCTGTTAGGTTTTCATTTAATATCTGCTGGTATTTGATAGAGTCCATGATACCATGTATCCTAACAAAATGTCCAGGGCCTTTGGAAGAAAAGCAGCCCCACAATGTCAAAGATACTTCACAATGGGTATGAGGTGCTTTTCTGTATGACTATCTTTCTGTCTACGCCAAACCCACCTTTGATGTTTGTTGCCAAAAAGCCTTATTTTGGTCTCATCTGACCATATAACTCAGTCCCATTGAAAGTCGGACTTACCTTTGGCAAACTGTAGGCGCTTTAGTTTGTAGTTGATTGACAGCAGAGGCTTTTTTCTGGCAACCCTCCATAACAACTTGTGGTGATGTAGGTGGCGTCTGATGGTAGTTTTGGAGACTTTCTGACCCCAAGACTCAACTAACCTCTGCAATTCTCCAGCTGTGATCCTTAGAGATTCTTTTGCCAGTCGAACCATCCTCCTCACAGTGCGTGGGGTCAATGTACACACACATCCTCTTCCAGGGGCCTGTTCGTCTTAGGGTTGAAGCTAAGTTAATCAATTGGCCTTTTAGCCCGTTAAGATTAGCGAGCTGATTGAGAACAGCAAATATCGGTTCGTTAACGGCTGATCGGCATCCAAATCATGTGGTTAATTTCAACCAGGCTAAACTTATCATGGCATTTGCGCGTGCACGTCCTACTTCAAAAGGCAGGAAAGGTCGATCACCAAAACCATGATTTTCTAACGGTATAATGGTTCTAAACATGAACGCTTATGAAGAATACAAGACCATAATCATGGCAAAATTCAACACCGCCACCGCTGTGAGAGCAAGGTGTGTTGGGATGTTTATAGGGTGATATCTATGTAAGAATACCTGACGGCAAGTGTGAACTGGTACAGAGGATTCTTCTACCGGTTTGAAACTGCATTGTTGCTAGTTCGAATCCCCTCACCTCCTTCCTCGGTGTAGTTTTACATTTCCTTGTAAGTCGCTTTGAATAAAAGCGTCTGTTAAATGACTAAATGTAAATGTATTAATAACAAATGCAATAAATTGAAGTGAAAATAAATTGTGTGTATTTCTCTCTATTCTTATCATGAGTCCACCTTAATCATTTTCTACAATAATGATATGCTATGGTGTACTAATAACACTCATATAATTAGGAGTGCTTTGTTCTCCGCATCACCGACACTACAAAAATGTACCACTCGCAAAAAAGCGCAAGACAGTCAATGTTCGACTGTGGTGTTTGCAATAAATGACTCGAGAAAGTCTTGTAAATTAATTATTCCTTGCGCTCATACAAGAACTCATCATGATGGAATACGCTAATCTAACTATCTAATATCAGTCCTTGGTCAATGGGATCCCTCCTTTTTCCGGGGGTGTGGCAAGCTTATCCAGCTACACTTAAGTTAGCCTGCGCTGGAGCAGGTTAGTGCTAATTGATATGTTACTATGGTGATTTATCGAAAGTTGCTTCCACGAACCAAAAAGAGGGGCGTTTTTTATCTTAGCCTGAAAATTAGCTCCCTAAACCGCTTAGCGAGCTACGACGAATACCCCCCTGGCTGATTCTTAACATCTCCTGTCGCTTTAAACTTCTTAATTATTTCCATGATAGTGGAAATGGGTATTTTCAACTGTTTAGAGATTTTCTTATATCCATTTCCTTATTTGTGCAGCTCAACAACCTTTCGTCACACATCGTCACTGTGTTCTTGGGTCTTTCCCATAGTAATGAAAGACTAAGGGAATTTGGCCTGTGTCACCTCATATTTATACTTCAGTGAAGTCATGGTTGACCACTTTAAGACTTCCTAATCAAACAGGTGAACTTAAAAATGTACAACATGACTGGAAATATACTTCAGTAAGATTTTAATTCTAGGGGTGGCAATAATTGTGGCACACATGTTTTGGAGAAAAATATGTATTTAATGTCAAATGTATTTATTTGTTTTCAATAATTTTACTTCAATGAAAAGGTAAGATTTTTGTAAATATTTTGAGTGAAAGACCAAGAGGATAAACAGCAAAGACATATTTTGTCATAGCCTGTTTTGCTCATATTCACTAAGGGTGCCAATAATTGTGGAGGGCACTGTATATCTTAAGAAGACAAGACACAGCTGGATCCCCAAATAACAACCCAAAAGTCCCATATACAAATATTCAAACATTCAAATTGTATTCCTTTCAAAAGAGTCATTAATCAAATGTATCTATTTAGAACAGTTGTGTGACCTTCGTGCTTATAATAGGCCACACACACACTTTACTGACACAAGGAGAATAAAGACAAGACAAACTCAGTTTTGGTTGCAATACATATGTAACACATAACATGTAGCCAATAGTTTTAGGAAAGTTCTGCCTCCTCGTTATTCAATGACGTATTCGACCATCAGACAAGGTCCACCACCTGATCAGCCTTGGGAAGCATTAAATAGGCCTCACTACCTTCTATGGTCCTAACTAATGCTGTTGAACAGGTGTGGCTGCCACAGATAGACAAAGTTGCCATGTAAATTTAAATTAAGTTATATTAAATCTTATCCTTAAATCAGCCTAAAATATCCTCTGATTAACCACATTCCCCAGTAAGCCTTCCTTCGTAACTCTACTTTAGGGTAGAAATAATATTTATTTTTAATAAAACACATTTTTGGAACATTTCAATAAGGACAAATAAAATCCCCAATATAAAAATAGGCTATGACTCAAAACCATAAGTGTTACACACAAGGTGGGAAGGTGCTATATAGCTATCGGATCTACATGTCATTTCAGCGATATTGTTGGATGGCTTCTTTGAAGCCTGCGTGAAACGGTCAATGCGCAAGAGAGGCCAACCCATCAATAACAAAGCAGCAAAAATATGCCTTCCTACATAGGCCCCCGTCAGTCTCTGGGCCACGCTGTGCTGCACCGGCTGCACCATCAATAGTTATGCCAGTGTCCCAAGCAACGGCACACAGATCTTCACCGGCGGTGCAGTCATCCAGAAGGCCAAGCATGGGTAGCGGCCCGAAATCTGAGATTCCTGGCGTGAGAACAGCACCGATGCCACACTGACGCCACACCCCCTGTACTCCTCAGGAGCAGGGGCGGACTGGCCATCGGGGATACCGGGGGAATCCCCGGTGGGCCGACAGGGTTGGGAAGGTCCAAAACGCCGGCCCACCCCTATCTCAAGCCGGCCCTAGCCTCTGATATCACCGGCACCGCCTATGTTCTGGGTTTGACAGAACACATACCTCTAATGATTATAGATCTAAAAAATTACTGACTGAAATTTATACTACTCCTGGCGATCTGTATTTACACTCATGGTTCCTATTTTCCGAACATTTTTCTTCTTTACTAATCTAATGTCTTCCGTCAGTCTAACTTTGTTTTAGGCGTTATTAAATGTCAATAACTCTAGCCTACTCAACACTTGCATCACTTGCTCGCAGACACCTTCAACACCCCCCCACACACACACAATCACACACCCAGCATTTAACACTACTGATACCACTGATGTTCACACCCCATCGTATGTTCTGTAGGCTACTGTTCATTTCTACAATATAGTTCATGGGCGGCTTGTCCTTAAGGGCGATTGGGGCGACGCACTGCCTACGGGAAAAGGAGTTTTCTTTTCTGTTGGATTCTACCACTAGACCGTCTGATCTGCCTCTGAATGTCATCGTCGAATCAGCCAACAGTCAGGCAAACGTGGTGCTTCAAATGACCCCGCCCCTTTTTGGGCACCTGGAAATCGCCCCAGATCTCTCTCATTGACTCTCATGTTAAATCCATTTTTAACATTCAGTGCAACAACTCGATTCGCTCTTTGAAAGTCGGCGTACTAATGAAGATAAATTGACAACAAAACATTTAGGACTTCCTAGACCAAATGTATCCATTCAACAGGTTTCTACAAAGGGGGGGGGGGGGGATCCTACATCCAAGAATTGCAACGAAAGAAAATCGTGGCTAGCAGGCTGTGAAGTGGCTAACCCGGTCTGTATTCCTATATACCAGGGGTTCTCAAACTTTTGCAAGCTGGGCCCCCCCAAAGCTGGTTAGGGGTAGTCGGGGCCCCCCCATCCCCCCCGCGGCCCGCCGCCACCGCCCTCAACTACACCACCATATATAGATAGATAGATAGATAGATAGATAGATAGATAGATAGATAGATACCGTAGATAGCATATTGTTATTGATAGGCCTGACATGTCAAGGTTAGGCTATTGTTATTGTTAGGCCCATACAGACAATTATAACTATTTATTATTATTATTATTGTTATTATTATTATCAGTAATAGTAGGCCTATCAGTAGGCTATTCATTATTATCACCATCATTATGTTATTATTATTATAATTAATGATTATCGACCCATTATTATTATTGTATTATTATTATCATCTTAATCATAATAATAAGTATTATTATTGCTATCATTAGGATACTGTTATTATTATGGGCCTCTTGTTATCTTTACAAAAAAAAATCCTACAGGTCTGTCAATGTGAGACATGAGCCTGCTTTGCACTGCAAAGGTCCTCAAATCTTGGGGCAATGTTTGACAAACATATCCTCAGGTCATCCTCGATCTGTGCGCGGTTGCGGTATTTAGTTTTGAGCGCAGTCAGTCTTGAAAAGCCTGCCTCGCACAAATATGTCGACGCGAAAAGGAGGAGCATTTCTAAGGCTATGTCGCAAAGCTGATCATTGCTACCCAGAATGACGAAAGAGGGGAGATGCTTAAGTCTACTGTCACTCTTCAGCTGCTCTTTCATGTCTATTGGAAATGGATCCCGAACTCAGGCGAATTAACGGTAGTCCTCTTTGTAGGACCCAAACTGATTTCTGATATTCAGCGAGATACTGACATAGGTATTGCGCTGAGTTTAGCTCCAGTCATTATTCTACACTTCTTGCGCGGCCGGCAAAATCAGTGTTTCGGCAATTGTATGGGGTTTGCCAAGCTTAGCAATGCTATGAGCAACTACATAAGATGCCTCCAGACACTGCTTGGAGATGGTGGTTCGTTGTTGCTGGAGGTCATCACGTTTATGTTTAAAGAAGTCCACAGGCTTCTCTTTCTGACTTTTACGAATCAGAAACTTGTCCATAGTTGTGTTTGTTTGCTGATACAGTGTGTGTGAAGTTAATAAAGTTCTCATTTCAACGTCGTGTTCTTGTATGTGTGGTTGTGAACGACTTGCACACAAATAATGGATAAGGCTGTGCTAGGCAATAATTCCTAACAAAACGAACTGTACACAATGTAGACAGGGACAGCACAAAATAGTATTCAAGTGCTGGTGTTTTATTTGTTGCAACACGGTGGATGATCGAACAATGTAAGGGTAGATGTTAAGGAGAAAAGGGCTAGCTGCAGTTGGAAGAAGGTAGCTAGCTAGGCTAGCTCTCGGGGCTACGAGCTTTTTCAAAAGACTGGAGCAAATTACTCCTTAGAATAGGCTACGAATAGACCTACTGCAAGTGCAGTAAGGTATTACTAAGGAAGGAGTGAGTCTTTAAAAAGACTGTTTATAAAGCAATGAATATCTGAATGATAGAGGAAACAAGAGAAATTGAACAAACTCTGCAGAGTGTTGTCTCAGGGTGAGCGCTTACCATGCCTGCGGGGTTTCTTTATACTAGGAAGCTTGGGTGCAACTCGCGTTCAAATGATAAGACTCCGTTTTGATTGGTGGATCAGGAGCAAAACAGTATTTGATCCAGCCCCTTGCATTTCGCCACTGAGGGAGCTTTCACTAACAAGTGACAGGTCGGCGGTCGTTTTTTTTTTCTCCGTCTGTGACATCGCGCCCCCCACTTTGAGAACCACTGCTATATACCACTGTCACTTTTCATAGGTTTTACAGTGTGAAGGTTCGCTTCTTGCACTAACACTGAGTTATTTTCTATGTGATGACTTATTTAGCTTTTGTAAGCCACTACTTTCAAGATCAGTCAATAAATATTGCTGGTTTTGACTTATATGTTGCCCCCTTCTTTATGTTGTTACTGGACATATCATCATACAACTTTTGAGACATGTGGATAATGAAAAAGTGGGATATTTTAAGGTGGAGCCACATTATGTTTGCTTATGAAGGCTCCTGGATGCAACTTTCTTTCATAGCTTTCCACCTGTAACTAGCTACTCTAGCTATGTAGGTAGAGGGGAAATATTTATGTTGTGTGCTGCCATCTAGTGGACAAAAAGGTATTGCTGTATGAGTTAATCAGCTAACAACAAATTGATACAATTGTCTTGCTTAATATAACTACTGAATGGTCGCCTTAATCATTATCAAAAATATGCCCCCTTGATTATTTTTTTTTTTTCAGGAGCCGCCACTGGTTCATACTAATTATACCCTCTGATTCCAGTTTCTTTATTGTGTGGTCTTTCTCTGCTGACATTCATTCCTTAAGGCTCTGTAGTTATACATATAACCTTCTGATACTAGCCCAGAGTTAAGCATATTCATCTAGCAAACTATACCTACTTTGGAGTGTTACAATAGCCAGTATCATTTTATTCCATGTGTCCATCCAGTCAAATTGGTGAATCTAAATGTTATTTAAAAAACATATATGATGTCATTTCTTGACCGACTGGTCAAAACATGCGATGCATTGAGTGGGCAATGCGCCGTGTATTAAGTGGGCCGGTCTGACAGTAACTCCCGGGCCAATTTTTTCCCCCAGTCCGCCCCTGCTCAGGAGTGCAGAGAAACAGCCACGCACACACAGAGGCTACACAAAACCCACACCCCCTGCTCCCCTCAGGAGTGCAGAGAAACAGCCACACACACACAGAGGCTACACAAACCCCAGGAAAATGAAGCTTCGCTGGCAAAATTCTGGGAAACACATTTTACCCTGCTACTTTCACCATCACTGGTTTCCTCTGAATATCCACCAACTTAAAAAAAAAAAAGCAGATAAGTGTAACCTTAATCTGTCACTGGACAGTTTTCTTTTGCTGGTGTACTTTTGAGTCCTGGTTAAGGAGGTGAGGGGTGGCCTCTCCTGAAACCAACTACAGCAGAGGAGCCTCAAAGTCTAATGCAACAGACAGAAACCATTACCCTTACAAAAGAACCGTGTAAAGAGGTATTTAAAAAAAACAGGAACACAACTCTTAGTAAATCTAAAACATGGCCTAATGACCTCCTCTAAAAAGACTCTGCACCCTGTGACCAGACATGGTTTGAAAGAGCCTATTCACAGGCTTATCCATTCCACCCCACCCCTATGACAACAAGTGTATGGGTAATAGGCAGCATCGAGGCAACATCAATGCTGCCTTCAAAAATGGGGGAAGTTTGAACCACTATGTGTATCAGAGCAACCAAGAAGACCTGCGACCCATCTAACAGTCCTGTCATCAGTGTCATTATCTAGAGTGGGCTGTAAGCTGCCAGCATCACTAATAATGCCCCCAGAAAATGGCAGGTGTTTATCAGTGTCATCTGTGTCTTGAAGTGGCAAGAAATGAACTGACATTATGAGGTTTCTATGGTTTTCACTCTGATTCTGAAGGGACAATTTCTTTTTCTTTTTTTCTACCTTTGATGGCCAGCAGGACTCTGTCACCAACATTTGACACTTTAATACAGCTCTGTCTGCCTATGCTGCTGTTCCTCAGTGTTCGACTGAGCCAAGGCCATGGCCTTTCTTAGGCCACTCCGTGAAAACTCAACATATGTGTCTCCATCCAGCAGAACACTTTATGTTAAAGTCAACAGGCAACCTGGGAGTGCAGCCATACATTAAAAAGAAAGAGGAAACCTGTGGTTTCATGTACAGTCCAATTGTATGCAAATATCATACAGTACTATCCTGTGGCATCTGAGGCCACTTGGCCTTTGACTAGAGTTTGTCCTACGGTAGAGTGCGGTTCATTCTCTCTGCTTGACCATTCTCCATAAGGTGATACAGCGATACAATACGATTTCTCAGCTCCTGCTAACAGAAGCAGCTCTGTGATTAAAGAGCTCTCAAAGTTCACCCCTTGATCTAAATGAAAATATTCAGGAAAGCCATACACAAGAAATAAATTATTCCAAAGAATCCAAGCTACAGATTTAGCAGACTGATTAGGACAGGGCTATGCACATGCCAGCTTTGTCAAGTCGTCAATCACCCCTAAGACATCAACAGACTTGTTATTAAAATCTTCTGCTGACCAGAAATCAATGCAGATTAATTCTAGAAGAGCTGAGGTCACAATGGAAATAAGAGTGATGAATGATGCGTGACCCCGTCAGACATGGAAGCTGGGCCCTAGCTTTAGACTGCCCAGAGGACAGACAGAACGTGTCCTGAACTGAATCCACCTTTAAGCTTTCTTCCTCTTTAAGCAGATCAGCGTAAGGAGTTCTAGTCAGGCGGTGCATAATTCTGGGCCTCACAAAAGGCTCTATGCTCAAAGAGTCTGCCGCCACATTTCTAGGACCCGGAATATACAAAATTTGAAAGGAGTTGAAAGGAGCTAGCTTAGCCACCCAGCGCTGCTCGCGAGCATCAAGCTTTGGCTTTGTCAAGACATACTTAAAATGGCTTGGTGTCTGTCCACAATGAACCTGTGACCTCGCAACCAGTAACTTATTTTACCACAAATAGCCATCTTCACAGTAAAGAACTCAAGCCGATGAGCAGGATATTTTGAATGAGCATGATTCAGTGACTTACTCGCGAAAGCAGTAGGCGGAGCCTTGTCCTCATTGGGCTGTTGACAGAAACAGCCCCAAGGCCAGTAGTGGGAGCATCAACAGCTAAGAGGAAAGGCTTGGGTGAGGTAAAGGCACACTATTCACAAGTGCAGATTAACAATTCTGAAAAGCCTCTGTACACTCAGGGGATCAGCCCTGAGAACAGAGGTTCATCTTCTGCACAGGCCTTTTCACCCCCTCACTTTTGCACGGCCGCTTAGAACAACCTGTCAGCACAAAAAGTAGCCTCGAGAAATGATATGACCTAGAAACTTTACAGATCTCTTAAGAAAGTTGCACTTAGCTGGAGGCAGCTTCAAGTTGTGTCACTTCAACCGATCAAACATCATGCACAAGTGCTGCAAACTGTGTTTCTCTGATCTGCCAAACACTAATGGGTCATCCAAAACAAAGGTGGCTTAAATCAGTCTGAGCTCCGAAGATGGGGGGCATCATCCTCATGAAAGTAGCAGGACTATGTCAAAGATCTTGAGGCTTGGTTATACTCATCTAAGCCTAGAGGGGATGATAATGCAGTGTGCTTCTTATAATCCTCACGCAACAGTACATTATAATCGCCTGATGTCAAATCCATAATAAAAAAAAAAAACATTTCCACCCAGAGCTTGGTAGGGAAGCGGGTGAGCATTTTTAACCGTGCAGGCATTAAGCCACCTAAAGTCATTGCATATCCACAGGTCTCCGTTCTTCTTCTTCCACACTACCACTAATGGAGTGGCATACTCACTGCTAGATTTCCTGATGATTTTCTTTCTCCTCCATCTCTTTCAAATTTTGGTAATGAGCTGAGGATAACCTGCATTATGGCACCGCAGTCAATATGATGCCAGGAAAAGGCACTGTCATATTCCTTTATCGAATCAACTAATTTATCCTTCCAGTGGGAAGAGACCTGACAGCTGTCAATGGGAATAGCACCCAGACCAAGGCTTTGCGGTGCACAGTCACCATAGCCTACACAGCTGCCAGAATCACTCCTGGCAGATACGCTACCATGTGGACTGCCTGGACATAGCTTACCCACATTCTGTGAAACAAAATGTCCTCCATAATCAAAGTCCTCCGGTGCGATGCATAGGTACTAGCTTTTTTTTTTTTTGGCTCAAAGTTACAACAGCTCAAATAGGGTTAACTTCACAGGGCCCAGCCATCTCCACACATAGGAGAGACAACTAGTCAAACTAGCATCTGTCTGTTAATGCAGCACGAAGTGCTGTGCTCCATAACAACTGTGCTGCCAACAGAGATTTGATTCTCAGTAACCTACCCCACACAAGATGCTCAGTCATAGGCTGGAGCATGACTGCGCTCTTTAGCCTCAGTGCGCCCATTTTATCTTGGATGAACTCACCTTTCAATCTCCCCAGGTTGGACAAAAGATGTACAAACTGCCTGCTGTCTTCCTGGCCTCCTGCAACATCTGCAAGACTGTCCTTACAACTGTCCTAGGAACTTTCATTGGACTTAAATTGTCTGATACAACAATCATGCCAACAATCAATGGATCCACCTACCCTTCAACAATAAAAACTGGGACTTTGAAACAGAATCCATACTTTTCAATAGCCATATCACAATCACCCAGAGGACTCATCTGCTTATCTCCGCAGCCAATCAGAAAAATATCAACAGAGGCCAGACACCGCTGCATCCCCAGAGCGACAGACTGTGGGTATACCGGACGGCAGTCCAGAAATCTACCAAGTGCTTCAGACATGAGCTCCGGATGACAGTGGACCTGATGTTCGGGACCCCTGCTGAGCCAGAGGTGAGGGGTGGGCCCGACTTGGACTACTCTTACAATCTCTGGGAACGGCTGTGGGAGGTGCGTGAGTTGACCATTGCAGGCCCTCTTCGATGCTGGGGCTCTGCAAAAGGGACCTTCCAACACTCGCTGCAGGGGGGAGGACTTTCCCCCTGGTGCGCATGTATAGGTGTTTAACTCAAAGCGGAAAAAGGGCCTCTACCCCAAGCTGATGAGCCAATGGTTTGGGCCTTGTACTATGCTTGAGAAACTCTCAGTTGTGTATAGGGTGCGGCTGGTCAAGCGGAATCGGGTAGGGGTGCTCCACCGGGAACTGCTCGCACCCTACCAACCCATTGGCTCTCATTTCTTGCTACTGGGGAGAGCATTCCTCCCTTCCGTCTCAGAGGATGGCTACATGGACAGTGGCCTCTTTTTGAAGCGGTCTGTCAAATATGCTCTTGCAGTGCAGTCCCTCTTTTTGTTCCTCAAAAGAGATCCTCACGAGATATGTGTCTCCAAGGAGGTGGTTGACTTCTGTAGAGGCAATGGCACTGAGGCCTCCCGGCACACACACCACACATCTGCTACAGCCGCTGGACATAGCTGTGTTCGGGTCCCTGAAGACGACCTTCAGAACACTGGCTTACACGATTGGCCTTGTCCAGGGGAATTGGTGGTGGGCAAGCAGAGGTTTTCTGCGGTGTTAAAATAACATAGCCCAAGGCAGCGACAGCTTCCAATAGAAAGGAGGGATTCAGGAGAATAGGCTTCTTCCCGCTAGACAGGACAGTGTATATAGTTTATGCTTATTTATTGTTGGTTCAATCTTTGATAGAGATGTAAAACTTTCCTGTAACTACATTTTCACATATTTGCATACATTGTTGTACCAAAAAGGTATTAACAAGTCTCACTACATCCATTATATAAAGAACACTGCCCTACTCGTCATCCATGCCATTAGTCTGGGTAGGAGAACAGGGTGGAGGTCATGACAACTTTGGAACACATCAGTACCTCTGACTGTGAACCCCAGAGTTGTGACAATAAAGGGAAAAGCCCGAACTGGTCTCAGGAGTCTACCAACACCTAGAGAAAAATATTTTTTCTTTCTTTTTAAAATTTGTTTTACTGAAGTGGTATTTTTCTCCATTTCTGTAGTCATGGCAGTCTTTTTTCAAACAAAAAAGAATAATTTCAGCCTTGTCTGTCGCCCATGTTTGAGGTCAGTAATGGGTTTTAGACTGTCCCATTGCATCACTGTAAATGTTCAAACCGAGCACCTGTGAACTCTCCCTAAACCTGCGAGTGGTTGTGACAGGAGCAGTGTGGAGCAGGGCTCCACGCAGGAGCAGACACAGCCAGTGACCCGAGAACTCACTGTCTAGACGGCACCATTAGCCAAAAGGAGCTGCAAAACAGTGGAGAACTGGCATTATATGAAGTGAAGGAGTGTATCAAAAAGATAGAGAGAGAATGAGTGGTTTTAACCTTTACATTACTGCACCCTTAAAACACAGAATACATCAGAACATCCAACACAGACAACCTGTTAGACTCTTAGATTAACGAGAAAACAACAGGACAGAGGGAGATAGAGAGATAGAGAGCATTCTGCTCTACAGATAGAGATTCTATTTTCTACTGTTAGGGGTAGTGGCAGCAGAGCAATGAGCTTGTTTAAAGTTGCATTAAATGCTGTTTTTGACATACCAAAATCAAACTGAAACTGAGAAAAAGGAAAAGGAAAACGACAGAAATCAAGAAAAGGGGGAGAATAAGCTGAATAACCAAAGGAGCTACACCAACTGTCAAGCATCCAGTGATCACCTAACAACTCCAAGACTTCCCCAAAAAGAAAGGAAAATAAAACAAAATAAACTAAACTCAAGTTCTGAGGGAGTAGAAAAACAAAAAAGATACACTAAAATATTATCAATTCGGACATTTATTTGAGTGGAATCATTGCAAAGACTGAGTTAAGCTAAACTAAGTGAAGCAAAACCAGTTAAACATCCTCCTCATTGTGAATATAACAGTCAATCAGCAGACATGTTAAAGGAACAGCCCAACCAACATTCTGGAATAAATGTTCCCATTCTGTATCCTTCAAACGCTTAAAAAGAACAGAAAAATAACAGAAAGAGGGACTCCTAAGCAGAGACTCTTTGCAGACCAGTTTTAAGAATGGTGGATTCAGCAACCATATACTGTATTTTTCTCACACAACCCAGAAGCATGGCACACTGCAATTAGACACCATTACTCCACTGTTACTGAAAGGTATCCGTAATGGATGGAAATTACAGATACAGAGAATGACGATTATGACTGTCCAACAACAATACATTCATACAAGACTAGAACAATAACAATACAGGGAAATCTGAAACAGTTTGAAAAAGACTTCAGTGAAAGTAGAACACAGGCTCAGCTGCAAAAGGAAGCAGCCATTTCTGTTCCAAATCATACACAAAAAGAGCACACACAAAGCAACTTTACAGTTGAGCAATCTATTAGTCAGTGGCCGTGATAACTTTATAGAGACTTCTCTTCTAAACAGTTATTTTGCCAATATGAAAGAGCGGTTTACAAGGTTGGAGGTAGAGTTGGTGCAGCTGAGAGAAACAATGAGTACCCACTAGCCTGCCCTGCACCCAACCCAACAGGACACTTTAACCAAATTGACAAGGATGATGACTATTGAAAAGACCTGGTGGCACTCAAAAAATAAAAACGTTGAAAAGGGAGAAGGAAGAATACAATAAACAGCCATCCTCGATAATAAAAGAGCTCGGCCAGCTAAAAGAAGATGGAGAGCCACATGCAAGACAATTGTCATGCCTGACAGAAAAGCTGTTGAAAGCTGGAGAGATTGAATCAGTCTCCTGACTGCCGCCCCCTACCAGTGCTTCCCTCCATTAGTCTCCCTACCACCAACACTAGCCTTGCCATCCCACCGCAGACAGAGGACCATGACCAAAATGTCCTCCTAATGGACTTGAGTTTGTGGTGAAGAAACTATTCCCAAATCATAAGGTAAAGAAAATATGGTCTGCAGACACACAGAGGGCCAGTTGGGCTACCCCCAGCCACATCCTCATACACACGGGCACTAATGATCTGAGAGCCCAGCAGGGGAGACCAGCCACGTCCTCATACACACGGGCACTAATGGCCTGAGAGCCCAGCAGGGGAGAGCAGCCACATCTTTCAGGAGGGCGAGAGAGGAGGCCTCTTCCCACTTTTGTAACTTCAAAATAGTCATCTCTACATTGCTGCTGGAATCTGACTTTCACCCATCAAGAGGGAAAACAGCTATTTGGTCAGACTTGGGCCATGGAAATAATGATGCCCCCCCAAAATGATGGTTTTTCAAATTAGATCCAGGTGCCAAGGTGGACTTAAGTTGGACAACACAGTCTTTCAATACGTACATCTACGCCTGAAAATTAGTTCTACGGGTAATCTCAATAGATGATGTAAAGACAAAGCAATGAAAGTTTTCTACACAAGAACAATAAAACATGAAATAAACAATATAATTGAATCAATCGCTCTTTAAAGTAGTGTGGTATGGGGATCATTAAAAACCCAAGAATTTGACTATTGGGAAAAATAACTCATTGAAACATTCCATAGACAAATCTGTAAAAGTATACTGCAAGTGCACAGAGCAACCCAGCAACAACACAACAAGAGCTGAATTAGGTTAATTCCCACTAATGATAAGAATTCAACAAAGAGCTATTTAAACATTTAAACATTTAAAATCCAGCAACTTTGTTTTTTGGTGCCAGGAGCAGAGCATAGAAGAGAGAGCCCTCAGCCATCTTGTTCTGAAGCTCAGCCCTCTGCCACGGGTGAGAAAGTGTCCCAGAAAAGCCCTCAGACAACAGTCCTGAAACAAATGATAAAAAAAAGAAAATGATATCACTCATTGGAGAAATGTCACCATACGCCAAAGCAAATTAGAAACATACCTGATTTTTTAAATAGAATACAAAATGGCAGAATATGTATCTACTATAAATGACCCTAAGATGAGGAAGATACTCACTAAGTTTAGACTCAGTGCCCACGAACTGGCCATTCAAAACACTTGCCTCAGACAAACAAGGCTACCAAGGGAAGGATATGCTCCTTATGCACACAAGGAGAGAAAAAGAATAATTTACTGTTACATTATTATAGGAACAAAAAAATCTGTTCAGTTTTCTTCCCTGTATGTATTAATATTTTTTTTTTATTGTTATTATCATATGTTTTATTACTTACACTGCTCCATGTTAATTGTATTTATATATCACATTTCACTGTATTGTGTGTCTTTTGTATTGCTTTGGCAATACTGTTACACAGTCAGGCCAATAAAGCTTGTTTGAATTTGAATTTGAATCAGAGAGAGAGAGATTGAAGCTTTCCTTTGGCAATACTGCTACACGGTCATGCCAATAAAGCTGGTTTGAATTTGAATTTGATAGAGATAAGAGGAAGTAGAAGACGCCAACACGCCAACATGGCTTGGTTAAATTATCTCATACCACATTCTATTAAGATTTGGCAGCTAAAAAAATATATATTAAAAAAGCCAGAGAGCACATGACAATGCAAAAAAAAAGCACAAAAAAGCACTTACCATGTAAGCTGTTAATATTAATCAATTACCAGGAGCAACAAAGCCAGTGCCCTGGCTCCTGAGGAGTAGCTGAGAGTTCATGGGCATTTGCGTGGGTGGTGCATGGTAGATAATGGTGGGTGTAATTGGCATAGCTGCTGGCATGCATGGCCCAGAGGCAGCGTACCGCTGGTGCTGGTCCAGGCAGGGGGCATTCAGACACCGAGAGCGGAGTGCAGTTCCGCATCACTGTGCAGCAGTAGATGAGCGCAGAACTTTTAGAGGAGCCACAGGAGGATGGAGGGGTGGTGTGTGTGTGTGTGTGTGTGTGTGTGTGTGTGTGTGTGTGTGTGTGTGTGTGTGTGTGTGTGTGTGTGTGTGTGTGTGTGTGTGTGTGTGTGTGTCTTTGTTAAAAACAAAGTGTGCCTTTTGTGTGCTGTCTCAAGGCAAGGGCTCCAGACAGACGGCGTGCCTGTTCTGGATGTGTGTATACTCTGATGAGCTTTGTTCTGAGATGAGCCTCAGGGACGCAGATCACTGGACCAGGAGAGGGAGAGAGAGAGAGAGAGAGAGAGAGAGGGAGGGAGGGAGAGAAAGAGAGAGAGTGAGGCAGGGAGAGAAAGAGAGAGAGAGGGAAAGGGAGGGAGGGAGGGAGGGAGAGAGAGAGGGACAGAGGGAGGGAGGGAGGGAGGGCGAGAGAGAGAGAGTGTGAGGGAGGGAGGGAGAGAAAGAGAGAGAGTGAGGCAAGGAGAGAAAGAGAGGGAGGAAAAGTGAGAGGGAGGGAGGGAGAGAGAGAGTGAGGGAGGGAGGGAGAGAAAGAGCGAGAGTGAGGCAGGGAGAGAGAGAGAGGGAAAGAGAGTGAGAGAAATAGTGGCCGGCACTGAGCCAGTGCTGACCCAGATCAGACGCTATCTGGCCAGCACAGTGAAAGCTTTCTTTTAGACCCCATGAGCGCTCAGTAAGAGAACAAAAACAAAGTCAACAGCACCCACAGGTAGGGTCCTCTTTTCCCCGGACATGTCCTCTTTTCGAGACCTAAAAAATGCGTCCGGCAGGGATTCCAAAAACGTCCGGGATTTTGCTTCGTCGGATATTTGTGTTTCTCTGGGTCTTTCACAAACTAGTTATTACGCCCTTACAAGTTTTGGAAATGGTATCTCCCTTACGTTCCACCTTCTTGCGCGAGCTCTGACTGTAGAGAGAACAGTCATTGGTCGACCGATCTCAGTGTTGCCAGATACACGATAATTATCCTCCAAATACGACCATTTTGAGCCTTTGGTACGATACTTCACCATTTCCAATCTGGCAACACTGAGCACCTTACCGCCTCCACTAGTTGCATTGTTTACAGCACATGACATCTGCAGCCATGCCGAAACGTAAATGTAAGTTCACGGACAAACTAAAAAAAAAAAATACCCATGTTTTCGCCTCGGCCGTGATGCTTCGGAAGCTGAGTGCATGACATGCAGAGCAGGCACTTACGTGTCGGTGGCAAATAAAGGTGGCAGCGATTTGGAAGCTCACGTGCACTCTGCAAAACACAAAACTGCAGCAAGAGGAGAGAGCTCATCGAGTAAAGTGACAGACTTTTTTGTGAGTAAAACAGACACTTCTGTTACGGCTGCAGAGGGTAGGCCTACCCTTGCTTTTCATACAATAAAGCATCACAACAGCTACAGATCAATGGACTGCACATCTGGTTTGCTAAGAAAGATTTTCCCAGATTCGGTGACAGCTCAAAAAATCTCAAGTGCTGAAGGGGATTCTGTAGCCTGACGATGTCATACTCATAATTCTAGTCAGAATATGAGTCTGATACCGCTCCGTTGGGCTGTGATTACGGGGCGTGTTTCAACCGAACCAGGAAAAAAAATGCCTCTTCGCTCAATTGGATATATCTAGAACCAATCAGAGCAACGTAGTATGACCATAACGTAGACCATGGGGCCAGCTGATACATTAAACTTTTACCGGATCCCGTAGGAAGGACGGCAAAAACATCTTTTCGATCGACAAATGCCTTGATCGCGTTTCTCTGTTCCTCTTTCAAAATGAATGTGCTGTCAATGTCTTCTAAAACAGACTTGAATATCCACATTTCAGCTCTCCAACGGTAGCCATGTTTGTTGAAAACGAATTCACCCCAAAAGCTCTTTGGTGACGTGGTTGATTACATTACGGTTGATCATCTGTCCATCATCGTATAAAGCCCGCCCTGACAATTTGATTGGTCTATCTATCTCCTCACAGATTTTTGTGAGGAGATAGTTTCTCCCCAATGGAGCGACACCAGACCGAACTTCCCAACCTAACATTTTGTGGGCGGGGCTAAGTTCGTCTGGCATCCAGGCTAGGGATTCTGTGCACCCAGTACAATTTCAAACACATGACCTGCAAGGACTTTCATACCTATTTGATAGGTAATCGCCGACTCATGGGAAAGATTCAGTCTTCAGAGAAATATGCCCAACCACTTATTTTAATATGTGGCCATATAAAGAATTTATTATTTATTATTTAGAATTTTGTATTTGTCATTATTATTGCTTTAATATATGAGGAGGACTGAAAAGTGTCTTCATTTTCTTATTTTAATATGTGGCTATATAAAGTATTTATTATTTAGAATTTTTTATTTATTATCATTATTGCTTCAATATATGGACACATTAAAGAAGCGCTGGACTAAATGCCACAAAAAAGATTTGTTTTACATTTGCACTTTGCAGTTTTGTTAAAGTTCAATAGATAGACGTTCATATAGTCATTTGTGTCATTTTTGTCATTTCATGTGTGACATTTGTATGCATTCACATGGTCATGGTGCGGCATGCTATACACTACCCCCCCCCCCTCCCCCCTCCACCACGCCCATGCCACGCCCCCTTGTCACGAAATATTCGACTCTGAATGGACTCTAACAGATCCCACAGGTTTGTTAGAAGTAAGGGATAATATGAATATGTTTATTTACATGCCCCTGTATACAAATATGAGTGACTCCACTGAGTTGCCACTCCATGAGAGAGTCCACCTGTGACTGATGGTTCATTTAAACATGATTAGGATTACAGTGGAAGTGCATTGTCATTACTAGCCTGAACCTTTTAGGTTAGGCTGAATCTGATTCCATGGTAATGCCTAGTCTCCATGGGCAACCGTCCCGAAGGAAATGGACACCAGAGGTGATTTATCAGTAAGATACACGTAGACACACACTCACACATACACACAAATGCAGTGACTAATTAATTAAGTAAGAACCTGGGCCCAGGTCTGTAGAAAACTGATGAATATTCATAATGGCCCTTGTCAACTCCTTAGTTCACACTGGCCACAGTGGGGATGTGCCACAGAGACATGTTACACACTGAACATCTGCAGCATCTCTCTCTCTCTCTCTCTCTCTCTCTCTCTCTCTCTCTGTGTTTGTGTGAAAGAGAGAAGGAGACGGATGATGCATTTGTGGTGATATTTCACTCACATGGCTGATGTAACTGCAGCTCTAGGGGAACAAGAGGCACAGAGGTTGGGTGTAAACACATGTAGACATGAGAGAGATGGAGAGATAGAGAAATAAACAGAGGAGCTAGAGGCTGAAGGACAGAAGGATAGTTCCAGTGGAGAAGTGCTGGCCAACAATTACCCCTTGAAATGAGAAAGAAATGAAACCATACAATAATTCAGTGGTTTATGCATGACTGTTATCTGTTTTATTTTCCTACTTCCCGCACCACTCACATCCTTTAATAGTTCACTGAGTCTGTTTTAACCATCTTTGTGCTCGGATTCTAAACATTTCTTTCACAAACCTATCTGGCAGTGTTAGCAGCAAATCTGTCTTGGACTCGTTTAACAGTAGCACTACATATGGTACACTGGGTGTTCATTTGTCAGTTTTCTCTATTTGTATATTTGTGATATTTTTAACGTATCGCTATACTTTAGTCAAACTCTCTCGTCGTAGTTTATATCATTACAGAGATGTGCACTGTGCCTGTATTGACTAGAAGCTTATCCACTGAACTTACTCCATCTCCTCCAGAGCTCCCTCCTCTGAGGCTGAGGAGAATGTGTGTATGACTGAGGGGAAAGGGAAGTTGGTGTGCTCACAATTACGTATTTGTGTGTGTGTGTGTGTATGTCTGTTTGTGTGTGTATATTTATATGCTTGCATGCACATGCCCCTGTATTTGGCAGTGTGCATGTGTGTGCAAACATCTGCAACCGTGTCCATTTGTGTGTATGTATGTGTGTGTGTGTGTGTGTGTGTGTGTATGCCTATGAGCCCATTATTTTGTGTGTGTGTGTGTGTGTGTGTGTGTACGTATGTATGTGTGTGGGGGAGAGTGTGTGTGTGTATGTATGTGTATGTGTGTGTATGTGTGTGTGTGTGTGTGTGTGTGTGTGCATGCCTATGAGCCCATTCTTTTGTATGTGGGGGAGAGTGTGAGATGACAGCTGCTATGCTCTGTAGTCTAAGGCAGGCAATAAACATCGGCGCTGCCGCGGAATCAATCCACCCGCGGCTGCCAGAGCCTTCCGTCAGACAGCACAGCCCATTGGGTGATGGACAGCAGGAGACGCCCACAGCCAGGCCAGGAGGAAGCCAGAGAGAGAAAGAGAGAGAGAGAGAGAGATAGAGGGAGGGAGAGAGAGAGAGAGAGAGAGAGGCCAGGATGAAGCCAGCCTGCTGGTGCAATGAGGGAAAGGAGAGAGAGAGATGGAGAGAGAGGGAACGGGGGAGAGAGAGAGGGAAAGAGAGGGAGAGAAGCCAGGAGGCAATGAGGGAAAGTAGAGTGAGTGAGAGAGAGAGAGAGAGAGAGGGAGAGAGAGGGGGAAGGAGGCCAGGAGGAAGCCAGCTTGCTGGGTCAATGGGGGAAAGGAGAGAGATGGAGAGAGAGGGAGGGAGGGAGAGAGAGAGAGAGGGCAGGAGGAAGCCAGCCTAGTGGGGCAATGAGTAAGAGGACATAAGGATGGAGAGAAAGGGAGGAGAAATAGTGATGGAGGGAGGGAGGAGAAAAAGGGAGAGAGAGCAAACTCTGCTGGTGCCATGCCGTATCAGCATAACCATCTCGAGGAACACTGGCAGCAAGCACTCTGGGCTGTGGAGAGATGTGAGTGTGTGTGTTTGTGTGTGTGTGTGTGTGTGTGTGTGTGTGTGTGTGGGTGTGAGTGTGTGTGTGTGAAAGTGGAAACTTCTGTGTGTGTGGGGAGGTTGTGTGTGGATGTGTTTGTGCATATGTGTGACATACAGACAGATAGATAAATAGAGAGAATTACTGGGCGAAAGGTGTTTATTTGTGTGTGTGTGTGTGTGTGTGTGTGTGTGTGTGCGTGTGCGTGTGTGTGTATGTGTGTGTGTGTTTGCGTGTGTGTTTGTGTGTGTGTGTGTGTGTGTGTGTGTGTGCACGCGCATCCATTCTTTATGCCCTTGTGGCCTGCAATAAATCATTCCTGAAATCTCAATTCATTTGGATGCCCTAAACTAAAACACTTCAATTTCCATAATAGTATCCAGTGACAAATGGCAATCCTTTATATTCCGTGTCCATACCGCATTTTGCCCATTTCACAATGGCTACCATCCGAGCCTGCTGTTTTTTAAAACATCAAAACTTTATGGAGTTTTGTTTAAAACTAGCAAGCTAACAGCCAACTTACTTTAAAAACAGCACATGATGCACTGATAAAGGCAATTTGCTAACTGATGTACTACAGTGATTCACTTAGAGGCCTTGTGCTATAAACGCTATACTCTGGGTTTCTACCCAAAACTACCAGGACAGTTCAGTTCATCTCTCTTTCATGTGACCATGAACTGCCAAATTGAAACTGATGTGTTTATCACAAATGGTTACCTACCAAAACATCGCTAATAAAAAGCTGTAAGCGCCTGCATACTGTTTAATATAAATTTTGCAGTGGAACACAACACAAGCACCATCCACCCTCCTTATTCCCTGCTCAAGCAGAGAGTTTTAACAACCCTGCATTCTGGCTCTCTGCACAGTTTGTGGGATGCTGTAGCTAATTACTGGCTTTTAAGTGGCGAGTCATTCGTCCTTAATACAAGCAGCGTGCTTTACAAAGCGTGTCATTTCATTAGGTCTTTCTCTCTCTCAGGCAGTTTGGGTGTGTCTGAGTATGAGTGTGTATGACTGTGTGTGTATATGTGTCTGTCTGTGTGTGTGTGTGTGTGTGTGTCTTGGGAGGTGGCTGTTATTTTAGGAGCCCTCCCTCCCAGCCTTTGCACGCACCGGCAGAGAGACCCAGGGAGAGTTTGCAGGACTAGTGTGTTTGTGTGTGTGTGTGTGTGTGTGTGTGTGTGTGTATGTGTGTGTGTGTGTGTGTGTGATGTTACTTGGCTCTTAATGTCTGGCTAGAGGGAGGAATTAGCTGCGGAGTGACAGCATGGTGAAGGGCAGGCTTGGCCGGTAAATCGTTCGGGCGAATCATGGCTATTGATTCGGTATTCGGCACCAGGCCTCGCGGGAAGGGGGCTTCAGTCTCATTTAGCCTCGTCTGAGATTAGAGATGGTCACAACGCCAAGGTAACAGCCAGGAAAGCATTCCATTTTCACCTGATCTCTTTATCTCTATTTCTCACACCTCTCGTTTTTTTTTGTCATCTCCTATCCTTCAGTCTCCCTTTCTTCTCTCAGTGTCAGTCAGTCTATTGACCTTTGTCAACTCTTTGTGTTACTATTCTTTCTCTCCTCATCAATCTCTCATTGAAATTCACATGCCAATGTTTCACTGGTTTCAAATACCAATGTGTAAATGTTGCCTCAGAGCAGTACCAAAAAGTAAACAACGTATCCCTTGAAGCATCCCCGTCTTTTAATCTTCTCATTCTTTCTCTCTCTCTTTCTCTCTCTCTTTCTCTCTCTCTCGCTTTGGTTGCTTGAGTTGCACTGTTCCCCCCTTCATCTTTTTCGGTCTCTCCCTTTTTATTTCCTCTGCCAGTGTTGTGTCTGGTTCATGTTTTGTTTCCTCAATAATGAACCCCCTTTGAGGTGCCTCTAAGAAAAGGTCTGATGTAACAAGCTTTCGTTAAAACTGTTTCTACACCTCTCTCTCTCTATTCCTCTCTCTCTCTCTCTGTCTCTTTCTTTCTTTACCCCCAAGTCATTCTCACTTCACCAACTCCACAGCTCTGTCCACATTTCCACACATATTGTCCCTGCCGTCAATTTAACCCCCCACCCCCACACATACGCACACTAACACCATTCCCTTATCCTCCTGTCTCTTGTCTCCTCTCCCCTGTGTGTCACTCCTGCTGTTACATCAGCGGCATTAACGAGCCTCCTCATTAATTATCCAGTGTAAACAGAGGAGCTCCTTCCTGCTGTTGTGGCACTGCTGCCCAATGCTAATACATGGTGATGAGACGGGGAATCTGCAGACTCCCTCATTATAACCCCCCCCCACACACACACACACTCCTGACCAGGAGTTCACCTCTGCTGCAGCCGAAGATGCTGATGCCATCCTGGATGCCAGTCTGTGCTCTGCCCATGAACTGGTACATGCATGCAAACACACACACACACACACACACACACACACACACACACACACACACACACACACACACAAACAAAACATGCACACCTCTACAATACACTGGGGAGAAAGACATGGAGCGTATTTTGTCTCCGATCTGATATGCAAATCACAACAGCTATTTTTTTTTACAGTACAGTTGGATAACAATTTAACAGTTGGGTGCATCGCGGATCACGCCCAACCCTTGGCTGATCTCTTTCAAACGGCGCTTAATAAGAATGCACACCTGCGCTAAAAGGCACTCTGCTGCTGCATCAATGGTTCTGATCCATCTTGCAGACACACGGGACATCACAGGGGCCATGTTGTGGCTGAGTCACTGCTATTGAAGATGCTACACCTGCACCTTTTTGGGGCTCAAAGAGCCTCAGGTCACACAAAACGCCAGTGAGACATATCCCTGCCTTTATAAACTACCTGTCTATCTATCTATCTATCTATCTGACTGTCTGTCTGTCTGTCTGTCTGTCTGTCTGTCTGTCTGTCTGTCTGTCTGTCTGTCTGTCTATCTATCTATCTATCTATCTATCTATCTATGCACACATTCATCAATCCACCTGTCTGTCAATAATTCCAGTACATTTTCAGTATTCCTCCAGAGGTATTCACAGATGTGGACAGATAGAGAGATCAGCTCGCCTGACTTAATAATCAGAGGCAGATAGGCCTGTGCGTGTTTGGCTTGCGCCCGCCTCCACGCTCCTGTGCTGTCTCGTTTGCATTGCGACAGTAATTGCGCTGGATGTGCGGTGATTAATGACGGGCACGGCACCGACGGTTAAATTATGCAAAAGCTGCCTGCCTGCCAGCCCGTCAGCTCGCATCCATAACGCCGTTTAGAGCTCCTAATAAATAGTCGCCGTGGTTACATCTGTATCATCAACACACGAGAATCCCATGAAGGCGCTGGCTCTCTATCTGTGAAGAGATGTGCTCTTCACGCTATAACATTTCATGCCACAATAGAACACGGACATAAGCGCACACATAACACAATCCTTCATTGGGTATGCATCTGCTGTCAGAAGCACTGGGCTATGCGATTAGCCCAATGACACAGACGGCATGGTGCAAGTGATGTGTGGATTCCATCTTGTGTGGGAATGGGATGCTTCTACACGCAAAACTGCCGTTAGCAGAAGCTTTCATGCATATAGCAGCTTTCTGTGGGACGTAGACATACATTATTTAGGAACTCTGCTCCCTCTGAAGATTGTCTACACAGTCTTGGTGCTCTCATTTTCCTCAGTCTTCCACCAGCTGAGCTATTATTAGTTTATAAAGATGTTATAGATGTGTTATGACATGTTTACAACAATAAGGGATCATTGAGAGCAGGTAACCCCTTAAGATAAGGTTGTTTTCCTGATCTAATCGCCAGGGCTTTATCTTGATTCAGTGGTGTTTACACCTGGGGCCATGTCAGAGCAGATCTGTGCGATTTCCAAATCCCATGTCAATGTGTTTCTCCCTCCTAGCTCGTGAAATCTACAATCGTAACATGGCCCCTTGGGTAAGGAAACGCTATGTTTCCTTTCTTTCTCTCTCTCAGTATGTGTCAAGATGTGTTTTCTTGTTCTCTTCTCCCTCTCTAATGGTATGGAGATTAAATCAGAAGCGCAAGCATAATTCACAAAGCCAAAGACAAGAAGAAAGGAGGAAAGAAAAGGGGGGAAAAAGTATTTGTTTCCACAAACTCGGTGCACTCACTTTGACTGCACATTGTGTAATTGCGTCAGACTCCTGAAGCAATTATCCTGTTATAGTGGGGGGGGATAACCCTCTTGTTCTCACGTGTAGTACCCTGGTGTAATCACACGCTTGCTATAATGAGTCTCCCATTACTCCTTCATGAAGACCACTTCACCCTTTTTTTTGAAGAGAGAACAGAAGAAAAGAGAAGAAGAGGCAGAGAGTTGAGAGGGTTCCCCAATGGCGGGCTTGGAGGGAGGGGGGGGGGGGGGGCGTTGTCAGAGAGTAATAGCTCCTTTGGAGCTGGACAGTCACTATCTGACCTCTCTGCCCCAGTTCTGAGACACAGTGAAAAAATGCCTCACGGGTAGCTTGTCGGCAGTTCCCTGTAACCAGGATGGGGGAGGTTACTTTTAAAGTAGAATGGGTTACAGATTACTAGTTACCCCGTTTAAAATTAATTGAGTAATGTATCTATTTGAATAACTCCATCAAAGTAATGTAACTGATTACATTTGATTACTTTAAGTAGGCAGAATAGAGGTGGTGCAAATTAAAACAGGAGAACCAATCGAAAACTGCCAAATGAATGGAGCCTGTCTAGACAGTGAAAAGATGCTAAGCAACAGAATAAATGTTATACTCTACATATCAGCTTTAAATCTTTTTGAAAAGAATGTATTCAGATGTAACCGGTCACAGTCAAGCCCTGTACCTCCATTTCCTAGTCCATGTGTTCTGGTGGCCTGTTTTGTCCAGTGTCCTTATTTGCTCCAGTCCAGGTTTTACCCCTACCCTGGTTCCTGGCTGATTGACAAGGGAAGTGACCAATCACCAGTGCCTGTTCCTGCACACCTGCTACAACTCACCTCATCAGCCACGTCTTTTAAGCCATGCCAGGACCGCCACACATGGCCAGATTATCACGCCTTTTGCTGTGTCACTGCTAAGCCTGTCTGTTAGTAGTCAGCCTGCTCATATTTCTGCTTTTTCGATCCAAGCCTGTATGTGTGTTTTTTGTCTAGCCGTTTGGAACTTTTGCCTGGATCTTTTGCCTTTTGTTACTATCCTAAGCCTGTTTTTAACATGTGAGTTTTCTGTCAAGCCCCTGGTTACCTGTGCCTGTTTTTGTCTGCTTCTCTGTGCCTTGGCGCCTCTGACTGACTGACTGCTGGATTTTGCCTGAGCCAGTTAATTTAGTTTTTGGCAGTTTAGTTTTTGTGACCGCTTTGGCATCTATTTTCATTAAAAATCCACCACAGTTTTTGTCAATCGAGTCTGTTCTTGGGTTCTTTATTCCTAGTTGGGCTTTATCAACCCTGACGGTAACCCCTTTGTAATTGCCCACAATTTGAGTAGTAACTGATTTTTATTATGTTTTTTTTTCTCAGAAACTATAATTGACTAATTACATTTATTTTGTAGTTTAATTATTAAGAAACTCTGTTACAATACGTAACTAGTACTCCCAAACTATACCACCACAGGACAACTGAGCTACCAAGAAGTTCTTGCAAATCACAAAACTGAATCTTCAACATGCGTAACGTAAGGCAACATCTCACAGCAGGTCTCCAGAATGAGTAACAGAAACTGGACACTTTTTAAAGGTAGTAAATGAGTCCATAATTCAAAGCAGTTGAAGTGAGTTGACTCTGTGGATAGCTGCCAATTAGAACACAGGGGATCTGGAGCGCTGCAGTGAAACAGGGAGAATGGATGAGGTTATGGTACCAAACCCAGAAAAAACTTGATTCTCAATACAAAACCAGAAATTGGCACACAAATGTCTCGACTAAAAATCAATCATAAATGTGTCTATCCCTGCTTCCAGGGCATACAATGTCTTCTGTAAGATATTTTAGTTTGGAAGGATATACTTTTATCAAAAGAACACTGTAGATATTTGAAGGCTGTGCTATGCAGAGGTCTACTGTAATGTGGAAGGAAGAAGCCGCTGAGAGAAAAGAGAAAGCGATTCAATTCGCTTTAATTTTCTTCATGACTGATCTTTGATGTACGTAGGTCTATCAATATGTCAGAGATTCACAAGTTGATTCCTTCTGCTCTGTACTGAAAACATAAGTTTATTAAATCTACATGTTTTTGTCAGTATGCCTTCATTTACAAGCTGTATACAAGGTTAAAAAAATACAAATTTGTGCCAAGTCAAGCAAGCATATTGGCTGTGTGTGAGTGTGCGTGTGTGTGTGTGTGTGTGTATATACAGGGTCAGGGATGGGGTGTATGTGTAGGTGGATGAGTGGCTATACTTAATTATATATATATCACAATATAGTTGCCTTGGAAATGTCACTATCAATTTCAATAGAATGGAGTCCAAGCAGAGGTAGGGGAGAAAATGTGCTTTGCCAGGTTGAGAAGTCATAATCTTCCACTAAACCTCAGTGGCAAAGGCCTTATTAGAGAGGGTAAGAAAAGGCCTGGGGCAAGATGAGGTAGACGAGGAATGTGGAGAAAAAGAGTCGTGGGAACAGATTGACGCAACCAGCGATACAGGGAGAACATACTGTGAATAAAGACTGACTTATTTTTTAAGGGAGAAATAGTGTGCAAGGGAGAAGGTCCTTAAGGATTTAAAAACTGCTGAAGTGATATTGGCATTTCTTATCCTTCAGGGTGAGATAATGGACAGGCAGGGTTGAAGGTGTGATGCAATTTTTGCTCCTGATTGCAGAGCAGTTAACAGTTTGGTGAACAGATTGCTAATCAGTTACTTAACAGCAGAGGTGTAAAAAGTACTGAAATGTTGTACTCAAGTAAAAGTACAATTACTTTGATGAAATTTTACCTACGAGGCAGGTAGGCCAGTATTGAGTTTCAGGGACAGTTTTTGATATTCTGAAAGGCGTTCAGCAGATCCATATTGACTGAGACACAGGCTAGGTACCCTTCTAACTCCCCTGAACCTTCTGACCTTCTGGACTTCATTGAGGAAAATAAATCATCTTCATCTGATGAATGTTGTCCAACTTGCTCCAGCCTCCAACATCCGGTCAAGGTGTTGTCTGACATAGACTAGACCTGTAAAACGACAAACAACATTTCTGACAATTAAGTATTGAGCTGCCATCAAGAGTGCATCATAACACAGAAATAGCTATAAATAGCTAATTGAGATGACATACCTACAGTATACAGAATTATAGCATTATTTTCTATTTCTACATGCATCCCAATTCATAATCCTCAATTCTTGCTAACCGGGACCCCTTAGCATGAACATGAAAGACGTGCACGTTACAAAGCCACCACTTATCGTTATCAATATCTGACTAAACATCGTGATAAATTGCAGATAACGACATACACATTGACTTGTCCAACTGTCTGAAAACGATGGTGTGCGCATTCACATTGTTCTGTTTCAAGGCATGGGAGGCAGCCAAATGATTAGCCTAATATCAGTTTATGTGGTGTATTTCATTGCTGATGACTGATCTGCAGTTTTTAACACAATATGAGAGACTGAACATAATAATTCTATGACCTGAAACGAATGGAAGACAGGAATGGTATTATTAGTCTATTGGATGACCGCTGTCGACGTTAGCATACTCAGGTCGGTTGCAAGTGCTAGCCAAAATTAGGCTACTACCTACTAGTGCCATGAAACGCATATTTTGCTTAATGGAGCAAAGCTAACTAAATGACAAAAACGCTGTCTGAACTACTAATGGAAAGGGACAAATACTGTACTTACCAACACATGCTTGCGCAGATTTGAAGATGAATGTGTATAAGCAGAAAGTTCTGACTGGCGGATTAGGCACAGTTTACACAGCATATAGCTGTTGCCTCTTTTACGTTGGAAGGCAAACTGCTTGCTGAGATGTGGCCACGGGTTTTCTTCATCTTCTTTAATTTCAACTGGCGGAAAGTTCGGTGCTTCAGCTTGTTGGTAGTCCGCACTATCATCTTCCTCCATATCTATCTCTCGTGACTCGGCACCGTACCGGCTCCTTGCATGACTCCATCATTTACTCTATGCAGCATCCACCATTGCAGTGAGAATTGTGGTGCGCGATTCCCGCCTTGAACTATGTTTTTTTTTTTTACTCAGTAACGGATGTAATTTCCAATGTAGCGAAGTACAATACTTCAGTCAAAATCTACTTAAGTAAAAGTAAAATTACCGATTTCAAAAACTACTTAAAAATTACAAAGTACACAAAAAAACTACTCAATTACAGTATCGTGAGTAAAAGTAATTCGTTACTTTACACCTCTGCTTAACAGTTAGTTAAATTATTTAGTCTTAGCAATCCTTAACTCAGTAATTACATTGATTATTTGTAATTTCTAGCTCCTAATAAATTGCTGACTATTATACAATGGACCATCCCATTTTGCCAATGGTAAGTATTACCAATATTTACACTAGTGTTGCTTGTTTGTGTTTGAAGCATAATTCATAAAGTGTACGCTTTCACATGGAGCAGTGCAACAGCAAATGTAACTGTATTCCCGTATGGTGCACATATTCATTTCGAGGAGAGCTTAATTTGGCACTGTGTGCTCGATCCCAGGCTCATTACGATCAAAGACTGGGTGCTGATCTGAAGGAAGCTAACCTAAAAGGAGACTGGCCTGTGATATTCATGTCCTTCTGGATGAGAGAAATGGTGGACATTTTTCGGCGATTGTTTTTGTTTTACTCTTGTGGATTCTCAAATGCATTTCATCCTTAAATCCACCTACCTTAATGCCTCTAGCCCTCTGTTTTGTTCCCTTTTTCTAAGGTCTATTTCCTCTACCAAAGGTCCTCCACACATACACTTCCTTACTATTGTCTATATCCTCACCCCCTTCACCTTCTTCTTCATGACAATCTCTCGCAGTCCAAGAGATTTCTTCATTACTTTCTGTCATGTCTCAAGCACCTGCAGAACCCTGGGTTATGGGGCTTCCTTAATGTGGGTCACAAAGTACTTCTGAGCCAATGCAATGGGTGGCCAGCGGCCAATACCCTCCACCTGGGGCTCATTAAGGGCAGTGTGTTCACCTGTGTGCAATTGTGTATATAAGGAGGTCAGGCCTTGGGCTCGGAATGGTGTTTTTTACCCTTAAAATGCTGCAGGGCTTTTTAGTTGTTTGTGTCTTGTTAACAATTCTCCTTTCATCTTATCCATCTTATTCCCCTTATACTCCTGTCACCGTTTTTCTTTTTCTCTTCCTCTCTCCCCTTTGTAGCCCTGTCCTCTTTTTCTCCATCACGTCTGTGGCGCTGTGCTGTAGTGAGCTGTGCTGTACACCTTACCTGTCTGTGTTCTTGCCTGTCTAGAGTTCCCAGGATAGACTGGAGCCTTTTCGACCCCAGTCCTGCCCATGTACCCACATCCTAGGACATCCACGTCCTTCACGCCACAGTAATCACAGACACCTGGGTGTAACTCCCTCAGGGAGTTAAGCCTAAGTGAAAGACATCTGTCGATGCACTCGTAAGGGATGGTCCCTTTTCAACCATGTTCACACAGGAGATGCTGTCGTTCATCAGCAAGACAGAGAAAGAGACAGAGAGAGGGAGAGAAATAGATGGAAAGACAGAGACCAGGGCCAAATATGACCTGGCTGACCTTGTTATTTTTTTCTTGTTCTTTGCTAAGGTACTCGACGTAGAGGTGAAAGAAATCGGCAAAGAAATAAAGAGTCATGTTGAGCAAACATGAATATAGATACAATTATTTCCAGACAGGAAATTTGAATCCCTTCACTGTCATCAGCAATCCCAATTCTGACTGTCTTGTTGAAACATCTTCCTTCTGTGGGAACATCAAATATGAAGCATTGTTTGCCAGTCATAAAAGTGGCTTTAAATAACCCCCCCTGAAAATGTACTTACCAATTGTTTGCACACGCCCTACATAGATATAATGAAAAACCTGAAAATCCGTTCAACTTCATATCAAGGCTAATTTAAGGTTAAGAGTGTCAGTACAGTAATGATAAGGCTTGTCCTACTATGTGACTTACATGATACTTAGATTTATAACATGAAGAGCCCTGATTGAACCGGTCGTTGCCAGCGATGTGTTGATTCTAAGACCCTATAAATTATTAATGCATGTAGCCACATTTAGTGCTGCTCAGGGGTGGACCCAGAGCTGGGCAGTGGGGTCCTAAGAAATTACCTAGGAAGGTAAAATTCAAATCTCTGACTAAACAGCATTGGCAATATACTTTCTAGATTGAGGGAGAAGGCCTGAGGCAAAGTACATCAGAGGAAGAGAAGCACGCTGGAAAATTGACACAGTAGGAAAAATGAGAGGTAAATGGAAAGATTCTTGAGAGAAGAAGAAAGCGATTATTTTGTGGGATACAAGAGTAGAAAAAACACACCATGTCCCAATATAAATTATTCATTTTCAGAAGAGTACGTGTTGTGAGTTTTTTCATGTCAGTATTAAAGTAGCTGGCAGTAAATGTCTTGTCGCAAAAGAGACAAGAGGTTAGTTTTGATATGGTCTACAACCAATAATTGAATGTCGTAGTTTTGTAATAACGTAAATTAACTTATATACATTTTCAAGGAATCTTTAATAATTCATTAAGTATTGAGTGTGTGTATTATTTAGAGTCCGTTGGTTAGCCTTTGTGTGAGTTGCGTTATGAAATATGTGTGTACTTTAGAACATTGTGCACACAAGCACCAAGGAGACTGAAAACACAGAACTGAAAGTGAAATCGCACTACAATTAATTAGAAAGCTTCTCAAACAAATCAGTAGATAGAGGATAATCAAACTGAAGTGTTACAATGTAGCTATTCTTTGATGACCATTGCCCTCACCTTTGTTCCAGTGCATTATGTTAATCACCATACATATATAACAACATGTTGAATTGAATTAGTCACTAATCAAAATATTGGTGAAAACCTTTAAAGCTTTTATGGAAAATATAATATGTTGTTTGCAGTGTGAAGTTCTCCCTGATCCCATGGGAGAAATGAAGAAAGGAGCATGCAGGACAACATTCCCTCTCTACATCAGTTGAAAAGCACCATCTGCTGGGTACTTTTGCAAGGTTAGGGCAAGGTTCATCAGAAGGAAAAGTGGACAGCTAACTTCAATTTGTGTCTTGTGCTCTGCTAAGGATGCTGCTCTGCTGTCATGAGCATGTCATGAGCATGCCCAAAACCAGGCAAGGTTTTGCCTTGCGAAATACTCTGCTCCTGTTTAAGAAGTTGGCTCCTTCCATAATGTTTGCAAGATTTCTGTTTGGAACCAGGTCTGTGTCTCAGGTCTTCTCAAATCTTCCCCGGATCCCTTATTTCTGTGTGTCCAACAGGGTTTGGTATAATGGATCTACATTCATAAGATGTACACTTTCCAGATCTGTATCATAGCGACTCTTCAAGACTTGATTGATTCTCGCTAACCTTAAGGGTTACTAACCCTTTGACTCACCCCACTCAAGACATTAACTTCTTACTACGGATTAAATTTCAGTCCTTGGGAGAAGCAATTATAGAATTAGGCATCTCTGGTGAGAATAAGATATCTCTTCAGTCCTTGGGAGAAGCCATTACAGAATTAGGCATCTGTGGCATATCACTCAGTGTAAGTGTACGTGTTTCCCTGAACAGCTGAGTCCTGAGTCAGCTTCCCTCTCCTGGGAGACAGAAACACAGTCAGTGACATTGGCCATCAAGGACTGAGAGCTCTACTACGTCCTTGAAACAATGGTTTTACTATAACTGAGAAAACTGAACAAGTCTAATAAGGTCTAAGATATGAGGATAGTCTAATGCGTGTTATGCTTATTGGCTTTACATTAACCAGGTTAGGATTGCCAGATTTGGTAAAATCCTCCTGTAAGAAGTAGCATATCACCAGAGATTTGGGATGTTAGTATGTTTCAGCAATTAACTGGACTGATAAGGCATGTTTTTTGTTTGATTTTGATGTGCATTGAACCTATGATAGAAGGACAAAAATTGGTGGGCCGTGGCCAACTGCTCTCCCACAGCCCCTCTGCCACGCATGTGTTCTATTCCTACTCCGAACACACCTGATTTAAATCAGTGTAATTCAAATACTCTTGATTAGCTAGATCAGGTGTGTTAAGCTAAATGGGAACCACTTTTAGAATGGAAGATGGAGAACATGCACAGTAGGGGTGGCAGAGGAGTTTTAGCTGGACTTGATGGCCACACTTTCAACATGATGCTGAGGAAGCTCTGGTCTCAGGGGTAACACACATTCCCTGCATCACCAGTTATCGAGGTTTGGAGCTGGTATGACTTACCTATATGTGATAGGTATAAGTGAAGGGTAGGGTGAAGGTGAGGTTTTAATTTGAGTTTGTGTAATAGCTGTGGAGTTTAGTTCTGATATGAGTTGGTTGTGTGTGTGTATGCATGTATGTATGCATGTCTGTACAGTTCTGACAAAGAGCCTTTTAACTAGAGATGCATTTCTGCAAGAAAATGAAAATGTGATTGTTCAACAGTAGCAGACCCTCGCCCAGCAAATGACGGATTACACACCCCCAACACTGATTATGATCATTCTGAGCATACAGCATACAATACACTTGTGATTAATGAAACAGCGTTCAAAATGAGTTGACAGTCTTCATTTATTGTGTGTAATAAACTACATGACTCCCCCAATTAAGGACAAAAATGTCATCATCTGTCCATGTGTTAAATGTTAAATTCAAGGACTAAAGTGTTAAGAGACTAAAGTGACCAAATACTCCATGCTTGAAGTGTAAAGAATGACTGTAAAGAATGACTTGTTTACTTGCTTTGAAGATGATCTAAGACCTTAGTCTTGTTGTAGTCCTCTTATTTTCTAATAGGTCCTCTTTGGTAGTACCAAGGCACGGTATAGACTGCACCTTAATGTTATTTATGTCTGTCTGTGAGAAAGCAGGCTTGTGGCAAATGGTGGTACACGTGGGTAGAGAAAAAGCCTTTAAAACTTTAAATCTTCAAGCAAACATTAATAAAAAGCAGACAATACAATTTGAGTGACTGTTATCTGTGTGTCAGAGGTATACATGAAATATCTCAACATCGGAATATTGCAGGTGAATTTGGTTTGGTGATATGCATGTTTTCGACATACGAGAGCTAGATACACGTCTCTCATCCCCAGTAGATCAGTAACATCTGTAATAACGTTGTATGTTCATACTTCATAACAATATCACACTTAACAACTAAAGAAACCCTCGCCTTTGAGAATATGTCTGATGGTTTATGGTGTGGGCTGTGCTGGCTAACCTGACTTGATTCTTTTGTATTTGATTGACCTAGATGACAAAGTATAGATGTTTACGAGCCGAAAGGCAGGATTCAAATGTTTCTTATTCAGTTAGACATTATATAAAAGTTTTAGGTTACCACGCAGCATTGGTAACATGTCCCCCATTGTCCCACACAAACGTACTACTCGTCCCACATTTGGTCTGTTTGCATCTGGTCACCCTAATTGTAGATATGGTTTTAATTTCGAGGGCAGAGAGGAATTTTGGTCTTGACAAGGTTTAGGACGAAACAGACACCTTCGGCAGATGGCTTTGCCCAACGTGATACTGAGGAAGCTATGCCGTCTGTGCACATTCCATACTCCCCTTGCTTTTGCTGGCACCATGTCGCCTCCATTGCACTGGAGGAAGCCTATCTCTGCTCCTGTTAAAGTCTTGTTAAATCTGACTATTGGCCTCATGTCTCCTACAGTCAGGCATGCACTGCTGACAAAGAGTTTGCCTTTTAAGACATAAAATCCCTTCTCTCCGAGTGTGTGTGTGATAATGTATGTGTGTGTGTGTGTGTGTATGAGAGAGAGAGGGAAGAATAAATAGATCTGGGTGTGTATTGTCTTACTGCTTTTGAGAGATGACATTTGCATAGGTTTATGCGCACGCACGTGTGATAAATAGATCTACTCTGTGTGTACTGTCTGTGATTGTCTCTCAGCGCCTGCATTTGCATATGTTTGAGAGTGTGTTTATGAAATTGAGTGTGTATGTGTGTGCGCGAGACTGATTGCAGTGTTTTTGTTCGTGTGAGTGTGACATTTCTGTGAAGACTCGAGCAGGCTTTATTAAAGGATCCATCTTATTAATGGCTGATTTGGCCTGCACATTTGAAAGGAATCTGGTGACACTCAGAATATAGACCCCCAGTGAAAGTACAAAACCGGCACGAGTACCAGTGTCTACAGTTGACTTTGTATTGGTACATATATATGTCTGCTTTCTATTAGTGTGTGTATAAAATAATGTGTATATATCTGTTTCTGAATGTGTATATGCACCCATTCATGTGTGTGTGTGTCTTGTTTGTGAGTTATTTCTTTCCTCGCTCACGAGTGTGTGAGTGTGTGTGTGTTCATGCATGCATGTGTGTTTGTGTATAGCTGTGGAGAATGTCTATAAATACTCCTTGAGCTGAGTCATCCTGAGGCCCTGGAGAGTGGAGATGAAAGGAGACGAGCACTAGAGGTAGAGGCCGGGGCAAAGAGAGAGAGAGAGAGAGAGAGACAGAGAGAGACAGAGAGAGAGAGAGACAGAGAGAGACAGAGAGAGAGAGAGAGAGGATCTGAGTGCTGTGTGTTTGAGAGGTAAGTGTGCTGGGGGTCAGAAGCGCTGTTATGCAGGTGAACTTCACTCTCATCACTAAAGTTTGAGTTTTCATCTTGACTCCCCTCCCCTCTGAACAAAACTCTTAAAGACTAGAGGCAGTGGGATGTAAGGCTTTATGTGGGTTTTCTGTGTGTGTGTGCGTGGTTGGGGGGGGGGTACTAAAACCTCATTTATATTTGGTTCAGTGATCTACACTGCACAATACGGTGACCTCAGAAGTACTTGAGGTCACTTACTGTAATTAGATTTTTAGTCTTGCTCTTCTTTGCCTCTATATGTGTGTGGATGCTCATGTTTTTGTGGCAAAGTATATTTATGTGTGTGTGTGTGTGTGAGTGTGTGTGTGTGTGTGTGTGTGTGTGTGTGTGTGTGTGTGTGTGTGTGTGTGTGTGTGTGAGTGTGTGTGTGTGTGTGTGTGTGTGTGTGTGAATTCACTAACACATGCAGACCGACCACAATTGAGTATGTCTGTATTAACTCAATGACGGCTGAAGCCCCACTGTGAAGGCTGTATTGATTTCCAGTGAGAAGCCTTCTTAACTTATTAACTTGGCGGAAACCAGCACCGGTACTGGAAATAGATAGATCGCCCCCCTGGTAAACCTGGTGTCAGATAACCAGCCATAACCACAATCCACCCAGCCCTGTCCCCTCACTCTACGGACACACTCCCAGAACATCATACCTCTCTGGGCACGTGGTTGGGTTCTGCCCCTTGACCACAGGAGAACAGGCCCATCAAAGGGGAGGCCCTTAGGTGATCTTTATTAGGTTTAAGAGGGGTCCATTATGGTTTGATGGGGCTGATGGGGCTGATGACCTCTAATCCTGTTTAGTGTGTGCTATTGGCCATCTGTCCGTTTCTATTGGTGATAAAGTGGTGTTTTGTGGGTCATTTTGTGGACCTTAATGACAGTGGACGGCTAGCTTTGGGTTAATATGCTGAAGAGGCCATTTAATGCATGGGGAGGTATGGAAAGGTTGTTTCATTCTGCTGGATTCACTGCAGACTCTCCAAGATTTGTGAAGGTTAATGCTAGCTCGCTAACAAGGCCAAACTTTTCTGGTGTTGCAGGTTGCTCATTAAAAGAAGTATCTCTACCGAGTACAAAAAAATCTTGACACATCTTTGACAGCTGAGCGCTTTGCTCAGAGATTTGCTGTAGAATAAATAGCAAATCATGAAAAAAATTCAAATGTGACATGCATTATAAATCTGACGCCAAATCCAGGGGTTTCTCAGGACACAGACGCTCATCCGTCGGGTCATCTCGAACGCCACCCCTGATCCAGCAGGACTCCTCGACATCCGGCCCAGGCGTTGTCCCCACATGCACTCTTCTCCTGTCCCTGTCCTAGGCTTGGAGTTGCCGCTTCGCAAAGGACAGTTCTATCCATTCCACTATAGCAAACTCCACGCCCGTAGCTTCTCGTTCCAGAGATCGACTAGGAAATTCGAACTGCTCCTGGCACAGTCTGATTTTGAACTAAACGTCAGTGGTACGCAGCAGGAAGGACAGCAGGTCCAACACGGCCCTCACGCCTAGTTTCAACATTGCTCGATGTACTTATGCGAGTCAACCAAAAGTCCTTTCATTCCTATGGGAATCTCTGTGGTCTCCGATGTGTTGACATTGGAAAAAATTAGCTAACAGGCTATTTCAAAGCATAGCACGCAAATTGCAGTTGGTTTGCGGGTTGCAGTCTTTCCCCACAGATGCAGAGAGCAGGTTGCAGTCTTTCTCCACAGATGCAGAAAGCGGGTTGCAGTCTTTCTCCACAGATGCAGAGAGCTAAACGAATATCTTTCTCTAGCCTCTGGAACCAAATTCCGTATTGGAGAGCTCTTGATATCGACCTCTACAATAGGGCCTTAGCCTCTAGCTAGGCTCTAGCTCCAGCTATGACGCACCAGACTCTTCATTCGTAGTTCCTAAAGTAGACGACCAATGTCACTATCAACCACTCTGTTTATTGCATCCCTTCCTGATCGGTGACCAGTTTCCTCTGTGTAAAAAACAAGAAAGTCCTGCCCCTTACACTAGCCATCTCATTTTTCTCCTATGCTGATACATTCCATAAGACTAAGGTCTCAACCATTAAGGCATTCTTTTTTTCTTTTCTATAAGCTGGCGTACTGCTCTGAATGCCCTTACTTTTCCAATGTCAGGATAAGCTTGTTAATCAAAGAGATCCGCTGGCAACAGCCAGCTACACCGGACTAACAGCAACAGCCAGCTACCCCGGACTAACAGCTACCAATTACCGCAGATATCCTCACCTCCAGACTTTCAACACTCGGCAACGGATTCATGTCCAAACACACTGATTTTGCTGTCACAGACATGTTTTTATTGGTTTTTGAGGCTGCTGAGATGTAGTGAGTTCCCTTCCCTACTTCTAGTGTTAATCCAGACGTGCATTCCTGTGTGTCAGACCTACAGGTGTTTGAACATGACACAATTTGTCACAACTGAGCGATCAATTAAAAAAAGGCCTGTTGATTTATTTTAATCTGGCTTCCCATCTCAAGCCTTTCCAATGCTTAGCCTAAAACATCTCATACCAATCTTCACAATCTCCGACTCCCCTACCAAGCATTGATTCCTTTGTAGATTTCCACTTCAGTAGCAGCCATGGGAAGTGGGAAAGCTCTGACCTCCGAGTGGGAGAATACACCTGAACGCCTGTCAAACTGGGAACAACCCGCTAGGAAAGAAGGAGGGTTTTGAGAGTTCCGAGAAGTAGGTTTGACATGACTCGACATAAAAAAAATTACTTGCTCTATGCACAGATAAGGCACTTTGTTTATTTAAGCAGTTTACTTCTGTGTAACGAACGTAATGTTTACCCTCTTGCCAGTTACATTACCTAACTGTCAATACCCTTGCCTGTTTGTTGTCATTATGTGAACACTCTCAACTTGGAAGTGGGAGATTCCGAAATGGGAACTTTCTTAATTCCCAGCTGCCTGAATGCATCATCAGATCAGAAACAAGCTCTCTTAGGGTGTCAGTGGACATCGCACACATGCCAAACATGCATATTATCAGTGCTCTAAATCAAGCATTCCGACGGGCGAAAGTTTCAGAGGAGCCCATAAGGATGATTGACAGCTGTCACTCACCCCACTTCTGCATTCTAGAACATTTAAATCCACCTTCCCTGGCTAATACATCACCGCTCCAGTGGACTTAACTGAACTGAGGAGTAGGAGTAATAAACAAATAAACATGATCTATTTTTGTCAATGTGTTTCTCAATAGATAAACAGTTTTTTCACATATAAAGATTTGCTATGAGGATTATCCTGGGCAGACAGCCTGTGTCTGCATAAATGTTGAACAATGATTGCATTAATTGATTCCAAATACATAGTGACACTAAAATATTCAATTTGGATTCAAAACTTTAAACTGCTTTCGTAAAGGCGCTTCCATGAATTATCTTTCTCACCCATTGCGTAAGGTAAGACCAAGTGTTCATATCTTCATATCATATGATTAATTAAGTGCTAGAACTCTCAAGTTTTTTTACTTGATTTATAAAGTTATGCCCTTGTGCAACCCCAAACACACGCACATCACCATGTACAAACACACACACACACATTCTTCTCATAACTTGACGCCCACCCACATCTTGATTCAGAGGACATCCACACACTTACACTTACACACACAAACTCACCCATGTACATGTGGTATAATCTCACACGTACAGTAAATGGGCATCTTAAGACACACGCTCTCTCATGCTGTTTCTCATTATCCTAATGCAATCACATTAGTCAGATACCTGCAACCCATAACAGGACAATAAACACAGTGTAGATGCGATCACCACAGCAACGTCAATATTCATGAATGCCCTTAAACGTCCACACACAGAGATGCAATCTCCATAAATCTCCCTCTCTCTCTTACACACACACACACACACACATTCTCTCTTTCTCTCTCTCTCACTCTCACACACACCCACATTGCTGCTCTCTCTCTCTCTAAAACACACACACACACACACACATTTGATTTTCCATTTGCAGAGATCTTCCAGATACACATGAGGAGTGCTATCTTGCAAATTAGAATACGCAGGCAGGCAGGCATCCCTGTCTCAGCCAGGGTTTTGTAATCACCTTGGATCTGTGGCCGTCTTTTATTACTCACCTGTCCTCCTCCAATCCAAACCCACACACTCACTCCTCACCAACCCCCATCCCCCCTGCGCAAGCCCCCCCCCCCCCCCAACCACTTCTGCTCCTCGGCTTCTCCCAATTCCAACATTCCATTACTGATGGTTTGCCTCTGAAGAAGCCATATATGCATGTGAGATGGCCTCACAGTGAGTTTTGCCTCTTTCTCTTTTCCCCATCTCTCTCTCTCTATCCACCTGTTACTCCCAGTCGATCTTTCTTTCATTCGCTTTGGCTTTCCAAGTCAGTCCGTCATTCTGAAAGGCCACTAGGCTTTCTGTGGTGATATGCAGAGGACTCTCGATGTAGATTCGTTCTTTTAATGGCTACTTGACCTTCTGGTCTCATGTTCATCATTACCGAAAATGTCAAAGGCCTCTTGCGCTTCAGCCATATGTGAGTCAAACACACATCTTACACATAGCGAGGGAGGAGGAAGCATAGGAGGGGCTAAAGACTGGATGTCAGACAGGGAATGGAAGGTAGAATTAGTTTCTGTAAGAGACAAAGACAGAAAGAAAGAATGAGTGCCATAAGAAAAGAAGAGGGAAAACAAAGCAAACAGACACTTCTATTGTCAATAGAATTTATAAAAAATATGCACTCTTCTTTTCAAGCTTGAGTCGTGTCACATTACATGTTATGGATCTCCTGCTCTGCATGATATTGACAAATTATCACAGAGTGGTTGAAGGTCAACAAATATGTATTCTGTATTTTGTGTTGTGTGTGCATACCATGTTGTTATGCAAGCACTGTTTTTAATTTAGTCTTAGGTGCATATTGCACTTTGGATCACATGTAAAGTGATAGCATGCCTGTGATTTAATTCTGCACATTCTGTTTCATACTACTCCAAGTATTGTCAGTCGTATTTATTTTATGTATAAAGTCATGATCATCCAACTTCCTAGTCAGTACAAGAAGACCAACCCAATGACCCAACGAGGTACGACAAATGAGCATGAAAGTTTTATCATAGCTCTCTAATCCCCTGTGGGCCCCATTAGCAACCTAGCTCTCAGACCTGCCCCTCCTGGTCCACTTTTGAGATTCGTGTCAATGCCCTAGGCAGCTAACCGATCGATGAGGAGATGGGTTTGCCTGAGGTAGTACACCTCAGCATGGAAACATAGTGTAGTGCTGCCACCTTCTGGAGCCTTGAGGCTTAACACTGACAGCATACCCAGTAGTAGAGACTGAGAACTTCTGTTGAGGTGAAACTCCTCAGAGAAATTGTAATTATGTGAGAGTCTTAACTAAGACTAAAGATAATGTACGTAGTGTAATGCACTTTGATGTAAGCCTTAATGTAATAGTGTAAGACTATAGATAATGTTAGTTATGTAATGCAATTTCATGCAAGCCTTACTCAATTATTAGGGAATATCATAGCTAAATCATACTTTAATGTGAATGTAAGAGTTCCTTTTTTTAAATGCATGAAAGTAAAAAGAAAACTAGAAAAAGGCCATATAGGTAACAACAGGTCCCACCACTCTAACACAAAGTCTTAACGCCAAACGTAATAATAGTATATGTCATGACTTAATCTTAATCATAGTTAAGTCATGTTCTCATAAACAGGATGCTTCTATTTGATGTTCAGTTACACTTCATAAAGGTTTGGCTAGTTGTAGTAAGGACTATGTAATATGTAAAAACTATGTAAATCATGGGTGAGGTATAGACAGTCAGAAAAGTCCCCAAACTAATTTGAAAACTGGATTTACTCATTTAAAAGGGCATTTGCCCTCTCTTGGGTTGGCATTTTAAAGTGTAAGTTCACCCCCAGCTCTGAGCCTAACTGTAGTTTGGAAAATGGGGCTGAGAGGGGGAGAAAAGGCTCCAATACAGGAGGGTGTTAACATACTTTGTAATATATATTTCATGAGGTAGAAAAGTCCCCAAATGGTTGACTCTACATCAGTGTCGACCTTTGATGATTTTAAAGAGCAGATTGTGTTTTGAGCCATTTCCAAACCACAAAATGCAGATTTGTATTAAACAAATGGTAATGTTGTCAATAGTAACACCAGCATTGATGTGTTTCATGATATTACAGCCGTGTAATTTAGTTCACAGTTCAAAAAACACATTTAAGTGTGCACTGCCATCCTTTAAAAGGATAGTTTATGCTGGTAAATTCTAGAGAATATATTACCAATTTTAATTGTAATCTTTCTGCCAGTAGAGTGGAAAGCTTCCTATTGGAGTTCTAATTGGAATTAATTCAGTTAATTTGCTCACTTGGAAAAGTTAATTAAAGAATGATTGTTAAAACCTTTGGATGTGGCTGTTTTGTGGATTTGTAAGCTACTACCTGTGATTTTTACTTTGAGAAGAAATTGATATCACTAGGATGTTTGATGGTCTGTTAGTTAGGTGTGTACCATTGTTTCCAAATGTCATCCAAGTTGTCAATACAGAATCTACGAAACCACGTATACAGGGGGGGCAGGAGGTTTAAAAAAAAGAGGGGGGGGGGGACGGGACTTGCCTTTTGTGTTTTATGTGATTAGGGTCGTTTAGGTTCAATTAGTGAGGCTTTAAATCTGACTCTAGGGGGCAGCACTTCATCACCGTGGAAAAACCCTCGTCAGGACCTCTGATGCTGACATTTGACTTAAACTCCTTAGACCAAACTCCTTATGTTCATTACCTTGCCACGGCCTCCACTCAAACTCGGTACTCGGCTCATTACATAGAAACAATGATGTGATTTGTGATGACAATCACTTGTGGAACAATACGTCATCGCCCTAGCGCTAAATAGGCCTGAACTACTGAACGTAGCGACTTCAAACTGTTATTCACGTGCTCAATACGCAGAAATATTGTGCCAACCACACACAGCAGAAAACACGTTTCCCCCGTTAAATGACATAGAATGAGAATGAGTATTGGTGAATTCAAATGTCAGTGTACATTTGGGAATCAAAGGGTATATTGGCGTTAGATAGAGATAAAACTCCTGATGTTGCAAGAACAGGGAGCCTAAACTAAGTATAAAGAAAGTGGACAATTAATCCATTGGCTATTTGAAATACAGTTTTGTGAGTCACGGAAAAAAAATTACGTCTAACTCCTACTACAGTTTCTTATAATAACATTTTAGGAATAATAAACCAGCGATGACACTAAAGCAAGTGCTTGAGATTCGGGGGCTCTGGTGCGTTCCCATAACTGAGAGGCGGGGTGTTCATTATGTTCAGCCGACGCATGGCAGCCGGGGAGATAAGTGTCACTGCGGGGTGACACGAGCACTGGCACCCGCTGCCAAGGCGAAGCACCAACCGGCGATCACAGCGGCTGCAGCATGGCAGCCTGACGCTGGCATGCGCACTGCAGCTCTCTCCGTGTCAGCTCGTGTCTCTGTAACAGGCGGCCAGTAAGCATCAGTAGCGGCCACATATGCTCAATCCCCAGTTCCTATTTCCGCCTGCCTCTCACCAGGTTTATTTTCCAGGCTATTCCAGCGCCGTAGCATCTTGCCTAACTTCATCCGAGGCCCGGCCATCCTGCGGAGGAGCAGCGCGCTGATGTAAGGTAGGCTGGGAGTATCTCCTATCAGTGTTTTTTGTTCACCCGGACAATGCACGGAAACGGGAACCAGTGCCTGCTCTACTGGCCTGTTGCCTCCTGCGTCGCTGCAGAGATCACGATGTCAAAATAGCGGTCATGATGCACACAGCTGATAGCTGTCCTCCGTTAGACGCGCATAGCCTGCACTGGGTTACTGTATGGATGTGATGAGCTTAGTGTTTTCATGTATCTGCTTCCAGTGTCTACCGACACTTCGGTCGAACTCTACTTTTACGGTAACCTAGTGTTTGTTAAGGATGTATTGAATAGATAGGTTAGACCAATCACGCAGCTTGCGTGGTAATTTTAACTAGGGAAACTGGGCATCGGTTGACACTGCATCTTTGTTGGTATCCAAATATGAGAATGTATCTTGTTTTACATCACATTGTACTGTGGTAGGGTGGTATTTACGAGCAAGGAGTAAAAACAATTCTTTCGGTAAGGAGAATACAATCAGGGGTTATGAAAGATTGATGCATCTTACATATCGACAATAAGAATTAAATACGACAGCAAACACTAAACGGCTCCTCATAATCAATTCGCCCATACTTTAACATCCGTTCGGCGTCACCGGCTGAGCGCATCACATCAGTTATTTAACCATTATTGACTTGCACTGTGCACTTTCCCTGTAGGTTCTGGGCGAGAGCCCTGTCTTTGGAAGGAACTAACAGCATTTTGGCCAGTCTTTGTGTGTGTGTGTGTGTGTGTGTGTGCGCGCGCGCGCGTAAGAGAGAGATTGTAATACATGTGTGCTACTCCTATGTAAATACTTAAACCATGTGAGACATACCGGGAGTAGTGCCTTGTCTGAAGCCAGTCTCTCTGCTGGTACACTACTTTGATGCTCGCCGATTTCCCCTTACGCTCAAGGCCAGGGGAATCTGAGTCATTTGTTGACATGTGTTGACAAGAACCAACCGAGTTATAATAGATGTTTATGAAGGGGCCGAAAGCTAAATGGACAAATGTTCTTCTGTGTCTCATGGAGGTGTTGGTCCATTAGGCGAAGGGCCAAATTAGACTTTGGAAAAGTGAAAGATTTGGGGAAAGTGGAGTAATATAAGCCGTTTTTTAGTTGAGTCATCTGAGAAAACGGTTACTAACGATTGGATTCACTAGATTTTTAAGTATAATTATAAATGTAATTTTTACATCTCACATTCTGCTGATTTTATTGGAGTTAATTGGATAAATGTTACAACTAATTTGTCTACAGTTCTGAATCCTGAACATGGTTTGTTAAGAAAGACATGGAAGTCTGAATTAAACTTTCTTTCTTTTCATAAACATCCACAGATTAGCCTATTTGTTTTTCACTTTCAGTGTAGATTCTCACCTTTATGTTAGCTTAATATAAACACCAACATGTCACATAGGCCCGATGTTCTGAATATCTGTACAATCACAAACTTTGTAGCCAGTGACATAAACACTAAGATGTCACATATGTACGGAAAAAGCTATTCAGAGTGGTAAAACAAGATGCTTGTACTTGATCCACAAGTAGGTAAACAAAAACTAGGGCTACAAGCACATGACTATGGAGCCCTATATGTTTTTCCTCTGTAATTGCATGGCATGACAGCTGTTATGTTACATCTAAAATATGAAATATTCACGTATTCATTGTTAGGATGCAACGCTTATTTAAACACCAAACATGTGACTTAACTTTATGTAAACATGAGGGGGTAAGCTGAACCACCAGTTGAACTTACCCCGCAACACTCTGGCTCATTTTGCCCCACTGCCACCATTTTGGGGAAGGGGCTTAGTCTGGCAACCCAGAGTAACACTTTTGCTAATTTACTCACATATTTTCAAACACTACCAGTTCATTAACATATTTGATATAACGTTTTGAATGGAGATAGTATACTTATACCTGATGTGCCAATATATATATATATGCTTACCTCTTCATCCACATGGTTTTCTCTTCCACAGCAAGAAGAAAATGGAGAATGCAAACTAAATTTAGGGTCACATGACAGAAACTGTGTATAGTTGCCCGAATACAGGTGGTGGGTCAACCTACCACTCTTTTCCCTAACTGTAATCAGAGAGTTCTCATAATCAGACTAAGGTTGTTCATCTACGTTTGCAATGTTTTTGTGATGTGATTTTTGTTGTTGGTCTTCATGATGTTGCTTCAAGCTTGCAATGAAGTTTGCTGTTGCAGCTTCCCATCTGTTTTGTCAGAGGACAGCCGTTAGAATTTTACTGTCGCGGTGAATCGATAATGAGCTCGTCTAACTAATGCAGTTGGCACACACCAACCGACTCCTTATCGCAGGAGGGAAGCTGCGGGTTGTGAGAATGGCCAACTTGACGCCTTCGGACAACTAATGAATCATTAATGTTATCTAATAAACTTAGGCCTCGCAGACGACACGAATTGATTGAGTAAGTATCCTAAATCCACACATGAATAAGTAAACAGCCATTTATTGTGCGGACAGATAACGTAATTTATGCTCAGTCTATCCACAGACCCACATCCTGCTATCTCTTGAAGGGTATTCGGCAGTATGTGGTAATGAGACATAATTTGCAGATGAGGTTTCATGTCTGTGAGTAAAGCCTGTCGCGCAGTAGGCTGTTAGTTTGTAGCCTACTTCTCACTCGCATGCTGTCAGATCACCGTGCCTTCCCATCACTCAGCCTTTTCCACGGATTTCATGAACAAGCTCTCGAGTTCTCTTTTAACAATAACAATGCTTTGGTGGGCTACTAGTCTCTTGCTAAGTAGGCCTAGCCCTGGACACTAGGCAGTTTTCTGTGATGCTAGGTAGCGTCTCCTCTCTAGTTAGCCTCAATGGAGGCAAATCAACAGGTGTTCTCCCGCCGCATGCCTGTCTCCCGGCCACTGGCACTCCTCTGCGGCGTGGTGGTGAGCTTCTGACGCGTGCCCCTCCCACCATTTTTGCTACAGGCCTGTTCGCGGCTAATGAAGTCATTAAACATGAGAGTAATGCAAACGAGTTAAAAGGGAACACTCACACAGTGCTGCAGGGACGTGCTGGGGCTGAACATTAATTCTCCTGCCCCACATTTAGGCTATACGTAGCCTGTCTCTGTCAAAGGGAAACTGCCCCACTCAGCTCCACGGGGAGAATTATCTCTCTCCATTATGATTCATTACCTGCTGAAAAGAAATAGTGTCGACTGGAATTAGTTGGTTTGCTGGGCTAAGCTTTTTTTTTAGGGCAATCCTGGTCCGTTCCGAAATTCCTGATCTAGTTTATACGAGTGCTGGTTGCTGTTCATACTTGGTTTTGTGATGAGATAACCCTGATGGGCAAGGCTGTGCAGGTGGAACAAAGGTAAAAAACATACATGCTTACTCATGAGGGTTTCATATTTCCAGTGAGGCCACCATTGATTGAAATAGTATAGGCAGAATGATTGGTAAAGTTAGAGAAAAGTACTGATCAGCACATATTGTCCCTGAATGATCCTATGTGAACGATCCTCGTTCCTATGTGCAGTCAAGCAAGACCTGCTGTTTCAGTCTATGTTCAAAATGGTTTAAACAGGCGGTCGAGACTCCCACCATAACACAATATAAATTCAGCACTCAATGCTTAAACCAAACCAATGCAAAACAGCCAATGCTGGCCATTTTGTTTTGTCATTGTGGTTGATATCTAGAGTTTTAACACTAGCATTGTAAAGTTCCAATCAAAATGTTTCAAGGGGCTTCTTTTGCTTGTCATGTACGCAGGTTATGATCTGCACTATTCATTCCGTCTCGGCTCGATATGGAAAATAGTTTTAAACAAAACCAATGTGAAGAAACTCCCCAGCATTGTTTGTCAGATGAGTTGCTGCAGCAGCAGCACCAGCACCAGCACCAGCACCAAGAGACCCAAATATATCCACAAGCCCCAAGCAGATCTCCCAAAAGGGATTAGACGGGGATCCAGGAACTAACAAGCAAACAAACAGATGAAGGAAGGAAGGAAGGGAAAAGAAAAAAGTTAGTGAAGGACAAGGCCAGTGCAGCAGTGCCCGCCGGGGCCTCGCGGCTGCAGACAGAGGCCTCCTTATGGAGTGTGAGGAAGACAATGAAAGTGCTGCATGTGTATGTGTGTGTACCAGCAGTGACACTGTGGTGGAGAGGGGGGCACGTGGGAGGGGCAGACATCGCTCTGCTGGCACCGTCGGGTCGGGAGAAACAATGACTGGCTGTGCTGCACAATGCAATCAATAGAGCCAACCAGAGCAAGGGCAGTAGCCTGGGAGTTTTGCCCCCCCGGCCAGGCAGGTCAGAAGGACAGTACACTGCCCACTCTGTGCTAGTTGAGGTGTGTGTGTGTGTGTGTTCTGTGTGTGTGTGTGTGTATGTTTTCCTGTGTGTGTGTGTGTGTGTGTGTGTGTGTGTGTGTATGTTCCTGTGTTCCCTACAGGCACCTGTGTGTAATTGCCTGCTGCTATATTATTTCAATAGAGTTTGAAACTTGCAAGAACTTACTTCACACTTCTGTGTGTTTGGGGACGTGGTTCCTTTTTCTATGTATGCACTGACACTGTGCTTGTATATTAATACGCTTCAAGTATGCTTTTAACAGAGAACTTTGTCCACTTTGTGTGTGTGTGTGTGTGTGTGTGTGTGTGTGATTTCTTGCCCAGACAGAACGGTCTGGGTAGGGTCAGAGACCAGTCCTTGTGCGCCACTGACATTTTGATGGCATTTTTCATTCGAGAGTGGCTTTTGACGGATTTCTCCCTGACAAGCCTCACACGAACAGACAGCTTTGAGTGAGTCGGAGATGATGCAGGACTACAGCTGACCTCCTGTAGCCCTTTGATGTTTGTCGGAGGAAATCTTTGATGGCACCGTTCCCTTCAGATTGGATAGTTCTGACGGATTGGTTGCACATTGGGCTTCTCTTGATGCTGTCAGGAGGATAGGGACACGGGAAGAAAGGAAATTATTTGTACTTAAATGAAAAAAGGGGAAGTGCCACTTGTCTTGACTCAGTTTCCTTGCATATGGTGGTATTTTGGGAAATGTTGAGCCAGCCAGACAGGCGATCCATCAGTTTGGGCTATTGGCTTAACCTGTCAGAACCTGGTTTCCATGGTGAAGCAGGCATCCAGGCAGTTATATATCTCAGGTCCATCTCATTGTCCTCGTGGTGTGAGGAAATGACTTTTTGGTTATCTACTCTTTAAGCTATTTCTGTTTCTATAGTGCATTCCTAATAATAGTAGATCATAAATCTGGGTATGCTTGCGAAAGATATGAAATCGTGACCACTATGCTGTCATGAAACACCACTCCTGAAAACAAGGAACTGACAACCTGCATCTCTGGAAGTGCTAGCAGAGCTTGCCATGCCAGAGTTACGGCCTAAGAGGACCTTTGCAGCTAGTGGCACTCTGTAATCAAAGACCGTTTGGTAGGGAGTGGCACAGCTTGTCACATAGTGGTCTCTGCTGAGTTTCCGAGAGAAGTGGCACAGCTTGCCGTTCCACACCAGCTCCAGCCTGAGGAAGAGGACCTCTGCTGCTGCTGATGCTACTCTGGAATCAAAGACCCAGTGTAGATAGTGGTCCCCGCAGCTTAGATCTCCCTCTGTGGTGATAAGTGCCTCCGTCCATCCTCAGTCCCCCTCTGTGCCCTGGTTCTGTCTGTCCCCAAAGTAATGCCGTCTTTTCTGCCTGATAGCCAGGAGCACATGTAGGCCTTTTATGGAGAACAAGACACCCCTCTTACCCTCTCTCTCTCTCTTTCTGTTTTTCCTGTGGAGAAGTGGTTGTTGCGACACAAGAAAAAAAAGAAGAATCCAGAAATAGACATTGCATCCTCTTTCCAACTGATAAAAGTAATTTTCTTCCTCTTTCGTGCAGCCTTTAAAGTTTATATTTCCCTGTGTTCTACAGTAATGGCCCCGTGTGTGCTCTGTGTACTCTGAGCGAAGTGCAAGCAGGAAGGAATGGAGAGGGAATAGACCTGGTGACCTTTCAGGAGCCATTTGTCTGTGTAAGGAACAGGATGACTGTCCTTTCTCCTTGTACTCCTTGTACTGTCATTTGTCCCCCCCCCCCCCATGTTCTGCAGCTCTTATGGCCACCACTCAGTGCTTTGACCGCAGAAAGATGGTTCATCTTCTGCTTCAGGTGAAGAGGGAAGGGTGTTTGTGTGTGTGTGTGTGTGTGTGTGTGTGTGTGTCTGTGTGTGTGTGTGTGTTTGTGCGTTTTTGACAGTGCTACACACATTTTGATTGGCAGCTTGGTGTTTGTGAGTGTGCTTGTACTTGTGTAAGCCTATGTCTGTGTGTGTGAGTGTGTGTGTGTGTTTTTGAAGAGTGCACACAGACATCTTTCGTTGGCAGCATGATGTTTGTGAGTGTGCTTGTATGCATGTATGTGCGTGTGTTTGTGTGTGTGTGTTCGGAGAGTGTACACAGATATTGATGATTGTCAGTGTGGTGTTTTTGAGTGTGCCTATGTTTGTGTATGTATAGACTGTGTGTGTGTGTGGGTGTGTGTGTGGGTGTGGGTGTGCGTGTGCGTGTAAAGTGCACACCAAGCTCTTTGGTTGGCAGCATTGGGGGTTTTCTAAGGGCGACACGCCGTGAAGAGTGTGCCCATCGACATGCCACCACCCCTGGGTCCCTGAGGCGTGTCAGGCCGGCCTCCTCCAGCGCCAGGCAGCTTGCGTGATCTGTGCTGACAGCTCCAATCCCCACACCAGTCTTCACTTCAATCTGCACAGACAACCGTCATAATAAGTGCCCCATGTTTTCCCCACTGACGAGACACAGAGTTCTTAAGTTTAGTTTCTTTTATAACTGTGCTATATTTGAATGTCCATTAACGCGGTGTTGGATGACAAATTTGAGCCGTTGGTGAACTGCGCTGGCAACGGCGGAATCAATAGGTCAGAATGTATAATGAATGACACCCGCTCAGACCAAAGGTATACACTTTTGAGTGTGCCCTCTGGAGTGTGGGTGCCAGAAGGAGCTTTCAAAGTATCCATTCGAAGTAGATTTTAGCTACACAAAATCCATCAAATCTGATAGCAGGACATCTTAGCAAGAGGTATCAATACAACTGTATGGAATCTGTTCAGTGCCAAAGATGACAAAGAACAGTACATGGCGGAGAGGAAATTGAGACGAAAAGAGAATAAGACAGAAGAGAAAAACAAAAGTAAGCATCACGAAGTACAGGGGACTTGAGAAGGAGAGAAAAGAGAGCACACAGACAAACAGAAAATATACAGTAAGTGCAAAAACAGATGGATAGATAGATAGATTACTACTTTAGTTATCCCCAAAGGGAAATTTGAGTGTTGCCGCAGCAAAAACACACATAATGAGGTAGATAAAAAGACAGAACACCGAATTATAAACATGCAGGGGGTTAGCGAAGCATCCATATTGCTGATGTAAGAGACTCTGAGTCTGAGTGATCCCAGCATGCTAAACGAGACAAGGGTTGTTGGGGAACTGAAAGTGTTCCAGATTAGAATTACGTGTTTCATGCCTCCCTTTTGTGTCCAACGTGTGTGTGAACGTTAGCTACGCTGTCTGTGTCATATGCCATTTAAAGTCTGTGTGTGTTAGCCCCTATGTTAGTTAGCGTCAAAGATAGACCTGTCTTCTGTCTCACTCAGCATGTATCAGTGTTTCCTTGCCTGTTGCTTCAAAATAAAAGGCCTGCAACCAAAAGACATGATGATTGCAAGTTGTCTTTTTTGAAGAACCCACCAGCGCTAGAGGCAAGATATTGCTATTATTATGTGCAAATGAAATGTAAAATGTGCATTGTGCATTTCCACTCTAAGAGGAGTCGTCTCCTCTCGCGGCACAGAGGGGAGTCATTGTAGATGGCTGTTGCAGTGGACAGGAATGACCTCCTGTAATGGTCCTTATTGCAGCGGAGCTGAAGGAGCCTCCAACTGAAACACTGCTGTCTGACCAGTAGGTTGTGTAGGGAGTGTGTAGTGTTGGCCAGCATGCGCAACATCCTTCTCTCCACAGCCAACTCTAGGGGCTCCGGAACAGTCCCCTGCACAGAGCCAGCCTTCTTTTATCACTTTGTTCAGTTTCTTAGAGTCGCTGGCTCAACATATGTCTGCAAAGTAGGGCTGTTGATCAATAAGAACAATAACTGATTAATTGAATAATTTGCAATTTTTTTCCCCTTAAGACTGAAGCTTGTAATAATGGATGTTTATATAAAGCACATAATTAATGTAGAATCAACACAGAGGAAGTATATTCAAATTCAAATACTGTTGTTTGTTAGCGTTTGTTTTGACGAATGCTTTTTATTGCTGTAACGGTAACGTTCCACAATGCATCGCACAAAAAAGGCCTGAATGCCGCGCAGACCGCTAAGTGCCCGGCGTGCGCAGGAACAGCGGCAGCGTGAAGTGGCTGAGCATAACGCACAGACAGTGCACTTGCGTTCTCTGCCGGTCCACCATACCTAATGGGCCTTGAACTCCGTTATCAAAACTCTCTGAGCACAGACCGAGGGAGGGAGAGAGAGAAAACAGCACATGAGAGAGAGAGAGAGAGAAAGAAGAAAGAAACATTAACTTGCATAGTTCAATTATTTCCTCCAGCTTTTGCAGTTTGGCAAGCTCCTCTGCAGTCAACACGGCAGAAGAGAAATGTCTTGCTTCTTTGCTGTTTTGCTGAGCCATTGTAGTGGTCAGTGATAGGTGAAAATTCACCCTAGTTACCTCAGGACTCCGGAGCTGCATATACTGTAAGTATATTTATTAGACAAACAACAATTGCAATCGGGCTCACTCCCAGCACAAGGCTGAAAGTGAAGCAATATTAAACACATCGCACAAGGTTTATATAGACAGAAGTTTAGCGTTCAGTAGGGATAACCACGTGATGGACTTCTGACGTCCGTGGATGGAAGTTTTGCAAGGTCGGAAGAAGCACAGTTCGACTCTTCTTATCACCTCTGGTCTAAACATGCTCTTGTACATATGCAGACTAAGTGGCACCTAATATTCTAAGTTACACACACGCAGAAACACAGAAAAGCCATGTTCCTGCTTACATAAGTACATGATTCATATAAGGTAATTAATAATACAAGGCACTTGATTATTATATTCTTAAGTCATTAACAGTGTTTGGAAATGATCTCCATCAGTCAGTGGAGATTTTTTTCACTGGACTCGCTTGACCATCTCTAGGGTAGAATTCCATCCAGTTTCCACGTCCGGAACAAATTATGCTTGCTTCGGTCCAAGTGTAGCTTGCTGATCTCTTCCTGACCGCTTGATGGACTGTGCTTAAAGTGATCGATAATCTTGCCTGGAACACTTGGCAAATCTTGCCATTTGGCCAGAACACTTTGGTGAAGGGAAAGCATGACTGTCCTTTGCTGCCTGTGGGCCATGCGGGGTCGGTTTTCAGATGTGGGCCATGTGGGGTAGGTGTTCAGATGGAAGTACTCTTGCTGCCTGTGGGCCATGCGGGGTAGGTGTTCAGATGGAAGTACTGTTGTGGCTGCAACCATGTTATTAGAACCATCAGTGCTCAGGAGGGTGTTTTGCTTTGAGGTGATATGTCAAAGACGAGTTGCTTCTGTGGTTATTAAAATTCGGCTTTGCAAACTGTGCAGAAAACTTTTGTTTTCTCCAAAGATCCATCGGGCAACTTTTTAGTGAAACTTTCCTCTTAAAACTCCATCCTTGTCCTTATCCATCTTTAGGCAAGGGTTCGGGGTGACGGCACACATCTTCACAGGTCATATGTCAGCTGTTACAGAAAGTAAACAAAATGCAGCTGTGTTAATTGTGTCCATGTTTTCAGAGAGAGAGACAAGGAAAGGAACAAGGAGGGAAGTAAAAGAAGACAAAGAAAGCAGAAGTGGAAGAAAAGGCTGAAAAATAACAAGGAAAACAGGAGAGAGAACGAGAGTGGAGACACAGAGAGAAGAGCTAGCTGATAAAGAAAAGAGACTTAACTGATGGCCAGATAAAGGAAAAGAGTTCAAGAAGCCTTCATTTTGGCAGTCACTCTTATTCACATGTAAACTACACTAGCACTGACTTCCTGAAGTAGGTGGCATATTATTAACAATAACTGCATGCCTGGAGAGAGGTGAAGAGTAGAGCACACATTTAAAAAAGAGAGAGATGTCACATTTTGCCAGATAACAGTGCTGTTGAATTCTGAAACCAGAGCAGCTATCCAGACATCCAGCCAGGCAGCCTGGAACGCAGCACTGCAGGAGGAGCGAGTGAGTGGCCCCCTCTCGATCTGGCCACCAACAGACAGACAAGACAGACAGACAGACAGACAGGAAGGTCAGATAACTGCAGTGTCATCTGAAGTGTCCTGGCTGAGATGGGAAGAGTCTTCTGCAGGCTTGCTTGGTGTGTGAGTGTGTGTGTATAGATCTTTACAGATACAGCACGATTTGTTGTTACGGTTTTTCTGTGCAGCAATACATATTTTGAACGAGTATCCCGTAAATTAACACTTTCACATCAAAGACTAATGTTTATGTGCAGAAAAGCGAAATTTCGAATCATTGCGAATCAATTTTTTGTCAACAGAATAAATGTTTTTTGTGGACGAATCTGAGGGACACCTGCGTGAGGAAGGAGAGAGAAGAGGGCAACGTAGGAAGGGGTCAGGCAGTGAGATAGCGGAAAAAGAGTTGGAAGAACATGGACACGATGTCTTTTTTTAGACCACTCCACTGCTTTTAGGAGGTGCACAACTGGTAACTTGAGAGTTATATAGACTACATTTGTGTCATTGTTAAGTAACACTACCTAGGAACCCGTTTCTTTGTAATAGCACCCATAACAGCCTAGACAGTGAGAAAGGCTAGGAGGCAGAGGTAGACTCAGGGAAAGAGTCTGACCACTCAGGGAGTAAGGGAGAGGTGGCTGGCCACTCAACCGCCGGCCACTCAAGGAGAGGAAGAGTGAAGGGCTCCTTGAGGACTCTTACGGAAGAAGAGAAATGCTGAGAGAGAGAGAGAGAGAGAGAGGCAGAGGGATGATGTCTGCCTCTTTCTGTTAAGTTTCCCCCCTGCCATGAGGAAACTGCCTGCAGAGAGGCAGTCCTGGGTTAAAGTTAAAATGCAGGAAATCCTTCATGATAGAGAGCTTGGTATGATGTACAGCATACCCCATACCAGTCAGTGCTGAATCCGTTAAAACGCCTGCCTGAACTGAATGTTGCTGGAGCTTACATCAAGCTTATATTCAGCTTATATTCAATTGATAATTAATTTTATTAAATAAATCATTCCAGGAACAATTTACCTGTCTGTGTTTGTGAGTTTATGATAGTGAATGTAGTCATAATGAAGCACAAAGATTGTAGGCCACTTTACAGATGCAGAACTAATGTATTTCTGTTATTAATTTAATTTAGAGTTCAGTGTTGGTGCAATATAGCAAACATTACTCTGAAAATCCATGGTTCGTGTGGGCGTACTGCCAGGCCACATGTCCAGCTGGTGAGCTGGAATATTGCTGGAAGGTGTCCCTCACTCTCTGCTGATGCTCTGCTGCCTCTCAGATTCCTGATGGGGGCTACAATGCTCTCAGAATCAGGCTCTGGATCATCACTGTCAAGCTGCTGACTCTCCTCACCTGTGTGTGGAGAAAGTTGGACAGTATGCAGGTTCCTTTCACAACACCGTCAGCAACTTCAGGGTAGACCTGCAGTCTTCTGTGGTCCACCCTCCACCCGGCGATGGGTGAGAATGCCCTAAGGCTTTCTCCACCATCCGGTGGGCACTGGCGAGACGGCAATTAAGCACTTGCAGATTCTGCTGACGGTGGCGCCCAGGGTGGGGTCGAATATGGAACGGCTTCATAGGAAAGGCCTCGTCTGCTGCAACCACATAATTCACTGGGCCCAGGTCAGGTGCAGAAGGAAGAGGAAGCAGATCGGACATGAAGGTCACCTGACTGAAGAGCTTTGCCAAAGTGTGAGTTAACAAATATGCCACCATCACTTTTGCAGCAAAAATTTTTTCCAGAAGTAATAATCCATTCATATCTTACATCAAACACACTACTAGTCATTGTTCCAGGTTGATCGGTTCCCTGAAATTGCTTCTCAGCCTCTTCAAATGTGGAGTTTCCCTTTTATTTTGTAAAAGAATAAGCATTTTATTTAATAAGTACTAGCTCATCATCGCTTGTTGAATGTGATTATTTTTGTGGAATGCTCGCATAATTGGTTGTGTTTAATGTGAATATTAATGTTGAGTTAAGTTCGTCTACGATTTTTTTTGGCACTTTCACATAGTTTATCTGCGTGGCCCTGTATGTGTAAAGGCCTGAAGAGTGTGTGTGTGTGTGTGTGTGTGTGTGTGTGTGTGCGCTGTCCTAAATGAGTAAAGGTGGTGCAGGTGTTTAAAAGCTGGGTGTAGGGAATGTGTTTCTCTTTTTCTTGGCCTGTAAATTCGGGTGAGGGGTTTGAGTATGAAAGAAAGGATGTATGAAAGAGTGCACTGTTATACTGTAGGAATATGGCTCTAGTTTATGTGTGTGTGTGTGTGTGTGTGTGTGTGTGTGTGTGTGTGTGTGTGTGTGTGTGTAGTTGTTTGCAAATTTTCTAGAGAAGGTGATGCTTTTCTGTTTTCTAATGGTCTTGAAAGGGCTTTCTTCTCCAGTGAGCAGCCCCCCCCCCCCTTCTCTCTGTGCCCAGTCATGTGACCTGTTGGCTGGCACCTCTGGCATGTGGTGGTGGGTGGATGGATGGTTTGGCAGAGACAGAGTATGTGTGTCCTGAGTGATGGCGGTGAACTCCAAGCTGTCACACACACACACTCACGCACGCCACACACAGACACACACTCGCTCACATCTGGAGCTAAACACATAAATCCACAAATACAGTATGCCTTACCACACACACACTCATACACATACATACATACAATCACGAGCACATTGATAACTTTACATACATAAACACTGTTTCATGCATGCACACACATACACCCACACACACACATACACCCACACATACACACATATACACACACACACAGGACATACATACAATCACAAGCACATTGACACCTTGACATGTATAAACACTGTTTTCATGCATTCACACACATACACCCACACACACACATACACCCACACATACACACACACACACACACACACACACACACACACACACACACACACAGGACATACATCTGAGATCATTGTCACATCCCTCCAAGTATTAATCACAGAGAAAAGTGTGCGTGTGTGTAAGCTGTCAGACTGCACTCCGTCTCCTTGTTTTTTTGGCTGAGGATGAGTGGTGGGCATGCTGGGATCCCAGGGGCATCAATCAGACAGACCTGAGGCCCAATCAGCCTCACTGAGAGAGAGGTGAGGATGGGCCCTATGTAGGCCAAAGCACCAAGGGTGAGTCAGAGAGAGTAGAGGAGTGTGTGTGTGTGTGTGTGTTTGTGTAGGAAAGGGAATATTGAGTGTGTGTGCGTGTGTGTGTGTGTGTGTAGGAATATTGAGTGTGTGTTAGGGTGCATCAAATTGCAATGCAAAAATGTAATCACAACATATCAAACTGTCTGGGGTTGCATTTTGTTCGGACACACATAAAAATGACTTTTGCAAAGTTTTGGGAAAATGTATTGAGATTTAGAGGTGGAACACAGCATGTAAAACATATGAAAATGGGCCTTTTTTTTTTTTTTTCTTAAATTTTGCATTCTTTGCACTGGTATTTCCTTCAGGACATGCATATTCTAGTTCTTCTTGAAACCAAACATTGAAACCAAAGCCCAAAGTGGCACCAGAGAACGATATCAAAAATGTTCCACTTTATCATGGCTCCCCCAATGGGTAAAAGCTGATGTGCCGTTCCACCTCTAGAACACCATGTATCGCAAAAATATTTTGCAATTATTGTTTTTGCATGGATGGTAACACTTTGAGCACCCAGACAGATCAATATGCTGGAATTGTGTATTTTGATGCACCCTAGTGTGTGTATATGTCAAAGAGTGAGTGTGTGTGTGTAGGAGAGTGAGAGTTCTACAAGTGTGTATGTCAAAGATAGTTTGCAGGTGAGTGTGTGCTGTGCAAGTATGTATGTATGTCAAAGAGGGGCAGAGAGAAAGAGAGAGAGAGTGTGTGCATGTGTAGGAAAGTGAGTGTTGAGTATGTGTGTATGTCAGTAGAGGGCAAAAGATAGCTTAAGATAGCGTTAAGTGAGTGTGTATGTCAGAAACGTGAGATGTGTGTGAGAGAGAAAAAGACGGAGCCAAGAGAATTCAGAAAGTGAAAGTGAAAGTAGTAAAAAAAAGCAAAGTAAGCTGCAGACAGGTCATTGACAAGGAGAAGAGACGGGGGAAGTTATCTATTAGGACTCAAAGGCAGACAGGAAGCAGGAAGGAGATGGAAAGGGATGGAGATATGACAGCGTGACTGAAGGCAGGGGGAAAGACGTAAAGAGAAAGAGAGAGAGAGAAGAGAGGAGGGAGAGAAAGATGCTCGGCAGATACATATAAAAGAGGCCGAGCTGGTGGAGAACGTGCCGTTTCTAGGCAGGGTTCCGGCACATAATCCGCTTCCTTTGACTTTGATGTGCAAATGCAAGTTTTCATGACCCCCATGGCCAAGGAGGAACCAGAGGTTTTCGTCTCCTTTGTTTATCTTAAGCAGTTTTGATTATGGAGGAGGCCTGACAGGAGATTTTAACATTCTCTCTTGCTTCTACATGTCTCTACTGACAGCCAAGCATTCATAGTAACATCCCTATTTGGGCCTTCAGTGTTGACTTTTCCTATCATTTTGAAGTCAAGAAGCGTTGGATATTCCACCCACAAGGGAACGTGAGCTGGGTTTAGACTTTTGAGAGACAGGTTAGTTTTAGGCTATTTAATGATGTGTTGCTGTAATGTCAGTTAGTACAAGAACCAAAAGCAAAGCTTCAAATATTTATATGTTGAATACTGAACCATAACTAACACATGTAACATTATTCTAATCCATTAATTCTAACGCGATTCTAATCCAATACACCTTTTGTGAAATTCAGCTAATTGCTCCTCACAGTCCCCTAGCCTCCAGTCAGTTTTTGTGCTAAAAAAAACCATTGGTGTTTGTACACAGTCTTGGCTCTGTAAATAAACAAACATTATGGCCATAAACAATCCCAGCAAATCAACGTGGTGCTGCAGGGCACTGAAGGGAGGGGAGTGATATGATTGGCTGTTGATCTCAAACAACAACAATCTTTCATGAAAGCGAAATTGAATTACTAACTGCATCTTTAATGCGAAGAGATGCTATGTCTCGGTGGCTGTCTCACGGCCTTAATCTCTGACATGATCTCTGCTCCGCCCGCCACCTCTCCTGACCTCCCCTGTCACTCCTCAGTGCTTAGAGACGAGCGCTTGGCACCACCTCATCAATCAGTGCCACTTTGATTGGCACGTGTGCCATTTTACCACTCAGCCAGCTGCCAGTGGGCATCAGAGGGAGAGCTTGTGCCAGGGTGCCCTCTTTGCTCCCGCGCTCCACCCGTGGCTTACCAGGATCGCTGTCACTTCAGTCTGTGTTCCCCTATTTACAGAAGACGCGTTCTGAATCTTCAGTGTTAGCATGTGCTCATTGTAGATGTTGGCTGATTAAACATTTAAACAGGCACATCGATACGCCATCATTTACAAAGTGCATTGAATGGCTTGAGGTCGTGTCTTCCCCGGATTGAAACGATTATAGCCTGGATGTTTGTTTTCTTCCCTTTTTTTTGCATCTTCCCGAGTGTGCATTGCAATCATAGACACACTTTATTCCATTATGGCTCTCCTGGTAGGACAGAATGGCTTCTTTGGCTTCTTCAGAAGCAGCTTTATACCCTTTTAACCAAAAGTGAAGCTTACATCTTGTCTGTTGTTTTTAATGATGACAATTGAAACATTTGAAGTGTCTCAGTAGCTGACAGCTCTCTTCCTCCCTCTCTTTCTCCCTCTCTCTCCCTCTCTTTCTCTCTCTCTCTCTCTCTCTCTCTCTCCCTATTTATTTCTCTCTCACACACTTTCTCCGTCTGTCCCTTCAGTAGGAGCACTAACAACATGACACTTTCCCCTAACAACCCATAATGGTTGCCATGGCATGTTGCCGTGACACCCGTGAGGCCATTAGTGCCATGTGTCAGAGAGCCTTGTCACGTTATTGGCGGAGGCCACACGCTACAGAGAAGAGTCCCACTGGAGGAGGTGGGGAAAAAAACAAGGGAAGATCGGAAGAGGAAAGATGGAGACAACCTGTGTGAACGTTGGAGTTCAGCAGTGTGTGTTTTTGGAGAAGCGTCTACTGTTGTGTATGGTTTTGAGGATGTAATGTGATTCGGGATGCATGGGTTTGCATTTGCAGATATTTGTTTGCATTTTAAGGTTAAGTGAGTTTGTGTTTGTTCTTGTACGTAACTATGTGTGTGAGTGTGTGTGAGTGTGTTGCCTGCCTCTGTTCTCAGTGGTGTGTAAGGGATTGTGTCTGTAGGGCAGACAACACATACACACACACACACACACACACACACACACACACACACACACACACACACATGCTCATACATCAACACACCAAGTGCTATGAGGGGGGAAAATGAGCCTTTGTTGCCACTGTTTTTCTCATTTCTGATTTTCTTTCATCTGCTGATGAAAGCAGAGCAGTCTCCTTTTGTTTTTATTCGGACACAAAGAAACCTTGAAACATTTAGTGCACTTTGAACCCCCTCCACTCTGAATCAGTCCCTGGTTTTAAAAAAGAGCTGCCTTTCGCTAAATGCCTTACGCTAAATGAAAAAAAATCAACTCAGATTCGAGGTCCTTTTTTGAGTGAATGAAGGAGAGTGTTACGCTTCCCCCACCCCCCCATGGAACCAGACGCCTGATCTTTGGCCGCAACGCATTTATTTGTCGGTTAAATTTGCAGCCGCTTGTGTTAAAATCTCCCCTCTCGACAGAGGTGAGTCCGATTTAATTGCCGTTCAAGTGGTGCGAGCGGGCAGAGGCTGGTGTGTGTGTGTGTGGAGTGACTCACAGTGAGGTGTTACTGCTGCATGGTTAGTCGGCTCTCTCTGCCCAGGCATCCCTCACTGGAGCTTCTGTTTGAAATAAGAACAGTTGAAGGGACTGGGACTGCTGCTGCCCATTTCATAAAAAAGCAATTTTGGGTCCTTATTTATTTTTTAATTAAGTGAACTCTTTGACTGTTGACTGGCCAATTGCGTATGAACCAGCAATGGCTCATGCTAACTCTCGCTTTAAGTTGGTCATTGGTTGTTTGCTATCAGTCAGGATAAAGATTGCAGTTACCATGCGTCAGAGAGTCAGATTATTATTATGTTGAAAATATGTAGAGGAATAATTGCTGTATATTGATAAATGTTTATTTTGCCCAAAACATCTAGCTTGGCACTGCCACACCATTTTCGAGTCCGGGATATCACTGGGATATACTGTACAGGCCCTCAGATGAGAACAACTCTCTGCTCCAGGCTTTCTGCATCTCTATCAGTGAGCTGTGGGGAGTGGTTTAGGTGATACATGTTGTCCTTATTTTGTCATTATTTCTGCATGCCATTCTGGAAAGCACTGTGGGCTCTCCCACGAAGAGTGTCATGTGAATACTGTTATTATGATCACAGTAATTATTGTCTATGGATGTGACACTCGACGAATAGAGCTGAATAGATCTGTAAACACGAACAGACACAGTGTGCGCCGTTAATGGAAGTTGATCCTTAGTCTACTTTATAGTTCTCTCTTACTATATCACACACAGATAATTGAAACCTTGAATATTTTGGATGTTCATGTGGTATGGCTTAACCTCTGTTGGACACACACACACACACACACACACACACACACACACACACACACACACACACACACACACACACACACACACACACACACACACATACACATACACACATACACACATACACAGATACACATGCATGCATACACACACATTCACAATGTCAGTGTGAGCCCATTTCTTGGCCCAGCTGCAGTAGGACAGTCTTTTAAATTTAGTTTTTGAGGCACAGACCTATTCACGATCATATTTCGCATTACAGAAACTTCATCATATATTTCCGTTAAAAATGTAATCTGTATTTGTTTGTTAAGACCCCTAACCACCCATAAACAGGAAGGCAGTCACCAAAACCTGAACACATAGCCAAGCACACTGAGATAACACATGACAAACTGAAATGACTGCCTGATTAACACAATCATTACTGGACCCACTGCCCTTGACCTCTTCATAAGTGTTGACAGAGAATCTTAAGGTATTTTTTATCGTTGTCAGTTAATTATAACATCATGTAAGAGGTTTTGGTTTATCACCACGGTAACATGGCAACATTGAGACAGCCTTGGAAACTTAACTCCTGGAGTGCTGTTGTGGTGTCAGATAAAACCTCACAATATCTGATAACATGGATTATAAAGCAGATATTTACATGAGAGAGTGATCCATCCTTTATAGGTGAAGGTGAAGGATGTCATGAATCCAAGTGAGTTGTAAGATGAAAAGAAAAGACTTTAGGTACATTTTTGACCGAAACGCAACATGAGGGTTAAAGCAGTTTTCATGCCATACTGATCTGAACTACAACGCAGCCTAAGTAAATCAATACTCTAAGTTCATATAGTTTCACCTCTCCTTAAGATCTCAAAAGTAACCCTCTCCAGCAAACAGAAATCCTATTCCTGCATTCACACACACACACACACACACACACACACACACACACACACACACACACTTACCCTCATCACTTTCACCATTTGTTGCCTGTTGCCTGTTGCCTGTTGCCTGTTGCTTGCCCTGTCTCTTGACTCCGCCCAATATCCTCCAATATTATCCAACAACTGAGAATTGAATCATCAGATGAAGAGCTTTGTGTTTTAAAACGTCACATCCTGGGGAGAACTTTAAGAAAGTATTTCAAGGGAGGAGCAGTGTGCCAGATTTAGTTTTTTCTGACCCAATATTATCCAACCCTGATTGGACAAACACACTTCTTGCAGTGGCTGGCACTTCGCCTCTGCGTTGTTATGACGACTCTGAGCTCCATGTTTCCCGACAACAGCCCCTACCCGCTTCCCCCTTTTTTTTCTGCACTGAGACGGACTCGACGTGAGCTTGAAAGAGTCGGGCAGGCGAGGAGTGAGTACAGCCCCCTGGCTGGTCGGAGCCTGCAACAGCAAGAGAGGCAGGAACAATTTGTCATCCCCTCTCAACTCGCCAGCCAACAACTGTCAGTCCACATCCACCCCAACCCCCACCCCACCACCATTAGCCTTTCACTAGTGTGATGTCGGGTCACACAACAGAGAATCAGAACGCCTCAAGTCACTTTAGTAATAGCAAGATTACAGCAAATAATACCCAAGGTCTTGCAATGCACTTTGGCTAACATGCTAATAAGAGCGAGCCGCCCTTGGGAGAGAGTGACAGCCAAGAAGAGGATTCTGTTAGGAGAGGGAGGATGCAAAAGAGAAGGAAGCGTGAGGGAGAAGGAGAGAGAGAGAGAGAGAGAGAGAGAGAGAGAGAGAGAGTGAGGGGATGAGAAGATGAAAGAGGATGAGGATGAGCAGAGGTTAGCCGCACAGCAGAAGAGGGCCTGTGGCAGGGGATGCCACCCAGAATGCAACTTGGCCGCTTTCAAACAACAGACAAGTGTCAACCAAGCGGGCAGGAGGACTTTCAGAGATAACGTGAGCATCCGAGGGATGCAGTTCTGTTGCCTAGGGAACACCCTCCTCAGTGGGAGCTCAAATAGAGAAGTCATGAGTCAGCACTTTCCCTTCATCACACAACCCCAACCCCCTCCATCTAAGCTTTTCTTCTTGAGACTCCTCACCCCTGTTCCTGTCCCATCTGACTCCCCAGAGGTGATAATCTCTTCTCCAGGATTCTGGGACTGCCACAGATAGAGAAAGGAATTATCCAAACACCCCGCGTCCCAATATGCATACTAGAACCAGTAAGGGGTTGCACGAAAACATAATTTTACGACTTTTCGACTTGAGTTCCCTGAAAAAATCTTCTTGAGGAGGAGAGTGGGGGTTGCTTACTAGAGGTATACATAATAAATCTCTGAACATAGAGAAAAGCATAACAATAATGATTGAACATGAAATCAGTCATCTTTGCTTGCTGTGTGCTATGCGTAAAAGTCTTTAGTAGGCTTTATCTGACTTGATGTTAGAGCCATCCTTGAGAAATCCGTCCACAGCTCACAAAAGTTGCATGTTTATTTCATCACAACAACAATTGGCAAACAAAATCTGCATAGTGAAATACAACCATGACGATCTACTTATTTTGAGACAGAAGAGACAGAATTAGGCCTCACAAACTAACAAAACTTTTTGACATTGCTTATGGCTTTCTTTTCTGTCTATGAAATATACCATTTGCATTTAAAATGAGAAGGGTATAAATACGTGCAGATTGGAGGCTGGATCTCTGACGGGTCACCTTGTTTCCAGCCAATGAAAACAAACATGTTCACCGTTCTCACCTGTTGTTTATACTAAGGGCTCTAACTGGAAAACGTAATGATGGAATACAAAACTAGTGGAATACACAACGGAACTGCAAAACTAGTACTCAATGTTAATGCAGAAACTCGAGAATTAATGTAACTGCTTGAGGGCTCAAGTACTCTAGACCCTAGAACAAGTACTTACTTAGTGCATTTTAAGAGAGCTTTTTTTTAAAGTGAGGTGAAATAGCCTAGCCTATATGGCATGACATTTCAACTGGATCCCCTGTATTCATGTGTGGATTAAATTGGACAAGTCATAAAAGTTTCTGGTTATTGCTCGTCACCAGCCAAACTAGCCTGTTACCTAACTATAGGCAACTTGTTATGGTAACAAAACATGGTCTTAACTGCATTATGGAATTTTTTTGTGATTTTCTTCAGGGAAAACATTTCTTTTTTGGCACAATCTACATTCTAAGTTTTGACCCTCAGGTCTCCATCAGGCAGGACTGTAACATTTTTAAACCACACAAATGTTTATACAATTGTTGAAGTAATTTCCCTCGGTGTCGTCTGGTATTCCCTATGCTCCTGCATTGAAGGGTCATAGAGATACAGACAGAGCTGCGACTCGTGTCTCAAGCGCGCTCATTTTGCGTATGCGGCAGCCATGGGAGGTGCACAACCAGCCAAATTGGGAGGTGCACAACCAGCCAAATTGACACCAAATTGCATCACATGTCTGCGGAAATGCCGTCACTTAAATTTCACTTAAAGGGTCAGGGCCTGGGCCTGAAAAATGTATACACATACAATGAAATTCCTCTGAGTAACACATTTTATACAGTGCACAGGGCTGTTTGTTTACCTGCTCATACAATTGCATTGTAGTCTCTTGTTGACCTAACTCCAGCACACAGCATACGCCCCTGATGAAACAAGCTGGGGTCGTAAACATTACCCAGTACACTACAGAGTAGCTGAAAACCAGCATGGCATTACCTATTCATGCATCTCTTCATGGATACTGTTGACTTGAACAAATGTACTACAGCGTGGTGAGGCAATGTCAGCCATGTTACACACGGTTATTTATAGTTGTATGGCATGTCACTCTCAGCATTATGCTTGTCTCCATCCTGTTCTGGAGCTTCGGGAGATGTTTTCATCTACAGCTGCTTTTATTCCAGTGGAAGATTTCATGGGAACTGACAATTTATAAACGTTTTTGTGTGCTGTCACGGCAACGTTTCTTTCTACATGACACAGCTTTAGTCTGTCACATCTCGTAAACGCAGGTCTACAGAAGATCCCATCATTGTGTGGTTTATGTGCAAGAGGGGCCCTATTTATAGGCTCTTCATCCTTCTCACTGAGCTTCGAATCTTGCCAGGAATACAGAAAAAAAGTATCTTGTCGCTGTCTTATCAAGCAAGCATTTCTTTACCCACAGCCAGTGTTGTCTTTTGTTCATTTGCGTTGTAATCCTTTATCAGACGACTGTGGAAAATCACTCTTGGCGAGAGAGACAGAGAGAATTTTGTGTGATTATTATTATTTTTGTTGTTTCACCTTCTCCCTGCTGTTCCGAGTGGCGTGCGCGTGTAAGCCTCAACTGTGGCTGCACCAAACTCCGCTGGTTGAATCAGCACATTTCCAGGGACACTCATAAGTGCAAAGCACAGGAAGCTTAGTGCCTCTATTCGAAAGTGCAGCAGTGATGTAGTTGCTGGGGGTTTTGTGAGCGTAATCAGAAAGGGTACATTAAAGTTTCTTTCAAGTGCATTTATGTCCTGCAAAACATAAAGTAGGGAGAATGATTACTGGCCTTGCATGCATTTATGTGCCTTTTCAGGTTAGACGTAATGAAACATGAAGGGTTCTCAAACTTTTGTACATTCATTTCTCTGAACTGTAGAGCTGGAAAAGAGCAAAGTACAGATGTAGAAAGGGTCATTAAACATTATTACAAACAGTCCAACCAGCCACAATTTATGCACCTTTTATTCGTCTTTTCTTTGATCAAAAGAAAAGTTGATATTGTGGTAGAACCACAACCTACATTCATAGAGCACTAACCAGCTGATACCCCAAAATCATATTGGGATTTTGGAGGCAACCGGAATGAAAGTGAATTCAGTGTGAGAAGTATTGTACTGTCATGCTTGGACCTTTTGAAGTGAGCTAGGCCACTCGTGTAGGTGGAAATCAGTTCACACGCCAAGGACTCTTCCGTTCACCTCAACTGAACTTCGGCAAGAGAGTACAGAACTCACATCGGTTTCCATCAGTGAAGGCAGTTACGCAGGGTTGCAGACCCTGAACAGCAAGCCAGCACTGTCCATGTGATGAGTCATGAGCACCATCGTTCAACCTTAACTAACTCTGGTGGCACATCCCTCACGCGTGAATATGTCACCTTCCTGACCAATCAGCACGTCTCATTCAGCACAGGCAACACATTTTGTAAGGGGAGGGAGAGAGGACAAACGTACCTATCAGGAGCTGCCTTACAGTACTACAGTAGGCTTTTAACCTTCTGGCTAAACTGCACAGTATGTAACTTGAATTTGTGGTAACTGTAATGTAGATCACTAAAAAATCAAATCCATAAAAGACTTTGATATTGAGGGAAACTGCTCATCTTACAGCTAGGTTCAGCAAGGTAGATGCACTGTCTGCAACATCTCCTCATTCCCTTTCCCTTTGTTGCACCACAAACGCCGGAGCTCATTTCGGCCTTTGGCGGCACTCAGGGAGAGCCGTCCTCTCGCCTCGCCTCACTCTCATGTGATAAAGCAGCGCTCCTCTCCGAAGCTTCTGTATCTTGTCATCGGACTAGTATCGTTTGAGTTTGTTTTATGACCCACAAAAAAAGCAGGAGTACAAATGGCATGAAAGGAGAGAAGAGGAAGGGAGCAGGGGGGAGGGAGAGAGAGAGAGAGAGAGAGAGAGAGAGAGAGAGAGGTGAGGGAAAGATTAAAAAGCAAGCGTTTTTCTGCCGCTGGCTGCGCCCGACACACTGCTCTGCTAGCAAAAGGACCAGTTTGTCAAAATAACATAATGCCAGGCGGACCTCGTGGCTGACACCAGCGTTTATCACGCTCCGTTGGAGCTGTGTCTGGGTCCAGCTGAGCTGATTTGTTGTTGTTACTGTTTTGGGCCGTTTGTCTTTTTTCCTCCGGGCGGAAAAGAGAAAACTTTCAGATCTGCGGTATATATTTTCTACTTCTCCTCTCTCCCCCCCCACCCCCTCTCTCCTCTCTTCTCTTCTCTTTTCCTCCAGGGAGACCCTGTGAAGTGGGAGGAACAGCAGCTTACGCTGTAGGTGCTCTGAGTTCGCTAAGCAGTGCTTTCTCAGCAGAGCGTTCCTGTGCTCACATGGGTTAGTATTGATCTGGCCACCTGTGTACTCCGCAAAACTACATTTCACAGCTTAAAACCACTGCTGCCACCGCATTATTGCACAATCAATGTCAAGGTTAAAGGCAGCCATGGGGTTCATGGACTGACAGTGAATGCCTTATCTCAACTGAGGTCTGGTCCCGTCAGGTCTGTGTAGTGAGTTGGACAATACAAAATGTAACATCTGCCAGTAAGAAATAAGAAGTATTTCTATTAAATATGAGCATTATGCCCCCATGCCATTATGCCTTGTTGTTAATGAGATAACTTAATCAGAGCAGATACTACTGAAGTTTGACTGCAAGTTACCTTGAACATGCCACTCCAATGGCGCACAGAGAGTAAAGAGTGGCAAAAATGCCAATTATGAGTGATCAAACATATTGTATTGTTTTTTAATGTATTGATTATCATTAATATGTATTGATAGTCCTTATCAATCTATTGGTCACACTCCATTTGTCATGGAATGGCTTTGTTTCCCTGCACTGTTACTTATTTTAGATGAAAAAAGCTTTCTGCATTTTACCCTCTATATACCATTCTTTGGCTCTAGTTTCTGTATATCAGGAGCCTGCAGCTGCGACCCCCTTAAACCTACCCCAATCCAGGTGGCTTTGTCCTGGACTGCCGCATTCAGTGTGCAAGTTGCCCAGCAGCCACCAGCATGATGTTAGCCCACAGATGCACCCCAGCTACAGGCTGATGATACTCATACAGGATGAATACTCATCTGACGAGAGTTTTTTCATAGCGGCAGATTGTACTTAATTCTGTACTTTATTCTGATATTTACTGTACGGAACATTATATGACAAATCAATATGCCTCGGAAATAGCCTGAGGCACAAATGCAGCATTAATAAAACATGGCTTTTATTCATATTATGCGTGGCTGGCTGCACCCACGCGTGCTGTCATTACACAGATCAGAAATTACTGAGTATAAACAATTCTGCATTTTTGCATCTTTTTAAAATGTGCATCTTTTTAGTAATGATATACTGGAATTACAAATATTTGTCTGGAGACCAAAGGAATACACCACGGAGATACCAAACATTGCAGACTGCAGTGCGATCTGTTGAGAAAGTGCCAGACAGTAAAGACAATGCTGGTCATTATGACTTTGCTCTGTGAAGGACCTTGTCATGTTTATTATTTTACATAGACAATATTACCTGGGCCTCATTTGATTATTTTTCACACACACACACAAACACATTGGGTGTCCTTGGATTTGGATTGGCGCCACGGTAGCGTTAATGGCGTAACTAAGGACTAATGTTCTGATGTTCCTATTGCACATGGGGACATCGACACTTCAAACAGTTCAGTTTTCCTCTGGGCACGCCCTACCTTACACTTCTATACCAAGCCAATACATATTAACACTGGCCAGTGGATGAATTACGTTTATATCAAGTCAATACATATTGACACTGGCCAGTCAATGAATCACGTTTGTTTTGACGAATGCTTTTTATTCCTGTAACGGTAAAGTTCCACAATGCGCTATTTCTTCACGGCTATTTTTCTAGCTGCTTTTCGAGTATCCTATTAAGCACGACATTTCGTTTTCCCCTTTCACCGAGCATCGCACAAAAAAGGCCTGACTGCCGCGCAGACTGCTAAGTGCCCGGCGTGCGCAGGAACAGCGGCAGCGTGAAGTGGCTCTCCGCCGGTCCACCATACCTAATGGGCCTTGAACTCCGTAATCAAAACTCTCTGACGCTGTGGTTTGGGGCGAGAGAAGAAAAAAAAACGGGCTGAGAATTCTTGATGGCGGTTCAGGAGAAGCTGCGTTGGAACGTGGACAAGTGGGGATGGGGGGATGAAAAGAGAGCTGAAAATGTCTTTCATTCTGCCAGATTGTCTCGTGTCGTTCCTCTCCTGTTTTCTCTTTGTCTCTTTCACACGTTCTATCCCACCTTGCTCTCTCTCTCTCTCTCTCTCTCTCTCTCTCTCTCCCTCTCTCTCTTTCCTGTGCCTTGGAGTTTTTTTTCTACTGTTCTGTTGGCAGGGCTCCTCTATTCACACCTCAGCTGATTTAAATACACTCTATATTTAACTTGCGCTTTGTTTTGTAGTGCTTGGCATACGCGGAGACAGTCAGCACAGGTGGCAAAACTATTGATTTGCCTTATTTCTATGTGTGTGTGTGTGTGTGTGTGTTGTGTGTCTGTCTGTGTGTGTGCGTGCGTGCCTGTGTGCGTGTGTGTGTGAATGCGTGCGTTGTGTGCATGTCTGGTAAGAGTGACAGTGACAGCTTTTACTCACAATTGGGATCAGTCTGTCTGAATAACTACACAGATGGTACCCTCACGCAAACACACTTTTTCCTCCTCCCTCTCTCTCTCTCTCTCTCTCTCTCTCAATCCACCTCTCGCTGTTCCATCTGCTTCATTCACACAAGTCATCCCTCCATCTTTATCTCACGGTAGCGGTATTTCATTCACTGAAAAAGGAATTACTTAATTCTTTCATCCATTCTTTCACCTCTGTTATCCACTCGGCCAATACCACCTCTTTGTTTCTTTGCATTTCTCCTTTTCAAATGCTCTCTCTCTCTCTCTCTCTCTCTCTCTCTCATTTAGGCTATGCTACCTTCTTAAAACTTACTGTGCTTTTTTTGTTCTCTAATACTAGTAATACTTATACTTTGATGCCATGCAATGGATAGCATTTATTCCCCTCCTTTTTCCTACTCTACCTACAATCACTAGTCACTGACTTTTCCAGCTCACCCATTCTCTCTCTCTGTCGGTCTCTCTGTCTCTCTCTGTCTCTCTCTCTCTCTTTCATTCACTTCATTCTCTCTCTGTATGTCTTCTCCCCCTGTCTCTCTATTCTATGCTCACTTCCCCTTTGTCAGTGTGTGTGTGTGTGGACATGTGTTTGTGTGTGTGTGTGTGTGTGTGTGTGTGTGTGTGTGTGTGTGTGTGTGTGTGTGTGTGTGTGTGTGTGTGTGTGTTTGTCTGACTGTGTGTATGTACACGTCTGTAGTGGGTGGGTATCGGTGCCCCTGCAGTGGTGAGTCATCCGCCCACTCTCAGACTCACACACTGAATGTCCAACAGCAGTGGTAGCTGCAGTAGTAGTTAGACGTCTGCAGACTCACAAACACACACATGCTCACACACACACACACACACACACACACACACACACACACACACACACACACACACACACACACACACACACACTCTCTGCAGGGATGCCAGAATGTATGATGAGAACACTGAAGCCAAACAGCCCACACACATTGCAGTCACCTTGCACATTTCAAAATATGACAACTCCCTTTGCCTCTCTCCCTCTCTCTCCTACTTCTCTCTGTCTGTCTCAATGTTTCCCTCACTCTCACTTTCTATGACTTTGTCTCTAACTTTTTCTCTCCCTCTCTCCCTGCTTACACAGTCACCAGCTGTTAAAGTTAAATGCTGTGCAATCACCTCCCCCCCCCAGTCATTACCTGGGCATTTGGAGGTGTGGACAGAGAGAAAAAAGAGAGAGAGAGAGAGAGAGAGAGAGAGAGAAAGGGAGGGAGGGAGGAAGGTACTATTCTACATTTCCTTTTTTAAACAGGCTGTGTTTTTGCATCTTGCACAGACGTGTGAAAGGAAGGAGAAACACTATCAGATAAGCCTCAAGCTCTCTCTCTCTCTCACTCTCCCTCTCTCTCTCTCTCTCTCTCTCTCTCTCCTCTGTTTTCTGTTCAACCCTCCCTGTCTGAACAGCCTTAGAGCCATGGAAACACACAAGTGCATGAATACCTAACAAAAGCTAGGAACTGAAGTTGATGGATTTAATCTAAGGCTTTTGATGTAAGAAATACACACCGAAAGAGAGGGAAGGCAAACATGAGAAATAAATCATCATGGCTGGTCTAATGTATTAGTTGTTCACTGGCAACATTGCACTTTGCTACTTTCTGTATGGTTGTTATCCATTGATTTATGTCAGCAGGCCTTTGTCCCTGTGTCCCAGTATGAAAGCTGTTATGTAGTTAGCTGATGTAGAAGGGGTTTGTGAAGGGGCTGCTTCCATTGTTCCCTTTGTGATGTTGTTCGCAGAAGAGGACCACTTTGAACAATGCACTCATAAGAACACAAAGGCACACATGCTCTCACACACATGCCCAACTCAAGTGAAGAGTATAACTACTTAGGAACAGACAGGAACTTGGATATCTCGTTCTCTCTCTCACACACACACGTACACGTACACACTCCAACTAAATACACTTGCTCACATAATGAAAGGGTACACAATGACACAGAAGCACACACACATGCACCCAATTATCTGTGAAGTGTACATTGCCCAGGCACTTTCAGGCAAAACAGAGGGCTTAACGAGTTTGGTGACAAGTGTGCATTCACTGTCTCAGAATAGACCAAGGAAGTTGTGTGGACTCAGATGCTAACCTCAGTTGTGATTGGATGTCGCCATAGACGCGTGCTCTCTATGCTCTACGCGGAGCGGCAGCGCAAGGCCACACTGTGTGTCGTTTGAAAACGGAGAGCGATCCCTCCCTGGGCGAGAGGGAGCGCGGGAGCAGCGAGAAACGGCTCAAGATCAGGCTAAATGGAGTCCAAGGCACAGGCGCGCGCTAAATGGAGTCCAATTACTGGCCGACACACTCAATCACACCCACACCACTCACACTCAGTCAGTCTCTATCACACACACACACACACACACTCTCTCACACACACACACATCTTCAGTCGGTCGCAGGGCTAAGTGAATGAGGCGTGGGCGATGAAGGACCTGCCTGTCAGACTGTCTAAGGGAGACAAGAGAGAGAGAGAGAAAGAGAGAGAGAGAGAGAGAGAGAGAAGAGAATGAGAGAGATGGGAGAAACAGAGTGAATGAGAGAGAGAGAGAGCGAGAGAGAGTGGAGGTGTGCGGGTGTGACATTAGGCATGCTTGGGTATGGTCTTGGTCCCTGAAGTTGTTATCCTGCCCCCACAGCCTGAAGAAGCTAGAGCTTTAGCTGCTGTGCTCAGGTCTGCTAGCGCTCTCAGTTCACCCCTCTCACTTTCATTCCATTCTCTCTCTTATCCTTATTTCTCTCGCAGTCACACACACACACAACATACACATGCAATGCATGCACAATATGTGCTTATTTCTCTCGCCGTCACACACAATCACAACACACACACACAATGCATGCACAATATGTGCTGTAAGCATTTAGCTTTCTGGTTGCTTTTTTGCCTTCTTGTTTGAGACGTAACATCGCTGATGGGTACAGCCATCTCCTGTACCCATCCCCCCCCAACACACACACACACACACACACACACACACACACACACACACACACACACACACACACACACACACACACACACACACACACACACACACACACACACACACACACCGACCACCCCCTGCACTGTGGTTCCTAGCATCCTCCTTCCTTAATTGCCTGGCCGGAATGCAATCAGCCGTGTGTGTTTGCTTTGGTTGTGTGTCTAACCCTGTTGAACAAACAGTCTTGTAGGGCAGCAAGTCCTTGTGGAGGTGGCGGACAAACACAGGCCTGGAGTGTGTGTGAGTGTGTGTGTGTGTGTGTGTGTGTGTTGTTTCACAATGACCGTCCTCATTTGTGGGAAATGATGTGGATGTGGATGACACACAGCCAGTCATATCAGGTCTCGGTGTGTGTGTGTGTGTGTGTGTGTGTGTGTGTGTGTGTGTGTGTGTGTGTGTGTGTGTGTGTGTGTGTGTGTGTGTGTGTGTGTGTGTGAACTAACATTGCAGGGTGGCCATTGGGGAGTAGCTGAAGGAGAATTGAGGGGAGTAGCCAGATGACTGTGAATGATTCAGACACATTAGGGACTTGTTTTTCCCTCAGTGCATCATGGGTAGGACATGTTCATGTCTGAAAGACAGAACAAACCCCCTTTGAAATGTCCATGTGGGGGAGTAGTACTATGAGAAAAGGCATGAAATGACCAGGTGAAGGCAGGGGCATCATGCAGCCTTCTCTGGGTGTTAGGCGTTTAAGAGGGTGGAAGGTTTGATAGTTTTGATCAATGATATCATATTATTATCGAGGGCTTAAATGCATGATCGGAATGATCCGGGGCTAATCATTATTGTTGCTTTGAGATCCGGGGCTATTCATTAAACAGCATCACTGGGCCCCACTTAACCCACTGATTAAAAGTGCACACACATACACACCAGTATAACTAGCACCCACATAGGCTACTGTTAAGGATATATTGGATTGTCTTTCCTGATACGGACTAGCCTATTTAGTGAGACAGTAAAATAGAAGATAGTAGCTTTATAGCCCATCCACACATAGGCTAATTAGCCTACTTCAAATGTGAACAGATGATAAATTGAAGTCAACTAATGGCTTTTTATCATACTATTGGTCAATTAGGCTACCCAACTTACACACAATTTTGCTCTGTGTAACCTCTATCAAACTGTTGGATAACAAAGCGAGAACTCTGAATTATTACCTGTACACTCCTCTGTATGTCTGGGCTACTTGTTCTGTGACTCTCTGAAGTCACTGAAGGCTGTCTGTGCCAAAGCGAGACTCTTGAATGACATGTGAACTGCAGAGTTATAAACTTGTGGGTCGTGATGACTGTCTGAGGGGACAAGATATATGCATGAAAACTCGCCCCCTTTCCATTAGTTGTAACATTAGGACATTACAGCCACAATTCTACGTTGACAATCATTTTTGAACATTTTAGTTTATATTGTTCTTTTTCGGTCACCTTCTGTTGGATGTTCATGTGCCCACCCTGAATAAATGGGCACTACACCACAGAGTGAAGGCCATTCAAAATTGAATGTCTGAAGAGAGAACACGATGGCACCCACCCACAGACGGTTATTTTTCTGCTCTTTTCTTCTTCTATTTGCTTATGCTCCATGTCTGAGTCTCGACATGATGTTTTGGCTGATACCTTTCGCGCACCCTGCCAAAGTGCTTGTGCTGCCAGCGCGCTGCTCTCATTCACCAACTACACTTGAGTAAAAACCTTTTTTATACGCACTGCCTCTCAGGGCTTTGGAATCAAACACAATTTCATGTATTTTTACAAAAAAAAAATCATACTCTCATTTGCCAAGGTAGTGCTTGAATAATGAATGAAAAGAATGAAAGAATGAAATGAATAAGAAATGTACAAATAACTGTTACTGAAATAATGACTTTATAATTCACGGCCTACATGCGATTACGAAGCCTCATTTCCTTTTGCCATTGCTTCAGCCGGCCAACAACACACGTCGTTACCTTATCTTTAGGGAACTCGTGTTAATGTGCTGTGTTGGTGTTAGAGAGGCCATTACCATTATGTCAACGCAGCTCAAAATCATTTTGCCTTTAAATGAAGCATGAAAATTGCTCTTCAGTGTCCAGGTGAAGCTGTACCTCTAGATATTGGGAGAGTGATGGCTAAAGTGCTTCAGGTCAGCGAAGCCGTTCTTGACAGACCGTGAAGGATTCTTTGAGCAAATTTGAAGAATCAATCAAGTAAGTAAGGCGTAAAATTCTGCCAGTCAAAATGTTTTAAGTGATGTTTAGACACAGACTCAAAAAATAAAACATAAAAGGGAAAAAGCTAATCGAGGGAATGAAAATAGAGGAGTAAGAACCATAAAATAGGCCCATAGGGAACTATTTGGTTCGTAAAACGTAATCATGTCAGACATTTACTCATGCTCTAGCTCATATGCATAGACTTAAAATCACTCAAATAATTTTGTCTTGGCAAGAAAATGCACACTTGCATTGTAAACCAACTGTGATTTACGGTGGGCATTCATACCAGGAAGAATCGCATTACAGTAGCATAAATATTATAAGTATAAAGTAAATATTAGTAATAAGTACAAATAATTCAGTCATGGTTGCATTTTAGTGATGGTTTCTGTAATGATGAAAGCAGTATTTCCCCTAGGTTTACAGCTTTGGGGGGGGGGGGATTTTTTTAGATAGTTGCGGCCTAAAATTCGTGATTTCGCGGGAGCTTTTCCGATGAAAGTTATTGTGTTTTTAGAAGTTTGTTGCGATGAAATTGCCGGAGGAAGTGAAAGTTGCGATAAAAAGTTGCGAATTTTCCTCTTTGTAATCTTAATTGTGTTATTTGTTGAAAAATAACTGATTTAATAGACAAACATTCATTCATCAAGAACAAAACCATTGAGAAATGGTCCTCTAAATAACCTTGCCAATATGCCAAACAAAAGATTACCAGGACTACAAAAATGTAGCAAAATAGGCTTTACTTATCCACAACCAGAGGCGAATCTAGGTTCCCACTTTTGGGGGGAGAATTTTTGGAAAATATCCTTTTAAATAGTGTCCTCTAGTGGGTTTTAGGAAGAGAAATTAACACATTTAGATTAAAAATATGGCACAACAATAAACATATTGAAGACATCTGCTGAGATAGGTGTTAATTATACTGTAGCATGGTAGGGATTTGCAGCTCAAGTGAGTAGGTTAACGTTATAGGCTAGAGTTCACTAGCTAGTTATAGCTGGCGGAGCTACTGAGTAGGGTAGCATACCCACAGGATCAATGAACCGGCATGATAAAAGAGAGCCACAACATCTATTATTATCTCGTGATGATTTAACCATTTCGTTTCTTTTAATATTTTAAACTTCATGTGCTATACCTTTATATCCATCAGCTGACTATGGCAGATTTCACCAGCTTGGGTCGGACAGTCACTCCCAGTCTGTTTACTAGACGTTATCAGTGTCTGTCTGCCTGCTCGCTCGCTCACTCACGACCAAACAGAGCCGTCCGCTTGCTGCCACAGTCTCAAACAGGCAGGATTCATGTGCTACTCGAGACTATTTTATTTCTAACTCTAAGAAATAAACAAAATAATTCCACTAAATCGGTTGTTAGGTGTGAATTTGACGAGCTCAAAAATGTAAAACAATTTAAATAGGGCTAGATACGCCACTGTCCACAACGAAGTGCACCAGTTGGCATTACAAAAGGACCATCAGTAAGACTGAATAAAATGTTATGAATGTCTCAGCCTTCACATATGACGAAAAAAAACCAGCCTGTGTCACTGTGATCTGTCGTCATCTGACGTCCTGCCTGCGTTTCTGCCGTTCTCATTCTACGCGTATCAATCTGTTTTGCTATCCTTGTTTATTTATTTTATCCGTAAAGGTGTTGATGTTGTTCAATTTCATATATTATTTTAAAGTCGTCAAATTTCAAGTCATCCATTCTTCAACACTAGCTGCTACCTTATCTTCAAACAGAAAGTAACGTTAAATCTCCCTGGCAACAGCTCTCGAGCGTTTGGAAAATAATCGGATTTATTGCTTCCTTCATTATTCACAGCAAAATAAATAATTGTCATTACATTTCATAGATTTATTACCAGACTCTATGTAAAAAGGGCCACGCACAACTCGCGGAAAATGATAAAAAATGCAAGCCAGATCTATTTTTGAATTTTCGGTGCGACCTGGCCATACGTTCTGTTTCCACGTCTGGTGTAGCCATTCTCATTGGGCCTCATTCTCGAACATTTTCTTAAGTGTCTTCTTACGGACTTCGAAAGACCAACCTAAGAAAAGATGAACGCCTGGAAATGTGTTCTTAAAAGCTTAAAAGTGTCCGTAGCTGTGCACTGATTCTTAAGCACAATTCTGTCCGCTGGTGGGAGTGTGCTCATCACCTGTGTGTGCGCGCACGTGTCTGTGTGTTTGTGCGCCGTGCGCGATACAGAGAGCAGAGGAGAATTGTAAACGCGCGACCATGTAGAGACAAAAATGACATGCCGTCGTGTAAATAAGATAAATAACATAAGGCTATTTATGTTGTTTAATAAAAGAACAAGCTATAGACATGTTCTATAGGAAAGGTAACCTTAAATTACTTCCGTTGTGACCTGGCGCTTTATAGAAAATAAAATTGAACAAAATTAACTTGACCTTCCAGGGGGGGCGGGGGGTGCCGTTGGGGGGGCGGGGCGCCCCCCTAATATAATGGTAGGGGAAACACTGGATGAAAGGCCATTTTGGTAACGTTTATATAGATTTGGTGACAATAATATGGATCTCAAAATATACATCAAAACTGCTGTTTTAAAACCTATACCACACATCTGAAGACAATCAAAATGATTTAAAATTCTCATAGGTTAAGATTCTCCCATGCGCGTGAGTAAAGAAAAGTGTGCAGCTACGCACTTTTCAGCCGACGTGTATTTTTCCCTTGACCTAAGTGTACAGTTTGTATTTTCAGGTGGAGCAAACACCATTTATGCGTATTCTGCGCTTGACTTCATTTGAAGTTGGCAGCAGGCCTATTATTGTCCGAAGCACGCAACTGCCTTCATGGTGCACAAATCATATAATCATGAAATCCAACATAACTACCTTTAGACAGTATACCCATTTCATACCGATTCCAAACACTGGAACAGCAGTGAGGTATCTATGGACTGCATATCTGCTCCATTATAATGGATACATTTATAGTCTTTTTTTCTCCACAGTTATTCTCTAGAGAATAAGGCAAAAATAAATATCCTTTCATTATTTTGCTCCTTTCACTCAGCTGGGAGTGTTTAGATCGAGATAAAGGCCTATTTCACCTGAGAGCAGCAGCCACACAAAAAAATAAATCCTCTTTTAACGTGGTGGAAGCCATACTGGATAATGTGGTGGCTCTCACAATTCAGTGTGATTGACAGGTTCATCCTTTCCGTGAAAACCTCTGCATAGAAAGGTCTGATATCCTCTCCGCTGTAAAGTCAACATGGTCTGTAGCACAAGGTGACAGTCTTATCAGTGTCACCCCTGAGAGCTGATACATGGGCAGGGATGTGGAGAGATGTTTTTAGGCGGAGAGGTGGGAGGGAGGTTTAAACGGGGGAGAAAAGGAGGTGCATTCTTCTTAGTGGAGTCCTTGAAGGGCATCATGATTGCTAGGCTAAAGTAAGAACAGGACACAACTAGCTCCTTTTCATGTGCTATGGGTGTGGGCTAAAATAAAGAACTGTTAAAAGTGTAAAAGTAAAAATATAAATAAAACTATCAACAGCACGACACTGTCAATATATGAGATGTCTGTTTACAGCGAGGTCGAAGGAATCTGTATCAGCTTAGGCCTTCATCACAGTGAGAACACACATGTTGGTTGCTTTGAGGAGCAAAGAGATGAAAGAGACAGAGATAGAAAGAGGGTGAAAGAGATGGGGGGGTGGGGGGGGGGGGGGGAGCACATATTCGCTGGTTCAGCTGGGGATGTTGGGGGGGGGGGGGGGCAGTCACCTCCTGAGCTGGCGGGAGGATGGCAGTCTTGTTTGTTGAGCTCCTCCAGGCTGTCGCCCACACGCCTTTCAGAAGGCTAACTGGAGCATGTATCACCAGCAGCACATCTCGCTCTTCTCTCACTGAAACACTCTCTTTCTTTTTTACTCAGTCCCTCTCTCTCTCTGTCTCTCTCTCTCCCTCCCTCTCTTTCCCTCTCTTTTCTGTCTCTCTTCTCTCCCGTTCTCTGTCGCTCTCTCTCCCCCTCTTTCGCTCTCTCTCTCTGTCTTTCCTCTCCCTCTCTCTCTCTCTCTCTCTCTCTTTCTCTGTCTCTCTTGCTCTTCTGTCACTCACTCTCTCTCTTTCATTTCTTCAGTTGAGCCATGGCTCTCAATCCCCCTCTCATGCTCTTCCCTCTCCCCGTCTGCATCTTTCATCACTCTATCCTTCTCTTCCCTTCCTCTCTTCTCTTTCTCTCTTCATCTTCCATCTTTCCCTGCCCATCTCCCTTACTCCTTCTCTACTTTCATGCTCGCTATCTCTTCTGCTCTCTATGTATCCATATTTTCCTCACCCCCTCTTTCATTCTTTTCTTCCTTCGCTTTCTCTCTCTCTCTCTCTCTCCATCTCCCTCTCTATCCCCTCTGCATGGTCTCTGCCCGTCCGCCTATGTAAAGACACTGGAGGCTATCAGATGAGACAGACTCACTCAGCAGAAACCTTTCTGACTTACTGTGAGAGCAAGCCTGTGTGTGTGTGTCTGTGTGTGTGTGTGTGTGTGTGTGTGTGTGTGTGTGTGTGTGTGTCTGTCTGTGTGTGTTTGTGTGGCCATACATAGCAATTGCTGCATTAAAATGCATTAGTCTTTCATGCTCTAAGCATGTTGATATGGAAGAACTACACTGCTGCTACCAATTAAAATTTAAATGACGACTGAAGTTAATGGCCGTCACAGAGAATTTCACTCAAAGCTCTGGGATTCAGCCGTGTTTTCCTCCTAATGGTTTTGTGTGCATCATTGGCAACGGTTTGTGCGCGTGTCTCTGTGTGTGTGTGTGATAGTTTATGTGCTTCCCAATATTTGTATGCAAGTGTTCATCTTTAAATATGAATGTCTGGAGATATCCTCTGCAAACCTGGGTGAGAGTTTGTGTGTGT
>NC_045166.1:18021532-18024032 GCF_900700415.2 Clupea harengus
GGACACTAAAAATACTAATAAAAGTCAAGTGAAGTGGAATAGAATTTAAGGATGTCTCTAGTGTGAAACAGAACAGAACTTCTGAAGTGTGCTGGAGGCAAGGCGCGGGAGCTCACTCTGGATAAGAAGCCTTTTATCCCCGGGTCCATTAATAAGAGAAAGTCAAACAGGCAGACCAAACCAGCTTACTGCCACCCCCCCGTAGGAGAGGAGAACAAGAAAAGCTCAAGGCAGGGAGCTAGAAAACCCGCAAATGTCACCGTGTCCCCACTGGAGGGTTTGGTTATTAGTAGCATTAAGTGTTCGCGCAGGAGTGGGGGGACAGTGTGTGCAGAGGAGCCACTGAGGTGGCTGCTTTTCATTTTCCATTCATTTCACAAAGTGGTTCCAAATCTGCCCTCTGCTGCTTGTGTAACCTGCATTGTGTGACAGCACAGTCCTGCATCACACCCGAACTCAGACACGGAAGACGGGCAAGGAATCTAAAACCCAGGGGGTATTATGGCTACCGTTGAATAGAAACTCCCGAACCATGCCAGGCCTTTCCAACTACCTCCCCGTAACTCAACTGGTTGGGCACTGGTCGAGCGTGATATAGTATATCTATACGATACCGTCGGTCACTTTGGACAAAGCTTTTGCTGACTGCCCTCCTCTGTATAGTGCAGCCTATAGAGGGAGATGTGCTGTCAGAAGTGAAGGGGGAGGATGCAAGGGTTGCGTGTGATGGAGAGCCTGGTCAGTGTCCGCTGGTGGCAGGTGTGAGGCGCCTTTCACACCCCTTCCGCTCCATCTCCTCCAATCTCATCCGCCCATCATTATCTGTAGCGGGTGGTGCGGGAGAACGTGTGCATGTGGACAGATTTAACCTTCATTGTTATTCACACTCCACTGATTCCACACACACACACACACCCCACACACACACCCTGTAGGCTATTATAAACTCTCTTAACACTCATATGGGTGAAACAAAACACAACCCCTGTGTAATGAATAGTTTGATTTGTAGAATAGATGAATAGTTTATTTGATGTGTTTGCCTTGGGGTGTGTTGTCATACCTATGTTGCCATCTCTATTTGTGTGTGTGTGGCTCTGGTGTGTTCTCTGTCTGTTCAGCAGCTACTGTTTTTTTTCTCTGCAGCGAGCGCACAAGTCGCACACTTCAACATTCGAGTATAATTCTGTGTGCGAGAAAACCCCCACAGCTGATAATGTCATGAGGAGGTTTGTTAATTGGTTGAAGAAAAGGATAAGCACTCTCATTCACATGTGGTCCCCTATGGCCAAATACTTTGAAATACACTTGATAAAGCTAATCAGTCATTAGAGAACTGAGATCACTACATGAAATGAATAGAATAGGCAGTTCTTGTACCAGTGTCCCGACTGGTAGAGCAAGACACCAAGGTCGTGGGTTCGATAGCCAGGGAGCTCATATGCTGATGAAAATGTTTATTTACACTTTACTGTAAGTAAACTTTACTGTCTGATGAATGATGGCGTTCTGAGTTCTTCTGCTTGGTCTGAGAGAAAGACTTGGAGCCATCTGGGCATGATGTTGAAAAGACTCCTCACCCGTCAGTGACGGTGTTGTTGAATCCTATGCTTCGATGCTAGTGCTGACCTCCTTGTCTGCCTGAGTAGCTAATTCCACAGCAAAGGTGTGACGTTATTAGCGTTGTTAGCGGATTAGAGTGGTGGTGTGCTGTGCCTCCGCTGCAGGTGACCCATTTGCACAGCCAAAGTTGACACATACTGGTTGAGTGAATTGTGCAGTTGCGCTGTCAGGTCAGGTCCATCTGGCTCTCACAAGAAAACCTGTTGTTTTCACGGCAGCTGCCTTCTCGTCTCGGGGACGAGGTTGTTGTTTTTTTTTCTTTCACACTGTGTTTCTGGTCGAGAGCAGCGGACTTCGCTCTGCCACACCAGAGGCTCCTCCGCACGGGGGGGGTTGCGATCGCCACGGAGATAGACGGCAGAACGAGACGAGAGGTGTGGGTGTGGGTCTGCGGTTGATACCACAAACATGTTGCATACTTAAATACCCAAGGCAGAAGGATGAAACCCATTAAATAAATGTTTAATGAATGACAGCATAGCACTGCAGTTTGAACATGTGGTATTAATGTGTTCTCTAATAATATATATCACTACTCCCTTGCTACTATGTAACTACCTTGTAATAATCAACTGACTCCAATATAACATATTAAGCCACAATGAAGAATCGCACATTACTTTAACTTTAACACTTCGGTTAGGGTTGTGATTAGGCATAGGATGTATGTAAATACATATTATTAATCTTTATTAATCTGTAATATGTAAATACATATTAATCACCTGTATTATTTACATTAGATAGGATGTAACACTGAATGGCACATTTCTATTTTAACAAGGACACTCCAATACAAATCCCTGCTCTGTATTCTTATCAATGTACAACCACATATGCAGCTGCATCATTGTACCCAAAAGAGACTTGGGAATGT